>NC_143587.1:104787465-105108098 GCF_048544385.1 Mastigoproctus giganteus | reverse complement strand
GCACATCTATTCTACGACTGTCTTTCCTCAATTTGAATCTATGCCCCCTCAGGTTCTTAATCTCACCAAGTGGAAGTATCCCATCAGCATTGAGCCTGCTCAAACCATTCAAAGCCTTGTACACCTCAATCAGATCACCTTGCAGGTGCCTAGTCTCTAGATGCTGCAACTGACAGGATTTAAACCTCTCCTCTTAAGAGAAACCCCCTTGTTCCTCTCACCAATTTTGTTGCCCTTCTCTGTACTCGTTCTAGCAACTCTACATCCTTCCTAAAATTAGGCCTCCAGACCTGTATGCAGTACTCAAGGTGTGGCCTGACCATGTCTTATACAAAGGTATAATCACCTCCTTGTCTCTGCAAGAAAAATTGCTATATAGGAACTCCCCAACTTACTTAAGGGTTGCGTTTTTACGTAAGTCAGTTGGATTTTACGTAAGTCAGTGAATTTCCCCATGCCTGTGCAGCACTTGCAACTGTGCTCTCGTAGCTGAATTGATTGAATCAAAAAAGAAATCTTTGACAAACATGTAAATAGAATTATTTATTGTATTTATTCAATTTTTTATCTCATGCGCAGGAAAAATTACAAAAGCGTGCAAATTAAAAAAAATTTAAAATTATAAAATTACAAAAAAAGAGTCTTCAGCTGATAAGGACGCCGCTGCAGAGGTTGAGGGCTTTGGAGATTTAGAAGGGGTTGGCCGCTCAACCTTACAAAAGAACATATTAACGGATGACTGGACAGTGGCTTTTTTCTTTGCATTGTAGATTTATTTGTAGCGAGCAAGCATATCATTCACCCCTCTGTTAACTTTTAAGAATCGTTCGCTGTCAGGATCCATCTTCTCAAACCTTGCCATTACCGATGAAATTTCATGAAATTTCAGTGAAGGGGAACACATTTCACTATAATAGCATAAAAATCCACACAATTTCAGTTATCGGTATTATCACAAATGGATGACTGCAATAAGATCGAGTTTACTACTCATTTATAATTAGATGCACGAACAGAAAACCTCAATAAACTGGAAAGTGCAAATTGTTTTATCGTTATGACCTCCAAAAACGTGCTTTAGAAAAAAATCAAAAAGGCGTTCAAAATTGATTCTTGTAATGGGAACATATGATAACGATGAAAGGGTAGTGCAATTTCCTTATACTTATATTACTAAGTATTTCCTTATACTTATATTACTTATATTACTAAGCTATTTATCTTATAGAAAGATAAATAGCTTAGTAATATAGCGAAATTTTGTGTGTTTCTTAACTAACAGCATAACCCCTCCTCCCTTCCTTCGTGTCTATCCTTCCTGTACACATTATACTCCACAAATTCCAATTCTGCACTGCTTATGTCTGTGTGACACCATGTCTCTGATATCACAACAATATCTGGCGCCTCCGTAGCCAGGTTGGAAGGAGCAGCAGTGCATAGCACACGCTTCTTGATTAGACCGGGGTTCGAGCCCGTCACCACCAAATATGGAGGATGTGGAAAGGTCAGGGAATGATCACCGCATATCACGCAGCAGTATGGCCTTATTTGTTAATGCTCCTAAAAACCAAATAACAAACAACAACAACAAACAAACAACAATATCTGCCTTTGATGCCTTGATCAGCACTTCAAATTCATCAAATTTATTATTATACTTCTAGCATTGGTGTACATGCAAGTATACATGCATCTGATGCATACATACACAAATGCATGTATACTTGCAAGTAAATGTGCACTGTTTCTACCTTTAGTCACCTTAACTCAGCCCATGTATTTACTTTCTACTATGACTCCCAGCAGTCCTGGAAATCTCCATTGCTTGCTCTCTAGGCTACTGCTTGTTACAAAAGAAGCAGTTGAAGAATCGCTTTTGCCTCTGCCTGAGGCTACTGTTAATCTTTGTCTGCGAATCCCCCCAAGCTAGCAGTTTTCCCACCCAACCTAACACTGCCTTGATAGCATCAGAAAATATCCTTGCACCCTTTCTATTTAAGTGTATTCCATCCCTGTAGAAGCAGTCTGTCTTGTTAGCAAGCACAGACCACGCTGAAAAAAATTCTACCCCATGAGCCTTGCACAGTCTCTCCAGGACCAAATAGATTGATAAGGTTTTCATCATATACTCCCTCCTATCGTGTCTGGGCAGAATTACAGACACTTCCAAATTTAACCCTAACTCGCGACTTCTCTCAGTATTGACTTGAACTTGTTAAGTAAATCTGCAGATCTCTTACTTCTAAGGCCATTAGTGCCAACGTGTACAACAATATCACCTTTTGTGCCCTTAAAAGATGATATCTGCTCTACGTCATCAACTTTTGCCCCTGGTAGACATACCTTGGTCTGTTACACCTATCCTGTTGCATAATATATTTCCCATCTCTCTGACAATAGAGTCACCAACAATAACTAGTTGCTGTGGGACCAGTGCATTCTGCCTAGGAGATTGCCACTGTGTTGCCTGATGCACAGGAGCGAACTCTGGCATTGAGTTAGGCAGCTGAGTCTCATGTATTCATTTGTCTAAGAAAAGTATTACTCTTTGGAGCTTGTCTTTGGTTTTTTGATGTTAAAAATATTTTTACTGGCGTTATTTTGAAAAAAGCATTACGTTACTTAGAAATCATCACAAATCCTGATGCAACAAGTACAACGCATGCGCCCAAGAAAACTCAGTTGTACGCAACAAGTGCAGTGACGTAACAAGTTGCAGTGACACAACAAGTATAATTGAGCAGTGATGTGCTGCGTTATACCATTATATTAGCATAATGATTAATATGCGAGCGACTGTGCCAAAATCTGCAGCCCAGCATTTGAAGGAATATCGTGAAAGAAAGAAAGGAAAGTTGGACAGAAATGTAAATGTAAATTCAGATGAAATTCAACAAGAGTTTTCGTTATGCCTGGGAATTCTCAAACTGCACCCAAAACAACTGGAGCTGAAATGACAAAGGAATATCGTGAACGGAAGAAAAGGAAATTATAAATTCAACGACAGAGTTCTACTATGCCTGATACTTATCAGGAATCTAAAACTCCAGCAAAATGAATGAAGGAATATCGTGCATGAAAAAAAGCGAAATTAGAAATGGTTAATAATGAGATTCCTGATTACATCCCTATAGTGTCTACATGAGCTGACAGTGAGTTTGAAAAACTAGTGTACAAAAACCCATTTGGATTTAGTTGTAATGTTTGTGATCGTTTATGGTTTCAATTAGATTTGAAACCATTTCCAACAACTTCATATGAATTACTTCAAAATGAATTTCATTTATAAGAAGTGAGTACTTTCATGACGTGTAATACATTTCATACTTCATTAAAAGAGGGACAGATACCAGCTATGGCCATGTCAAATGGATTTATATATCCAACATATCCTATTCATTTGCCTCCACCAGATGTTGTAACTTAGTGTTTGATATCACTACAATTACTCTTTATGCAAATTCGTCGTTTACGTTATGAACATGGACAATATGGGATCATTGGACAAGCAATAAATGTACGAGTTAACGTAAATACGTTCATCAATTACGTAGAGAATTAGATGATGATTATGCCATTAATGTACATATAAAATGAAGACTCATACATAAATCATCATATCTACAAGGATGTGTGCAGAAGAAAATAGTGAAAATATGGTTATGGTATTTGATAAATTCACCTTTGTATAAACTCTACGGCATAAAAGTGAGTGACGATTTCTTGGGAACAAATGGTGATAGTGAACAGGAACATTCGGACGAAATTGTGGAACCTGTCAACAATGATAATGAACTATTGTTAATTCAACAGCAAACATTATTATAGTCTGAAGATAAATATTTATGTATAGCACCGGGTCAGAAATCATATCTAAAAAGTTTCATATTTGATATACATGCAGAACTTTCTTTTCCAGCTATGTATTTGGGACATGCACGAAAATTTAAAAATGGATTTAAAATTACTCCCTTTATGATGGCATCAGGTGAAATTCGTAGATCTGATCGTCGTGGAGTAACTCTCCAACATTTGCTATATATGGCAATGAAAATTATGCGAATGCGCACTGCAGAAAATTTGCAAATTGCATTTAAATCAATAGGAATAACAGCTAACATTGCTCATTCTATATTGGAATCGAAAGAATTTATAAACAAGTCATTAAAGATTGCTCCATAATTATGGCATTCACTACAATTTCCTGTTTTTCTAAAATTCTTACAAAAATAGGCAATGGAGAAGTGTTATTATCAGATGAACTTAAAATTATAGAATCTAGATTTGCTACCAAAGAAATTGCTACTAATTTATGTCCGCAAAGGATTCGACTATTTTTAAGAAATAGTGATGTAAATGCTTATAATACAAATGCTTTAGTTGCAGATGAAACCCATGAAGTGGTTGCACAAGATTTATACCAATGATATCATTCTGAAGAACGATTAGCAAGTATGCATTCATAAAATGTCAGTGACTGAAACTGCTGGACTTCCATACATTCTACCATTATTGAAAGGAAAACCGTACATGATTACTACAAATATAGATGTGGTCAATGGATTGGTAAACAGTGCAATCGTTACTTTAATATATTATTTCGAATTTGAGGACGACGAAACAGTTAACGAGTATCGATGAAATTTCCTTCAATCTCACTATAAACAATATGTGAAAGATAAACATTTACCTAGTCAATTCGTACCTATTATAAAACAATCAACTAAGATTCCATTCAAGAACAATAGGAAATTAACATGTAGACATACACAGTTTCCTTTACTATGTGCTTGTGCTTTGACTATACATAAATCTCAAGGAGGAACCTTTGACAAAGTTTTATATAATTATGAGAAAGATCGTTACTAGCAACTTGTATACATGGTGTTATCTCGAGTGACCTCATTGCAAGGTTTATATATTACAAATCCCCATGACGATTTCACATTTCACCACGGCAAATCTACTAGTAATATAGAACTTGGTGCTGAACTAGATCGCTTGAAAAATAATAAGCTACCTTCTCTACAGCATGAACTGCAAGATTTCATTCAAAGTAGTATATCTATATCTTTAATGAACGTATGAAGTTTACGGGCCCATGTTTGAGATATTGAAATGGACACAATCTTACAGCAATCCAAAATATTGATATTAAGTGAAACGTGGTTGGATAATAATGAACATATATTACTTAAACCATTCCAACGTGTGACTCAGTTTAAAAGGTTGGATGTCCGTGGTGGTGGTGGTGTTGTGATATATCAATGTGAAAGTTCTACTATCATCAGTACACCACATATCTTTGCACAACATAATAGCAGCAATGTGACAGCAGTATCAGATGAAATTGGAGACATTTGTGGATCTTTGTGCAAATTCAATAGTGAATCTATTTTCATCGTTGCCACATACATCACTCCAGAGATGTCATTAGATATAATTCAAAAATTCATAAACAAGAATTTTATGCTGTATTCCATTGATGGTGCAAAATTATTGGAAGAGCCACTGGATCGTATACCTATAGTTCTTGCTGGTGATTTCAATCTAGAATTAAATTCTGAGGCTGGAAAGAAGCTTTGTAAATATATGAAAGATGTCTTCAATTTAGATATTAAGTCAAATACTTTAGCAAATACTACACGTAATGGGATGACAATCGATGGAGTATTCACTCCGGAATTAAAATAATTTGAGTGTCAAAATTATATATCTTATTTCAGTTACCATAGCCCAACAATTTTAGTGTTATTATAATATATTTTATACGAATTATTTCATTGTGCACTAGTACAATGAAAAATTCCATTCATTGTATTTCATTGTACCAAAATTATTTTTTCTATAAAAATAATGCAGCAATACTTTTTTTCATTATTTATTTTACTGTACCAGTTTCATAATGAGTTCCTGTAGTAAAGACATTTTTAATGGCTGCTGCTGTGACATTATCAGTGACACTATCAATCTGTAATTACTCGTGTCCCCTTTGATCCTCCTTTGTGAATTGGGGATACATTTGCACATCTCCAGTCCATGGAACCTCCCCTGAATCCAAGGAAGCTTTATAATTATGGCTAAGGGTTTGCTTACTTTTCCACCTCCTTTAATGTAACTGGATAGATCCCATCCACTCCAGGTGCCTTCCTTATGTTTGACTTCAACAATTTCTCCTCCACTTTGCTTTCAGTTATTACAAAATCACTTAGCTTCCTTTTAGAGTTTGATAAACTTCTGACATTCCCCTTGAATATCGCCTACTGTGTGAATGTAGATGCAAAATACTCATTCAGTGTATCAGCTATCTGGGCATGACTATTGATGTTCATGCTCAGCTACCCGAGCATGAACATCAATAGTCAAATTGTCCATTTTAAGTGGACCAACCTGATTCATCCCTTTCCTTCTAGAGTTTTCATAAGTAAAGAACTCTTTGCTGTTTTTCTTTGCATCCTTTGCCAAAGATTTCTCGTAATCTGGCTTTGCCTGTCTAACCTCCTTTGTGACTTAATTATAGATTAGCTTATATCTACCATAGTCTTCTATGTCATCTGATAATTTATATGCATACCATGCATTTTTCTTCTCTGCCATAAGCTGCATTAATTCATCTGATATCCATTTAGGCCTAAACCTTGAACAGTATTTCTTAGTTGGTATGAAAAGTCTGGTACCCTCCAAGATTAAGTCCCTGAACGCTTCCCATTTAGAATTTACTGTTTGTAATGTCATCAATTGATCCCAATGTATAGAATTTAAAATCTCTCTGAGATCACTGTAGTCATCTTTACGAAAACAAACACTCTTCCCCTTATCCCTCATTGTAGGTTACATCTTTAAGTAAATCCCACATCAGTAGACTGTGATCACTCTCACCTAGTGGTTCCTTTATCTTCAGATTCTTAACGCATGAAGACTCACTGCTGATAATCAGATCAAGAGTATTACACCCTCTGGTTGCCTCTTGAAAATGTTGCTGTATAAAACAGTCTTCCAGCATTATATCCACAAATGTCTTGCTAGTGTGTGTGAGTGACCAACCCACAAGTTCCAGTCAATGTCTAGAAAGTTAAAAACTCCTATTATAAGACATTCCGTTTTACTGGCCCACTCTATTTCTCTGCACAACTTCTCATTATACTCATCAGATTCATTAGGCCTATAACACACACCTACTCTCATTTTCCCTTTCCCAATGCTTATGTCACACCACACTGACTAAACATTGTATTGTCCACCAATGTCAATTGGATGCACTTCCTTGATTTTGTGTTTCTTAACTATCAATCTATATTTGCAACTTCTAACAGCATACCCCTCCTCCCTTCCTGTCCTGTCTATCCTTTCTGTACACATTGTACTCCCCAAATTCTAATTCTGCACTGCTTTTATCTGTGCGGCACCACGTTTGTGATATCCCAACAACGTCCGCTTTTGATGTCTTGATCAGCACTTCAAAATCATCAAATTTATTAACTGTACTCCTAGCATTGGTATACTTGCAAGTATATGTGCACCTGTTTCTACCTTTAATCACCTTAACTCAGCCCATGTATTTACTTTCCACTATGACTCCCAGCAGTCCTGGAAATCTCCATTGCTTGCTTTCCAGGCTGCTGCTCATTCTAATAGAAGCAGTGCAAGAATCATTTTTGCCTCTGTCTGCGGCCACTGTTAACCTTTTAGTCTGTGTATCCCCCCTCCAAGCTAGCAGTTTTCCGACCCACCTAACACTGCCTCGATAGCATCAGTAAATATTCTTGCACCCTTTCTATTTAAGTGTACCCCCATCCCTGTAGAAGCAGTCTCTCCTGTCAAGCACAAACTAGGCTGAAAAAAATTCTACACCTTGAGAGTTGCACAATCTCTCCTGGGCCAAATTGATTGACAAGCTTCTCATCCCATACTCCCTCCTATCATGTTTGGGCAGAATTGCAAACACTTTTTCAAGTTTAATCCTAACTCGCTACTTTTATTTTTATTATTTTTTTTTTCAACATTGACCTATACTTGTTAAGTCCACAGATCTCCTACTCTTAATGTCATTAGTGCCAATGTGTGCATCATTATCACCCTTTGTGCCCTTAAAAGATGCTCTACAACATCATCAACTTTTGATATCTGCTTTACAACGTCATCAACTTTTGCCCCTGGCAGATGTATCCTGGTCCTATTCCACCTATCGTTTTTGCACAATATATTTCCCGTCTCCCTGACAATAGAGTCACTGACAATAACTAGCTATTGTGGGACCAGTGTATTCTGCCCTGAAGGTTGCCCCTGGTTTTCCTGATGATCAAGTGCAAGCTCTGGCACTGATATGGGCAGCTGAGAGCTTGATGCATCCCCCAAATTTAAGTCCTTCAAGGGCATCTACCCTCTCCATCATCATTGTCATCATTATTATTATTAACTATATTGTGCAAGGAAGCCTGAGGCTTATGCTGCACCATCCAAAAAAAAAAAATTCCTGAGTTACCCTGAGAGAGAGAGAGAGAGAGAGAGAGACAAACAAAAGTAGAAGGGAATCACCAAGAAGAGAAGAATGATGATATCCAGCTCAGGACCCTGGGTGTGCCAAGCCCATACTCACGAGATGTGAGCCCCTGGGGTTATCATCATAACCAGCCATTTTCAATCCACTGCAGAATGAAGGTCTCCCCAGCAACTTTCCAGTTTCTTCCCTTTTGTGCAATGGCCATCCATTTACTACCCACAAACTCATGAATTTCATCTGTCCATCTCCGTCCTTGTCTTCCAGGTTTTCTTCTAGCTCCTCTTGGTGGATACCATTCTGTTATTTTCTTAGTCCATCTGTCATCATGTCTTCGAGCTATGTGTCCTGCCCAAGACCATTTTAGTTCTTTAGTTTTGATAAGAATGTCCTTTACTTGAGTTTGCATGTGTTTCTCTTCTTATCTAACAGTCTGATTCCCAATATAATCCGTTCCATTCTTCACTGTGTAGTTCTCAGCTTCTCTTCCATTCTTCTGGCAGGTACCCCAGTTTCACTTCCGTAAGTCATGGTAGGGAGTATACATTGGTTCATTATTTTACGTTTCAGACAAATTGGGATATTGCTGTCCATCCAAAGTTTATTCTTGACTTGATGCCACTTATCATTATGACAGCTAATGACTTGTCCCAGATAAGTATATAACTCCGCCTTTTCAATTACTGCTCCTTCAATCATTATATCTCTTTCTGTGGCATACTTGTTCATCATTACTTTTGTTTTAGCCATATTCATCTTTAGTCCAAAATCCTTACTAACTCTGCATAACTGATTAAAATTTTCCTTAATTGCTTATGAGCACAATATCATCTGCAAATCATAAATTGTTTAGGTACTCTCCATTCACATTGACTCCTTTCTGCGACCAGTCTAATCTTCTGAAAGCTTCCTCGAGGGCAGCTGTAACAACTTCGGAGGTATTGTCTCCCCTTGTCGAATTCTTTTCTCAATTTTAAATTTGCTACTGTCTTTGTCTAGTCTAATAAAGGAGGTAGCGTTCTCATATATTTTCTTCAAAATCATAATATATGGGATATCGGTGTCTTGTCTTTCCAGTGCCTGAAACATTGCCTTATGCTGTATGGAGTCAAATGCCTTTTCATAATCCACAAATGCCAGGCATAATGGTCTTTTATATTCATTTGCTTTCTCCAATAGCTGTTTTCCCTTTATGCTTGTTCTACTTTTCTTGTGTTAAATCTTATGTCCTCTCTGAGTCTCTTTCTAATGGTTTTGCATAAATCAGTATATTCAATTTTGTTCTTATCAGTGTTTATCTTGCTCTCCATTTGTCGTCTTCTGTTCATTATGACAAGTGTTTCTTGACTAATTTTTTCTTCTTTGGATTTCTTTTTAGCTATAGGTTTCTTGGGCTTCAAAAGTACATCACCAAGAGTGTCAAGACTAATGCTCAAGATTTCTAAGAGATACAAGCTAAAAATTATAATGATTTATGCACCAACATCGAGCCATGATGATGAAGAGGTTGAAGAAATGTATACTGAAATTGAGAGTCTTCTAGATGAGCATAAAACCCACTACACTATTATTATGGGAGACTTCAATGCTAAGGTTGGAAAAAGACAAAACAGCGCAGAAAGGGGAACGATAGGAAATTTTGGAATTTGTGAAAGAAATGAAAGAGGTGAAAGACTTGTGGAATTTGCAGAATCTCAAGGATTGTCAGTAATGAACACTTTTTTCAAGAAAAGGGTGAACAGAAAGTGGACATGGAAGAGTCCAAATGGATTAACTACTAATGAAATCGACTTCATCCTCACTAACAGAAGATATATTGTGAATGATGTTACTGTCCTGAATAAGGTAAATGTTGGAAGTGATCACAGAATGGTAAGATGTACACTTGATATAGATGTAGGAAAGGAAAGGAAAAAACTGACTCGAGTAAATAATACAAAGGTCTTTGAGATAACAGAAGAGGAGAAAAATCAGTATGTACTGGAACTTAAGAACAAGTATGAGCTTCTGCAGACTGCTGAGGACCAAGATATCGACGAGGAATATTACAACTTTTTGAAAGTGATAAAGCCCAAGAAACCTATAGGGAAAAAGAAATCCAAAGAAGAAAAAATTAGTCAAGAAACACTTGTCATGATGAACCGAAGACGACAAATGAAGAGCAAGAAAAACACTGACAGGGAGAAAATTGAGTATACTGAGTTATGCAAAGCCATTAGAAAGAGACTCAGAGAGGACATAAGAAGATTTAACACAAGAAAAGTAGAACAAGCATTAAGGGAAAACAAAGGAATTAAATCAGCAGCCATGAGCAGTAATACAGAAAGACAAATGATACTGAAACTGAAGAATAGCGATGGTGTACTTATAAACATCAGAGAAGGCTTATTCAAATAGCAGAAGACTACAATAGAGAATTATACAAGGAGCAGGGGAATGATGTCAGCAGTGGGGAAGATGGATTGCAAAGTAGCAATACATACGACATACCCAATATTCTTCCTGATTAGGTAGAACATGCATTGAAGAAAATGAAGAATCAGAAAGCCCTGGGGGAAGATGAAGTTACTGTAGAGTTGTTAAAATTGGGAGGAAGAGACATAACACAAAAACTGGCAAGGCTCTTCACAAAGTGCATTAGAAAAGGTGTGACACCTAAGCAGTGGAATAATGCAATCATAGTTTTGCTGCATAAGAAAGGAGATAAATCAGAAATTGGAAATTATAGACCAATTAGCTTGCTATCCCACATCTACAAGTTGTTCACAGGGGTCATTACTAACAGATTAGAAAGAATACTTGATGAGAATCAACCGAAAGAGCAAGCTGGCTTTAGGACAGGATTCTCAACTATGGATCACCTTCATGTAATATCACAGCTAATGGAGAAAGCAAATGAATATAAAACACCATTATGCCTGGCATTTGTGGATTATGAAAAGGCATTTGACTCCATACAGCATAAGGCAATGTTTCGGGCACTGGAAAGACAAGGCATTGATACCCCATATATTATGATTTTGAAGAAAATATATGAGAGTGCTACCTCCTTTATTAGACTAGACAAAGACAGTAGGAAATTTAAAATTGAGAAAGGAGTTCGACAAGGAGACACAATATCTCCGAAGCTGTTTACTGCTGCCCTTGAGGAAGCTTTCAGAAGATTAGACGGGTCGCAGAAAGGAGTCAATGTGAACGGAGAGTACCTAAACCATTTACGATTTGCAGTTGACATTGTGGTCATTAGCCACGATCCCAATGAATTAGAGGAAAATCTTAATCAGTTATGCACAGCTAGTAAGGATTTTGGACTAAAGATGAATATAGATAAAACAAAAGTAATGATGAACAAGTATGCCACAGAAAGGGAAATAATGATTGAAGGAGCAGTAATTGAAAAGGTGGAGTCATATACTTATCTGGGACAAGTCATTAGCTGTAATAATGATAAATGGCTGGAAGTCAAGAGAAGAATAAATTTTGGATGGATAGCATTCAGGAAATATAGTCACATACTGAAGAGCAATATCCCAGTTTGTCTGAAACGTAAAATAATGAACCAATGTATACTCCCCACCATGACTTATGGAAGTGAAACTTGGGCACTCACCAAAAGAATGGAAGAGAAGCTGAGAACTACACAGCGAAGAATGGAACGAATCATATTGGGAATCAGACTGTTAGATAAGAAGAGAAACACATGGATTAGGCAACAAACTCAAGTAAAGGACATTCTTATCAAAACTAAAGAACTAAAATGGTCCTGGGCAGGACACATAGCTCGAAGACATGATGACAGATGGACTAAGAAAATAACAGAATGGTATCCAAGAGGAGCTAGAAGAAAACCTGGAAGACAAAGGCGGAGATGGATAGATGAAATTCATGAGTTTGTGGGTAGTAAATGGATGGCCAGTGCTCAAAACAGAAGGAACTGGAAAGTTGCTGGAGAGGCCTTCATCCTGCAGTGGATTGAAAATTAGTATTAGTAACGGCCGCATGGTGCAAGAAAGCCTATGGCTTATGCTGCACCAGCCAAAAAAAAAAAAAATATATCCGAACAAAACAATGATAAAAACAAAAAATAAATAAATAAATAAAATAAATAACTAAATAATAATAATTAATAAAAAAAAATATATATATAAATAAAATAAAATATAAATAAAAAGGAAATTAAACCTATCATCCTATGCACTTCCCTTACCCGAAAGTACTATCCAGATGACCTTTGAATTTCCCCAAACTGTCGGCCTCTACCACCCATGAAGGCAACTTATTCCAGTAATTTATAACTCGCTGGCTAAAATAAAACTTCCTGCAGTCCAATCTAAACATTTCCCCCCGTAACTTGAATTTATGTCCCCTAGTTCTAGCATCATTTATAATCTTGAAAATTTTGTCCTCATTCATTTCACTGATGCCTCTCAGAGCCTTAAACACCTCAATCAAATCTCCTCTAAGGTGTCTAGTTTCCAAACTCTGCAACCCACATATTCGAAGTCTTTCTTCATAAGGATGCCCTTTTGCCGATCTCACCAGGCAAGTTACCCTTCTTTGCACCCTTTCAAGAAGCTCGATGTCTTTCTTTAGGTGCGGTCTCCATACTTGAACACAGTATTCCAAGTGTGGTCTAACATAAGTCTTATATAATGGGATTATCACGTCCCTATCTCTACTTGCAAAAGTTCGATAGATCATCGATAGGACACCATGGGCCTTCCTTGCAACCTGTTTACAATGCTCAGAGAATTTCATGTCTGACCGTATCGTAACACCCAAGTCCCTTTCCTCCAGTACTGGGTTTAGTTGAACTCCACCAAGTGAATAAGTTTTTTTGGGATTACTGTTTCCAAGGTGTAATACCTTACACTTTGTTGGATTAAAGCACAGCTGCCATTTTTCTGACCATTCTTGAAGTCTATCTAGGTCTCTCTGAAGAAGCTCAGCTTGACAGTGATCATTAACTACTCTACCAATTTTAACGTCATCTGCAAATTTAGACATCATGCCCTCTATCCCTTCATCAATGTCGTTTATGAAAATTAAAAACAGCAGTGGTCCTAATACTGATCCTTGGGGAACCCCACTTCTTACATCAACCCAATCTGAGGAATAGCCATTTATCACAACCCTCTGCCTCCTGCCCTGAAGCCATCCTTCTATCCATCTAAGGATTTTCCCAGTGATTCCAACCTGTTCCAGCTTATAAAGCAACCGCTCATGTGGGACTGAGTCAAAAGCTTTGCTGAAATCTAAATAAACAATGTCGAAATTATTCCCTAAATCCAGCTCGTGAGTGACCCTTTCGAAATAGCGAACCAGATTTGTTAAACATGATTTTCTCTTTACAAAACCATGCTGAGTATCCTTGAGAATTTCAATTTGATCCAAATGATTCTGAATTCCACCCTTGATCATTGCCTCCATGATTTTCCCTACTACTGAAGTCAGACTGACAGGTTGATAATTTCCAACTTCACTTTTAGAGCCACCCTTATGTATGGGAGATACATTTGCACTTTTCCAATCCAAGGGAATCTCCCCAGAGTCTAGTGATGCTCGCATAATTAGCCTCAATGGTTCAATGCACTCGCTTGCCGCCTCTCTTAAGATTATAGGGTATATTCCATCAACTCCAGGAGCCTTACTGGTCTGTAGGCTCGAAAGTTTTTTCATTAAATAATCTTGCGAAATTTCAATATCATTAATTACATATTTTTTAACTTCGCTCCCACAATTTCCCATTGCCACAAAAGGCTTTTCATTTGTAAATATCGATGCAAAATAACTGTTGAGTTCATCTGCAACGGCAGCTGGTGTATTTATTACTATCCCCTTTCCCTTACGTAAAGGTCCGATCTGGTTTGTCCTGCTCTTCTTGGCATTTATATATGTGAAGAATTCTTTATCCCCCCCTCTTTGCTCTGTCTGCTAGTGATTTCTCATAAACTGCCTTTGCCTGTCGAACCTTTTCTGTGGCTCTATTACACGTCACCTTGTAGCTGTTATAGGCTTCAGTACTTTTTATTGCTCTGTAATCTTTCCATGCCACCTTTTTCTGCTCAAGTAATGTGGCAACTTCACTATTCATCCAACTTGGAACCCTTCTCGTGGAGTATTTTTTTAATGGTATATACGCATTCAAGGCACCTGTGATTAATGTTTTAAAAGCCTACCACAGTTCAATTGTATTCATTCTCAGCGCGATATCTACCCAGTTAATAGAGGCCATGTAGTACCTTAAGGCATCTTAATTTCCTTTTCTGAAATTAAAACCCATTCCTTTGCCTTTTACTTCTGCTACCTCTCTCGTCATCATCCACCATAGAACTCCGTGATCACTTCCTGCTACTGGTTCCTCTACTGTCAGCCCTGTTATGTCATCTGATTCATGTGTGATGATGAGGTCTAGGATATTCTTTTCTCTAGTACTTTCCCTGACATGTTGATACAAATAACAGTCATCTAGTTGATTTAAAAATTTTGTTCCCCATGTCGAGTTTCCTTCCCATTTACTCCAATCAATTAGAGGCAAATTGAAATCACCCATAATAAGGCACTAACGCTTACTTGCCCATTCCATTTGCATGTAGAGGCTTTTGTCATAATCTTCACAATCACCTGGTCTGTAGATTACTCCTACTCACATTATACCTTTGTTTCCAACTATCTCACACCATACAGACTCTATACCAGCATGTGAAATGTCTGAATCCGGGAAAGCTATCGTCGCACTCAGGCTGCTTCTGATAAGAAGCATTACCCCACCACCCCTTCTATCTACTCTATCCTTCCTAAATACATTATACAAGCCATACTGAAACTCATCATCCCCAATTTCCGGGCGCCACCACGTCTCCGTAAGCCCTATTATGTCCGCGTTACTTGTTTTAACCAGCAGTTCGAATTCGCTCATTTTATTGACGACACTTCTAACGTTACTGTATAAACAATTAAGATTTACTGTTCTTGTATATTTAACAACCCTAACACAACCGTTGAAGTTTTTTAGGCTCTCTTCCCTGATATTAGCTACCCGCTCACGTGAAACGTCTTTGCCCCCAGAACATCTAGATAATACGTCCAGTTGGGGTAACAGATAAGAACTCTTAAGCTATGTGCAAGAGTTACATTGACCAATATTATCAGATAAACGCGTGTCAGTATTACCCACATCCCCCCCTAACTAGCAGTTTCCCTGAACCTTTAAGGTATCCTCAATAATACTGGCAAAAACTTTTGCACCACCTTTGTTTAAGTGTATCCCGTCTCTACAAAACAAATTCCTTCTACCTACAAGTGTGGGCCATGCTGATAGAAATTTACCCCCTAAGGCTCTTAACATATAATCCCTCCTATCGTGTCTGGGCAGAATTGTAGACACATAGACATTATGGCCTAGCTCGCGACATTTCCTCAGCATGGTCCTGTATTTTTCCAACAAATCGTCAGATCGTGTATGTTTAATATCGTTTGTCCCCACATGAATAATAATATTTTCTTTACCCCCCTTTAAAATCTGACAATTTGTTGGTGACATCATCAATAGTTGCTCCCGGCAGACATACCCTGGTTCTGCTCCACCTATCTTTATTACAAAAAATATTCCCCGTTTCCCTGACAATGGAGTCTCCTAATAAAACAATGTCCTTTTTAACCAGAGTAGTTTGCACTTGGTTTTTCTGTTTTGAGGCTCGAATCGGGTGTGCATCACTTGGTAGATTGCTGGAGTTTTGAGTCCCTGACGAGCTCCCAGATGCATTATTTTCAAGGGCAAGCACTCGTTTTTTCAGGGACTCAAATTGTTCCATCAGTGCACCAAATTGTAATTTAAGATCGGTGCACTCCTTACATCGATCACAAAGAAAAGAATCCCCAGGTGAGGTAGGATTAGTCACCAGGTCGACCCTGGAAAACATACCACAGGTTCCACAACGGATTAAATCATGACTCACCCGTAAATCGCCATCTGCTATTTCCGTGTGAGTCACGATACCCTGTGACGTGTTTAAGGCAGATCTCGTAACTACCATTATAAAATTTAAAAAATTCAATGAAAGTAACTTTAAAAAATTATATCTATAATATTATTAAAATCAAACAGTTACAGGAAAACCTATAACAAAATAATCCAACAATATCTAAATAAATCAAATATTTAAAAGCACTATCGAAAAGTAAACCACTTAACTGAGGAGCCCTGTCTAAGCGCGTCCGCTCACCTCGAATGCCAACATACGAAACCAATGGCTGATGATGATGATGATGATGATGTTTCTTGGGCTTTATCACTTTCAGAAAGTTGTAATATTCCTCGTCAATATCTTGGTCTTGACCAGTCCTGACCTCTCCTTCAAGCTCTCATAAAGGCCCATAACAATGCTGAGTTAGCATTAGCATTAGCATTAGCATTAGTAGAGGCATTTGATGCAAGAAAGCAAGCTTATGCAGCATCAGCCAAAAAAAAAAAAAAAAAGTAACATAAATAAATAAAAATAACCACTTCCACTTCACCCCTCTGTTCGTTCGAAATACCTGTCCAGCTGAGCCTTAAACTTATTTAGGCTATCAACTTCCACGACAAGGGATGGAAGTCTGTTCCACCCACCAACCACCCGCTGGCTAAAGGCAAATTTCCGCACATCTATTCTACATCTGTCTTTCCTCAATTTGAATTTATGCCCTCTCAGGTGATTTTTCTGAGCTAGAGGAAGAATCCCATCAGCATTGAGCATGCTCAAACCATTCAAGGCTTTGTACACCTCTATCAGATCACCCCGCTGGTGCCTAGTTTCCAGACACTGTAATTTGCAAAACTTAAGCCTTTCTTCGTAAGAGAACCCCTTTGTCCCATTCACCAATCTAGTTGCCCTTCTCTGTACTCGTTCCAGCAGCTCTACATCCTTTTTGAAATGAGGCCTCCAGGCCTGTATACAGTACTCTAGGTGTGGCCTGACCATTGCCTTATACAAGGGAATAATCACCTCCTTATCCCTGCTAGAAAAATTCCTATATATCATTGACAATACACCATGAGCTACTCTTGCAGCTCGTCTGCACTGCTCAGAGAACTTCATATCTGCCTGCACCACCACCCCCAGGTCCCTTTCATTCTCTACCACTGTCAGTGTAGTACCACAGAGTTGATACGTTGCTCTGGGGTTGCTGTTTCCCATATGTAGTACTTTACATTTGTCAATGTTAAACTTCATTTGCCACCTCGAAGCCCATCTGCTCAACCTTTCCAAATCCTGTTGCAGCAGCATAGTGTCAGTAGTGTCCTTGACAACCCTGCCAACCTTCGTATCGTCTGCAAACTTGGACATTAAGCCTGATATACCATCATCAATATCATTTATAAATACAGAAAACAATAAAGGCCCCAATACTGAACCCTGAGGGACTCCACTAATAACATTAGTCCACGATGAGCAGTGTCCATTGATTACCACTCTCTGTCTTCTCCCCCTCAACCACCCCTTTATCCATAGCAGCAACTTGCCTCCAATGCCACACTGCTCCAATTTGTGCAGCAGTCTTCCATGTGCAACAGTATCAAAAGCCTTTCTAAGATCCAAGTATATAATATCAAAGTTATTCCCTGCATCCAGTTCTTTTGTGACTGCATCATAGTATCCAATCAAATTGGTCAGGCAAGACTTCCCCTTAACAAAACCATGCTGTGTCCTAGCTATAACTGAAGTCTTGTCTAGATGATCCTGCAGTGCTTCTTTCACCAGTGCCTCCATTAATTTTCCGGGAACAGAAGTTAAACTCACAGGTCTATAATTACTTGTGTCAGCCTTTGATCCCCCTTTGTGAATTGGGGTCACATTTGCACATCTCCAGTCAATGGGTACCTCCCCTGAGTCCAAGGAAGCTCTCATAATTATGGCTAAGGGTTTGCTTACCTCCTTTGCTGCCTCCTTTAATATAACTGGATAGATCCCATCCACCCCAGGTGCCTTTCTTGTGTTTATCTTCAACAATTTCTCCTCCACTTTGCTCTCAGTTATTACAAGATTCTCTAGCTTACTGCTAGAGTTGAATACACCTCTGGCATTCCCCTCGCTGAATAACTCCTCATGTGTGAATGTCGATGCAAAATATTCATTTAGTTTGTTAGCTACCCGAGCAGGGTCATCAACAGTTGACCCATCGATCTCAAGTGGACCAATCTGATTCATCCCCTTCCTTCTAGAGTTTACATAAGTAAAGAACTCTTTGCTGTTTTTCTTCGCATCCCTTGCCAAGGATCTCTCGTAATCTGCCTTCGCCTGCCTAACCTCCTTTGTAACTTGGTTACAGATCAACTTGTATCTATCATAGGCGTCCGTGTCACGTGTTAATTTGTATGTATCCCATGCATTTTTCTTCTCTGCCATATGCCTCATTAGTTCATCTGACAACCATTTAGGCCTAAACCTTGATAAGGTTCCTTGAGTTGATTCCTAACCTCTTCATTCTGCTTACATCGAGCAGTGTGAAGAAGCTATCTCTTTAGATTCTATCTTATTTATAATTTGTACATGATTGCCAGTGGATCAATATGATATATTGATATATATTTCTTCAAACCTTAATAATTTTGCATTGCATCTATTATATGTGCTGTATACATTTTTATTGTTAATGTGAACTAAAATTTCTTTATTGAACAATTTTTTAGCATTCGAGAGCTAGACCCAGTGGTTTGCCTTTTATCTCAAATTTCTGGAGATGATAAGGTAAGGATTATTGGTCTTTTTATTTTAGAAATTCCTTCAACTTCTTAAAGTTAAAATAAAACTTCTGTAGATAATCTAATCATTATTGTGTTTTTGTTCATTTGAAATGCTAACTTTAAAGAAAAAATTTCTGCAAATTAATTTAGACTTTAATATAATATAAAATAAACAGAATTTGCTTGCTTATCACATTTCATTTGGATTTAAGTGTATTATAGGTTGAATCAACCCAGAGTGATTTTTTAGCTCTCACACTCTTCAGCAACTCTTCACTCAATTAAAACTAATGCTTTTGTTTAATAAAAGTTTTTTCCCATGGTTACACTATCAAAATAGTTCAGAAATTTCCATTAGTAATTAAAAAACTTCATGAAATACACAAGATCTTACTTGACTTGGTGCATTTCATTAAGCAGCATATTGCACATTTAGCTTTTTAGATACAGAAAGTGATAAATTTTTAGTCATCACCTGTGAGGTGGTTAAATTACTTCTGCTTCTAAATATTTGTACCCTCAGGGACAGGTGCGGATTAAGGTCAGTTGAGGCCCTGGGCGCAGAAGAAAATATTGGGCCCCTTAAAAATAATTTCATTTGTAGCCTACCAATGAAAAGAAAAATATAAAATTTAATAGTCTGAATGATTAGAATACTAGAGAAGAGATTTTTCGTTATAGTGCAATAAATTAATGATGAATTAAAATTCAAAAATTATTCATAAACTACGAAAAACCAGGCGTTTTTCGTAGTTTATGAATAATTAATTCCAACAGGAATTAATTTTATCTTAATATAATTTCAACAATATACGATATACATGTATTTGCATATATCGTAAGTCTGCACTACAGGAGAGCCTTTGTAAGTACAAAGTAGCAAGTACGATTCTATTGCTCCGATGAGTGGTAGCGCAGTGCCGTGGGGCCTATGCAGCGTAGTAATGAAATAATGAAAATAAGCAAATATAAACATACTATCAGGTTTTACCGCAGATTGTAAACTTGTACGTAATTAAAATTGCACATATGAAACCAAACTTGGTGTCATTAGAAAAAAGTGTAAAGTTGGGGTTTTGTGGGGCCCTTCAGAAGTCGGGGCCCAGAGCGTGCGCCCGCCGTTAAATCCGCCTCTGCTCAGGGATCCCACCACTATGCCAGTGGACTGCCCTGCTTACATTTCTGAATGCTGAGTTTGAATCAAATGCAGCCCACAAGATTGCAAACTTAATGATCTAATCCACACTCAAAGATTAAACCCATATAAAAGAAAGCTGATTTAATTCAAGCATATTGTTATATGTAGGTAACCAGTTATAATTAAAGCACACTTCATTGCATAGCATAAATAATTTAATGGGAATTGGGAACTTCTTTAGTATGAGGAATTACACCGATGAGCCAAAACATTATGACAACCTACCTATTATGATGTTGGTCCTCCCCATGCAGCCAAAACAGCTACAAGAAATCTTGTAGTGTCCATGCCTCGTGCCTGGTACCAACACTTAACTAGCAGGCCCCGGGTGCCCAGCGTTCTGTGACCAAGCAATTTCTGTGCATTCCTCAAAGTTTTATCTCCAAAGAGCCTTCAAGAGATAGATTATATTTTGTTTCAACAACTGTTTTCTTTATTTATTAATTAGTGTAGCTCTTTTGCACTACAAGAAGTAGGCAAAGGCCCAGAAAGGAAAGTTACCTTTCTGTTTCTATTTCTAATAGTACTAACTAACTAAATTAGCCACTTGGTTACCTTGTGGCACGGCTCCTACCTCCCTGTGGTGGGGCCAGAAACCTGGCTAGTGAAGCCAACCTCTAGGGCCAAAAGGAGCAAAACATGGACTGTGATAATTTTCCACCGATTAGGACTGCAAATCCATTGGATTTGCACATACCCGATAATGACTCATCCAATCCAAAGAGACTGAGGACAGATGCTCCCCGAATGGAAAACCCAAGATTTCTCATTCTGCATTCACTAACTAACCAGTCCTTAGGTAACCTATCATGATTCCTAATTCAAAAATGTCTTGAAAGCGTAGCTGGCTCCCTGAAAATGGTATGACGACTGAAATCTGGTGACCTGCTTGTTAAGACCACCAACTCCAAACACTCTGAGTCTCTACTCAGACTCACTTCATTTGGTGGAGTTCCAGTTAAGATGACCCCACATGCCAAACTTAATTCATCCAAAGGTGTCATTTCTGAATGGGACCTAATGAATGTCTCAGAAGAAGAAATTGTTCAGGAACTGCAGGATCAGAAGTCATACAGGCAAAATGAATTATGATGAAAAAAGATGGCAAACTCCGTCCAACTCGCAGCATAATTTTGACGTTCAGCTCACCCAATTTACCTTCATCCGTAAAAGCAGGGTTTCGAACCCAATAAGATGGGCGCCTCCATAGCCAGGTGGGCAGGAGCAGCAGTGCGTAGCATATGCTTCTTGATTAGACCGGGGTTCGAGCCCGTGAGCCACCAAATACAGGGGGTGCGGAAAGGTCAGGGAATGATCCCCGCATATCCCCAGAGCAATATGGCCTTAGTTGCTAATGCTCCTAAAAAAAAAAAAAAACCCAAATAACAACAACCAATAAGATGTTACAAGTGTCAGAAATTCTGACACTCACAAACAGTCTGTCGAGGTGACCCTGTATGTCCTAATTGTGGTTCAAAAGATCATTCCCAGGCTGACTGTAATGCCCAGGCTCCACTCTGCCCCAGTTGTAAAGGCTACCATCCAGCTTTTTCTAAAAATTGTGAACAATGGAAATATGAGAAAAAAATCCAGAAATATAAAATATAAAAGAAAATTTCATTCCCAGAAGCAAGAAAGCAAATACAATTAATGACACCTAGACGCATGTATGCTGAAGCCTCTAAAAAGTTTCATTCAGTATCAGTCCAAACAGATACATCAATTCCTCCAAATATCTCTATTTCGGAATGGGCTCATTCCCTGCTCAGCTCTGTACCTCAACCTTCAAAGCAACAGATTTCAAGCAGAGCTAACAACCCAGTCACGATACTGCCGATGCAGCTTACATAAGATCCGTCCAAGCAAAGAACGCAGATTCTAATGAAAAACAGACATTTGACTCCTCCTTTATGGATACTAATGAAATTTCCAGTGAAGGCGATACCAAAACCATTCTGGAGATCCATCCAGAGGAGATGAAATAGACATAAGACCTGTTTTCTCAAAAAGAGATGATTAAAATTGACCGTGTGAAACAGACTTCCAAAAAGCAGTCAGATTTAGTTCCTTCATCTAAATTGAAACAATGAACAACATTGTCCAATAGAATTGTAGAGGCTTTAGGAGCAATATTGCTGACATATACGACATAATTAAGCGAGATAATCCAGCAGGCATCTGCTTACAGGAGACATATCTGATGCCTCGGGTATATGATGCCTCTCCCTTGATAAAAATTATACTCTTTTCAGACAAGATAGACCTATTGCAAATAATGCTCATGGTGGAGTAGCCATTCTCATAGATTCGTGAGTCCCTTGCAGATGCATTTCTTTACAAACCTCTATAGAAGCCGTTGCTACCCGAATAGCAATTGGCATCACTCTGACTCTTGTTTCGATCTATCTACCACCCAATCATCCTTGTACCATTCATGAACTTGAAGATCTTAGCTTGCAGTTGCCAACCTCTTTCTGTTTATTGGGTGACTTCAATGGACGCCATCCATTGTGGGGTTCTCCCAATGCAGATGGACGAGGACAACTCATTGACATGCTCATTGACAGAAAAAACTTAACCATCTTAAATACTGGTTCATCAACTTACATCCATCTCCCAACAGGAACAGTGTCTGCAATAGATCTGTCTATCTGTTCTCCGATCCTCTTTCCTAGTATTGAGTGGACAGCTCTTGATGATCCACTAAACAGTGACCACTACCCATTAATCTGTAAATTTCAAACATCACACACTTCAACTGGAAATAACCACTTAAAATGGAAATTTTCCAAGGCAGATTGGGCAAAGTATACCTCTCATGTTTCATTTGATAAACAGATCATCGAATCTCTCCCAGTTGATACCAATCATATCACCAAACACCAAACATATTCTAGCAGCTGCATCTATTGCCATCCCACAATCACAGTCAGACATCTGTAGACCCATAAACTATTGGTGGAATGAGGATTGTAAGAATGCCAAAAAAGAAAAAAACCGAGCGTGGAATATATTCTGCAAATATCCTACCACCAATAATCTTATAAATTATAAGAAACTCAGAGCCAAGGCCCGACACATCAGAAAGAAAGCTAAAAGAAACTCTTGGATTTGATTTGCAACTTCAATCAATAAAAATACTGAGGTAAGAATAATATGGAAAAAATAAGAAAAAATAAGGAAAAAAATAATAAAAATAAGAAAAATAAGAAAAAATTTTCAACAGCATCTTTTCTTGAAACAATCAAAATCATTTGATGTGTAATAGAATGCCCAATCAGAAATCCACAGACTGAAAAATGTTAGGTAAACTCATATTTAAAAGTATATTTTTACTGGTAAACAGTCTTATGGCTGTATTTTAATATAAAATGTGTTTTGCCTCTGAAATTTAATTTTTAGTACAGTGTGGAGTTCAAACAACTCCACACTGTCCTGCTTACAAATATCTGATCTCCGGGTTTTTGAAAGTCAAAAGTTGGCAGCTGTGCTAATGCTAAATAAGCTTGGTTATTTAAACGGTATTTAATTTTAAACTTTATTGTGATTGTTTTTATTGTATTTGTTACAGTTTATCTTGACATTAATTCATTTTGATGTGCAATTGTGGAGACTGCTAGACCCTTTGTATCAGTTATGGTATATTACTAAGATATGCCTACAAAAGTTCATTTCCCTCCTTGTTGGTTTTGTCATTGTTTATTGTACTTGAATTCATTTTGTTTCAGTTCCATTATTCTGTGTTTGTGCTATATATTAGTCATAGCCGAAGCTTGGCTTGTGAATTGCATGTGGCTTCCAGGAAAATATGGAATGGAAAATTCATGTCTCAGTTAATTGATTAGCAGGAAATTATTTTAAAAATAAATAAATAATAACTTGTGGGTAGCAACCAAATATGTAATGATTTTAATACCAGTTGGAAGTTTTCAAGGAATATGCACAGTTTTTAACTTTCATTCATATAAAAATAAGTAGACAGCCACGTTTTTAGTTATGAAATTATCAAAACTTCTCAGAAAAAAAATGTTCCTTTGTTCATGTACTATTTCACTATTGGAAAAGACATAGTTCACCTCCAAAATATCTGTTAATCTACTTTTTAAAGGCTTTAAGATATGAAAATAAACATATTTCAACTTAGGTTTTTTTGTCTTTTTTTCCCACATCATTTTACAAAGGAGTTATAAAATAGTATTTTTTTTACTTGATCCATTAATGAGTACATTAAGTGTAATGAAAATGAGGCTATTAAGCAATTCTGAAATGACTCGATCTGAAAAGAAAATTTTCTCCTATGTGAGTTTTATTTATTAAAAGTCACCTTTGAAAACTTGAGTGTTTAAATGTGAGTTTTATTTATTAAAAGCCACTTTGAAAACTTGAGTCTCTCAAATCTTCAATATCTTGTGCAGTTCTCATTGTCTTTAAAGACTACCTTGTACAGCTCTTGGGGTTGTCTTAGTTTGGGCACTCTTGTTATATATTATTGGACATGTATAGGAAGTCTGTTGACTTCCTATACATGTCCACATTAATCTAAGGCAGTATGTAACACATTAATCTAAGGCAATGGTTCCCAGCTGGTGGTTTGCAAACCTCCCGGAGTTTGCGAGCCAGAGGGTCTGCACTGAAAATTCTGTAATGGCATCTGCCTAGATTTACATGGGTATATTTTTGTAAACTGCGAAATAGTTTAATATTGATTTGTGTAGTTCAGTTCAAAATTTATGTTTAGTTGTGGTTTGGTTCATGTACCTTTACATCAGTGGTTTTCAACCGGGGTGCTGCAACAACATTCCAGGGGTGCCATGTAATTTGGGTTAAATTGTTTAAACTTATTATTATTTTTTAATTTATATGTTTATTTCATTATAAAAAGGTGTACAGTATCTTTTTAATTTTGTGGTGATCTATAATTGATGTTTACTTAGTACCTCTATATAAAGAATAAAATTATATACTGTATATATATAATTTGTATTATGAAATGTAATTTTTCTAATTATATTATTGTAATAAATATCATATAACATATTTTTTAATAGGGTGTGTTTTATACACAGAGAGAGTATCAGATCTAACAAGCAGAAAATTGAGTAGGGGTGCCACAAAATAAAATAAATTACTTAGGGGGTGCCATTATTTAAAAAGGGTTGAAACCACTGCCTTACACAGTGGGCATGCATGACAGGGTGTTAGTGGTGGTGGTGGGGAATTAGGTGCAAACATGCTGATATGTATTGTGCTGTTTAGTCATGCGTTATACAAAATCTGGTAAAAATTGCTAGTTGCTATGGCACGCCATATCGTGTTGGATTTGAACATTTATTAAATTGTTTTTAACATTAATTCGTAGTATTTTTAAACTTTAAAAATCATTATGGACCATTGGTTGAAGACTGAAAGCATAAAGAACAATGATGTGGAAATAATTTAAGAGTTTTTCATCTTACAGTATATTGTGTTAAATAAATGTTTCCCATACTAAATTTTTTTTAATTCTCAAAGACCATTATTATGCATAGGTACTTAATAATTTTATATTATTACGTAATATTACTTATAAAAACGTAGTACTGGAAATATTTTATAATAAAAACTCAGAACTATTATACGATTTCAGAGAATTTAGGCTTAGTGGTTTGTGATAAAAATATTATGTTGAAAGGGGTTTGCAAGCCAAAAAAGGTTGGGAACTGCTGATCTACGGAATGATCTGTAGACAGGAATATTTTTAACAATAATTATTGTTCAGACAGGCTCTTCACTATTCATGGGAAAAGTGAGTAGCCTGGTAATCACTATTTATTTAGCATTATTTTTAGTTTAGCATTAGCATTAGCATTAGTAGAGGCATATGATGCAAGAAAGCAAGCTTATTCAGCATCAGCCAAAAAAAAAAAAAAAAAAACCCTCTCCCATTTCACCCCTCCGTTCGTTCGAAATACCTATCCAGTTGAGCTTTAAATTTGTTTAGGCTATCAACTTCAACAACAAGTGATGGAAGTCGGTTCCACCAACCAACCACCCGCTGGCCAAAGGCAAATTTCCGCACATCTATCCGACATCCGTCCTTCCTCAATTTGAATTTATGCCCTCTGAGGTGATTATTCTGAGAAAGATGAAGAATCCCATTGGCATTGAGCATGCTCAAACCATTCAAAGCCTTATACACCTCTATCAGATCACCTCGCCGGTGCCAAGTCTCCAGACTCTGTAATTTGCAAAACTTAAGCCTTTCTTCGTAAGAGCAACCCTTTGTTCCATTTACTAATCTTGTTGCCCTTCTCTGTACCCGTTCCAGCAGCTCTACATCCTTCTTGAAATGAGGCCTCCAGACCTGTATACAGTACTCAAGATGTGGCCTAACCATTGCCTTATACAAGGGAATAATCACTTCCTTATCCCTGCTAGAAAAATTCCTGTATATCATTGACAAGACACCATGAGCTACTCTTGCAGCTCGTCTGCACTGCTCAGAGAACTTCATATCTGCCTGCACAATTACCCCCAGGTCCTTTTCATTCTCCACCACTGTCAGTGTAGTACCGCAGAGTTGATACATTGCTCTGGGGTTACTGTTACCCATATGTAGTACTTTACATTTGTCAATGTTAAACGTCATTTGCCACCTCTCAGCCCATCTGTTCAACCTTTCCAGATCCTGTTGCAGCAGCATAGCGTCAGTAGTGTCCTTAACGACCCTGCCAACCTTTGTATCATCTGCAAACTTAGACATTAAACTTGATATCCCATCATCAATATCATTCATAAACACCGAAAACAACAATGGACCCAACACTGAACCTTGAGGAACTCCACTAATAACATTAGTCCACGTTGAGCAGTGTCCATTGATTACCACTCTCTGTCTTCTGCCACTCAACCATCCCCTTATCCATAACAGCAATTTGCCTCCAATGCCACACTGCTCCAATTTGTGCAGCAGTCTTCCATGTGCAACAGTATCAAAAGCCTTTCTAAGATCCAAATATATAATATCAAAGTTATTCCCTGCATCCAGTTCTTTTGTGACTACATCATAGTATCCAATCAAATTGGTCAGGCAAGACCTGCCCTTAACAAAACCATGCTGCGTCTGAGCTATAACTGAATTCTTGTCTAGATGATCCTGCAGTGCTTCTTTAACCAGTGCCTCCATTAATTTACCTGGAACAGAAGTTAAACTAACAGGTCTATAATTACTTGTGTCAGCCTTTGATCCTCCTTTGTGAATTGGGGTTACATTTGCACATCTCCAGTCTATGGGTACCTCCCCTGAGTCCAAAGAAGCTCTCATAATTATGGCTAGGGGTTTGCATACTTCCTTTGCTGCCTCCTTTAATATAACTGGATAGATCCCATCCACCCCAGGTGCCTTTTTTATGTTTATCCTCAACAATCTCTCCTCCACTTTCCTCTCAGTTATTACAAGATCATCCAGCTCACTGCCAATGTTTACTTTACCTACATCATTCTCCTTCCTGAATAACTCCTCATGCGTGAATGTAGATGCAAAATACTCGTTTAGATTATTAGCCACCTGAGCAGGATCCTCAACTGTTGAACCATCAATATCCAGTGGACCAATCTGATTCATCACTTTCCTTCTCGAGTTCAAGTATGTAAAGAACTCCTTTCTGTTTTTCTTTGCATCCTTTGCCAAGGATTTTTCGTAGTCTGCCTTTGCCTGCCTAATCTCCTTTGTGACTTGGTTACAGACCAACTTATATCTATCATAGGCTTCCATGTCACCCATTAATTTGTATGTATCCCATGCATTTTTCTTCTCTGCCACATGTCTCATTAGTCCATCTGACAACCATTTAGGCCTAAACCTTGAACAATATTTCTTAGTTGGTATGTAAAGCCTGGTAGCCACCAAGATTAGTTCCTTGAATGCTTCCCATTTTGAGTTTGCTGTTGGTAACATCATCAGTTGGTCCCACTGTATAGAATTTAAATACTGTCTCAGACCATCATAGTCGCCTTTACGAAAACAAAAACCCTTCCCTTTACCTCTGATGGTAGTTACCTCCTTGAGTAAATCCCACTTCAACACACTGTGATCACTGCCACCTAGTGGTTCATTTATCTGCAGGTTCTTAATGCATGAAGAATCACTACTGATAATCAGATCAAGAGTATTGCTCCCTCTTGTTGCCTCACGAACATGCTGATGTAGAAAACAATCATCCAATAAATCCACAAAAGCCTTGCTAGTGTGCGAGTGACCAACCCACAAATTCCAGTCAATATCTGGGAAATTAAAATCCCCCATTATAAGACTGTCTGATTTACTGGCCCACTCTATTTCCCTGTACAATATATTATTATACTCATCAGAGTCATTAGGCCTAGAGCACACTCCTACTCTCAATTTTGATTTCCCTATGCTTATGTCACACCAAACTGACTTGACACTGCCCTGTCCATCGATGTCAACTGGCTTCACTTCCTTTGACTTTATGTGTTTCTTAATTAATAGCATAACCCCTCCTCCCCTCCTGTCCTGTCTATCCTTTCTATATACATTGTATTCCCCAAATTCCAGTTCCGCATTACTTATATCTGTGTGACAACACGTCTCTGATATCCCAACAATATCTGCCTTTGATGTTTTGAGCAATACCTCAAATTCATCAAATTTATTTACCAAACTCCTAGCATTGGTGTACACGCAGGTATACATGCACCTGTTTCTATTCTTAGCTACCCTAACACAACCCATGTGTTTACTTGTAACGCAATGACTACCAGCAGTCTCTGAAATATCCTGCATCTTGTTTTTCAGACTTCTGCTCATTTGAATAGAAGCAGTGCAAGAATCACTTCCACCTCTGCCAGTGGCTACTGTTAATCTATTAGTCCTTGTATCCCCCCCAACTAGCAGTTTTCCGACCCACCTAACACTGCCTCGACAGCATCAGCAAAAATTCTTGCACCCTTTCTATTTAAGTGTATCCCATCCCTGTAGAAGCAATCTCTCCTGTTAACAAGTACAGTCCAGGCTGAAAAAAATTCTACCCCTTGAGCCTTGCACAATCCCTCCAGGGCCGAATTGATCGACAAGGCTCTCATCATATACTCCCTCCTATCGTGTCTGGGCAGAATTGCAGACACTTTCAAGTTCAACCCTAATTCACGGCTTTTTTTCAACAGTGACCTGTACTTGCTAAGTAATTTCGCCGGTCTCCTACTCTTAATATCATTAGTGCCAACGTGTACAACTATATCACCTTTTGTGCCCTTAAAAGATGATATCTGCTCTACAACGTCATCAACCTTTGCCCCTGGCAGACATACCCTGGTCCTATTCCACCTATCCTTTTTACAAAGCATGTTCCCCGTTTCCCTGACAATAGAGTCACCAACAACTACTAGTTCCTGTGGGACCAGCGCATTCTGCCTAGGGGGCTGCCCCTGTGTTGCCTGATGACCAAGTGCAAGCTCTGGCGTTGATGTGGGCAGCTGAGAGCTTGATGGGCCCCTCAGTTTATTTCCTTCGAGGGCATCCACCCTGTCCTTCAAGGTCTCATAAAGGCCCATAACAACGCTGAGTTGTCGCCTGATTTCCTTGCACTCCTTACATCGTGCACACACAAAGACATCCCCCTTGGCAGTATCATGTCCCGTACCCGACTGCTCCGCAAACATCAAGCAAACAGTGCATTTTAATAGACTGTGATTCAGAGGGCAACTGCCCCCCTCAGTTCTCCCCTGAACCACAGCTCTCCCATTAGCTTGAGCCTTTTGCTTTGCTGCTCTGGTCAGAGTCATGATTCCAATTTAATTCAATAAAATTTAAAACAAAAATTAAATCCTTAAGTTATATCCCAAAACAGTTATGTTATATATATATATATATATATATATATATTTTTTTTTTTCGGTATCTAGTGTTCCCTTTATACAACTTCCGTATCACGTGTACCACTATAGTTATGTATTAATTATTTGTTACGATTAAGTCGTTATATATATTTATAGAGTTAAAAATACAATTTAATTGACAATAAAGTTTATCAAGATTAATAGATTTACTGATTAATTGACAATATTATATTATGCAGTATACTACACTAAGCTTATGCTATCGTGTAAAAATGGCGGGAATTCACGAACGGTATTTCTACGGACTCGTAAGTATTGATTAGCTTCGAAATCTCGCTATCTCAATTTAGAATAAACTAAGGATCCTGACTAGGTCTATAATCTACTTATAGAAGATAATTTGATATAACAATTGGTTAATAAATCGACTAAATTTGGTTAAAAGACCTCTCGTTTAATTAGAATGTAGTTAATCATTTTCATATGCTTTTAATTGTAGATAATATGTGGGTTACTGTTAGTCACTGATATAAATAGATGTTGGTCTGCTGATATTTTTCCATAATAATCAATGTAACTTTAGTGTGGTAATCAGTAAACAGAAACATTACTGATTAATTTGTCATGGGTGGGAGTTTGAGAGTTTTTTCTAGTTTGACTGTGTTTCATGATTGTTCAATTCCTACTATTAGTTCACACTCTCCCTATATATATATTTATATATCTTGTTCAAATTTTCAATCGTTAATAAAATACTTTTTATTCATCCACTCAAGTTCAAATAAATTTTTTTCAACTTGTAGTGGATGACACTTGATGTTAATACAGTTTTTTCAAATATTAATTCATTAATTAAATTTAATTAATTAATTTAATTTTATATGGGAGAAAAAAATTTCTCTTATATAAGATATTTAGCAGGATATAAATTTAGGAATAAAATTGAAATCAACAGGCAGTAGCTCAATCGGTAAAATGCAAGGATTTCAGTATTTTTCACGTGAAGGTGAAGAATGCGAGTTCAATTCTTGCGAAAATCAATAAATTTTTGTTATTCATCCACTCAAGTTCAAATACATTTTTTTAAACTTGTAGTGGATGACACTTGATGTTAATACAGTTTTTTCAAATATTAATTCATTAATTAAATTTAATTAATTAATTTTAGTTTTATATGGGAGAAAAAAATTTCTCTTATATAAGATATTTAGCAGGATATAAATTTAGGAATAAATACCGTCAGTGGCGAAGCATGTAGATCGCTGGAAAAAAATTTCTTTTTCAGATTCTTTTTTCATTCTGGGTTCTAGTCTGAGTCAAGGAGGGAACAAAATGGAAAATGAAACATGTGAATAAAAATAATAGTCCAACACCATATATAGAAAGGAAAATGGAAAATTGCAAGGAAATTTGCTTTCTATTTTGCCACTTAATATTGTGATTCTGTTATGTATATACATATTTATATTAATTGTAATTATTTAATAAAAAGTAACTAAAATAAAATTTTTCTTTGTTGACCTAAGTAGGAATTGACTTTAAAAATTTTTTTTTTATATTACTTGTTTTTATATTAAAGCTTCTTATCTGAATATAGCAAATGCTGCATCATATTCACAAAGGAGATTTTGCATTGAATTAATTTTACACACATGTACATTAAATATTTTGTCTTGTATCTTTTTTTTTTTTTTGTTTTTCTATAGTTAAAACATTTTCTCAAGAAAAATGCTCAAGAACATACAGAGAATTATGGGATGAAAACAGTTGCTTCTCAGTTAGCATCATCCTCTACAGTGTCTCTTACTCAGGAAGAGTTGTTACAGGTAAATGGAATAGCAGTTTCCTGTTGTAATGAAGAGTTTACTATTTGAAACTGAATTTGCTTCCTGTTTCATTTTCATTTACTGAAAGTGTATGGATAATGAAGACAACCAATTTTGGCAAATGCCGTAAGGTAATAAACAAACACACACACATCATGTTATATATTATACAAGACCAAACCGCAGCTCACTCACAAGCCACATGCAGCTTTTTGATACTTGAACTGTAGCTCCCACAGATGTATGGACTGAAAAATTCATCACTCAAAATACTTTCCCTCCATTACTATTTTTTTTCCCCAAAATAGTACTTTCTCTTTCATGCTTTAATTAACAGAAAATAAAAAAAAAATAAATAAATAAAAATAAAAAAAACCAAACAAACTTCCAAGTAGCAATCAAATATGTAATGATTTTAATACTGCTTGATAGTTTTAAGAAATTTACACACTGTTTCTGACTTTAATTTAAAAAATTGTGCCTTCTTTTGTGTAGCTTTTTTGCTATTAGGAAAGGCATGATTTTTTCCCAAACATCTGTAACCATACTTCTTAAACAGACCCTAATATATGCATGTGATCATAATAGTACAACTTCCAAATTTATTTTAATTAATGTACTTTTCCGCTCATTTAACAATGGGTTATATGATAGCATGTTCATAATGTGCTGCTTTCTTCATTAGTGAGCATATTTAATGTAGTTAAAATGAAAATATTGTGATTTTAAATAACTTGAACTGAAATTTATAAATTAGTAAACTTTTATTGCATATGTGATTTTATTTCTGTATATTTTCTTCTCTGTGCACTGAAATGCAAGGAAGGAATAATTATTTTTGGCTGTGATACTCAGTGTGATACAGCATGGTGAATCTTCCTAAGATAAGTTTCCTTCATTGCAACATTACTTCAAGTACCCCTTGTAAGGCGAGTACCCCGTGGACTTCAAACTACCAGTACCACCTCCACCAAAGTTACCTTCTAATGGTAGAGTTGGTACTGTGTGATCACTACCTTCTAATGGTTTCTGTACTGTTAAGCCCTGTGATATCAGCTGATTTGTGAGTAATGATGAGGTGTAGAATATTATTACCCCTAGTACATAGTTCTAGGCATATGTTCTTGAACATATGCCATCATATCTGGAATCTGAAATTTGTTATATGGAGGAGGATATAAACTGTTGTGATGAAGAAATTTGCAACCCTGGATCACAGTGCTTTACACAGTTAACTCAACAAACGTGTGAGAGATTTAAATTGCATAAAGGGTCTGTAGAGCTTTTACGATCAAGACTGAAATTGAACAATCTTCTGGCTCCAGGAACAGTCTTTTCATGATATAACACACGAAAAAGAATTAGTTCACCATTTTTCTGAAGAAGGATCAATGATATATTGCAATTCTCAACTCTCTGCAGTTAGGAACTTTTTTTGTAATTTTCTACCAATCAGCAGAATGGCAGCTATTTATTGACTCACTGAAGCAAAGCCTTGAAGGAGTTCTCCTTTGTAATGGAAATAAGTATGCATCCATTCCTGTAGCCCAATCAGCATACTTAAAGTAAATTTATGAAAATGTTAAGCTTATTTTGAGAAAAAAGTACAAGGATCATAGTTGATTAATGTGTGGAGTTTTCAGTTATTGTTTGCTGCTTGACCAACAATTTGGTTACACCAAAATTCCATGCTTTCTATGCAAATGAGATAGTCAAGCAAGAAGTGAATGTTGGGACATTAAAGTGTGTCCAATAACGCAGTCTCTGACACCAAGTTCAAAGAACATTAAAGATGAGCCACTGGTAGATTGAAACATAGTACTGTTGCCTCTTCTGCATATAAAGCTAGGTTTAATGAAACAGGTTGTTCTGAATAAAGAAGAAAGGTGTTTCAAGTATGTTTTAAATTCGTATTGCTTACCTACAAAAAAAATGAAAGCAGGAATACATGTTGGACCTCAAATCTCCAAAGGCTCTGTATATGAAGAAACCATGAGCCAAGCTGAAAGAGATGATTGGACTGGCTTTTTTTTATATAGTATGCAATTTTTTTTTGGAAACAAACTCTCAGATTACGAATGATGTGATGAAGTTCAGAAAACTGCTGCAGTATGAGTGTTAAGGTATACTTCTTGCACACTCTCTTCTCAACTGTTTCTCAGAAAATTTAGGTAGTTTAAGTGAAGAGCAGGGTGGGGGGAGATTCCATTAGGATATAAAGAAAATGAGCAAAAAACATTACCAAGGATGGAATATCAGTATGATAGCATTAGTGTGATAGCCTGAGTATTTGCCATAAAGTCAAGGAAGCCATAGACTTTTGCTGCACTGGCCAAAAAAAAAAAAAAAAAAAAAGTAGATAAGAAAATACAAGTTATGTGTTCCCCTCCTCACAGATAACTATCCAGTTGACCTTTCAATTTCTTCAAACTGTCAGCCTCAACTACCTGCAGAAGCAACCTGTTTCAGTAATCACCAGCTTGCTGGCTAAAGGAAAACTTCCTACAATCTAGTGATCTAGTGTAAACCTCTCCCCTGTAATTTGAATTTTTGGCCCATAATTCTAGAATTCCTTATAACAGTGAAAATTTCGCCTAATTCATTTTACTAATGCCTCTAAGGTGCCTGGTTTCCAAGCTCTGTTGCCACATAATCAAAATCTTAACTCATACGGTCACCCTTTTGCCAATCTCACCATGCTAGTTATCTGTCTTTGAGCTCTTTCCAGAAGCTTAGTGTCTTTTTTCAGGTGTGATCTCCATACTTAGACACAGTATTCCAAATGTGCTCTTAAGCTCATTTGGAATACTGCCTTATATGATGAGATTATGACTACCCTATCTCTACAGAATATTATTCAACAGGTCATCAATAGGACACCATGGGCTTTCCTTAATGCTATTTACACTGCTCAGAAAACTTCATATCTACCTGTATTGTAACTCCCAGATCCATTTCTTCCTCTATCGTTTTTAATCCATTTCCACCAAATGTGTAAATTATTTTGGGGTTAATATTTCCCAAGTATATGACCTTGCATTTTTCTGCTTTAAAACATAGCCGCCACTTTTCTGACCATTCTAGAAACCTGTGTAAGTCACCTGAAGGAGCACTGTTTGGCCCTGATCATTAACAACTTTCCCAGTCTTTATGCAGCGTGAAAATTGCGTTAATCATTCCCTTCATTCCTTTGTCAGTGTCATTTATGAAAATGAGAAACAATAGTGGTTCCCGAACCAATCCTTGGGGGACCTACTTCTGATGTTACACCAATCTGAAGACTAACCATTAATCACAGCTCTCTGCCTTCTGCCCTGCAGTCACCATACAATCCAACTTAGGATCTTTCCAGTAATCCCAACATTTTACAGTTTATACAGTAATCTCTCATAAGGAACTGAGTCAACTGCTTGCTAAAATCCAAATAAACTATGTCAGCATTGTTCCCTACATCCAGCTCATGAGTAATTGTGTCCAAATAGTTTACAAGGTTAGTCAAACACAATTTTCCCTTAACAAAACCATGTTTTTTTGTCTTCAGAATACCACTTCTATCTAAATGCCCTGGATCGCACTCTTAATCATTGCCTCCAAGAGTTTCTCTTGTCACAGTCAGACTAACTGCTCTGTAGTTACTAAATTCTCTCTTAGAACTGCCTTTATGTGTTAGTGATAATTTGGCACTTCCCTGATCCAAAGGAATCGCCTCTGAGTCCAATGATGCCCTGATAATTAACCTCAATGGTTCAGTACATTCTTTGGCCACCTCCCTCAAAGTTACTGGGTGTATGCCTTCAACTCCTGGAGCCTTACTTGGCTTTAGGCGGAAAAGTTTTTCTAATAAACAGTCATCTCTAATTTCAAATTACCAATTTCATATGTCTCAGCCTTGCTAGCATAGCCTCTCTTCAGCTTGAAGGGTCTTTCGTCAGTAAAGACTGAAGCAAACTATCTGTTCAGTGCATCAGCTGGGTTATTATCTAAGATTTTCCCACGCCCAGTACACATGGATCTGATCTGATTTGCTTTCTTCTTTTTTGTATTCACATACATGATAACCTCTCTGTCCCCATTCTGTGCTTTCTCATACTCAGCCTTGGCCTCCCTAAACTTTGTACTATTTCAGGTCAACTCGTAGCTGTTATAGGGTTTAGTACTTTTCCTCACTCTGTAACTTTCTCATGCCATCTTTTTCTGGTCTGTTAGACTGGCTAGCTTTGTATTCATCCATCTTGGCATCCTCTTCTTGCTGTATTTTCTTAATGGTATATATGCATTCATGGCGTGGCTTCTGATTATTTCTTTAGAGATATTCCATAATTCTATTGTATTTTCCCTTCCTCTGTAATCTGCCCAATTAATTGATGCCATGTAGTGCTTAAAATGTCATAGTTCCCTTTTCTGAAATTAAAGCCCAAGCCTCTAAATGCTACGTCTTTCTTCATCTTTCGACTGTGTGATCACTACCTGCTAATGGTTCCTTTACTGTAATCCCTGTGATGTCATCTGATTTGTAATATGAGATCTAGAATATTGTTACCTCTAGTGTTTTCTCTGAAATGCTGGTACAAGTAATAATCATTTAGTTTATTTAAAAATTGTGTTTCCCCGTGGTGATTTTCCTTTCTGCTTATTCCATTACAGTCTTGACCTTTACATCTGCTTTTAGTGACTCTTGTTGTACTCTTCACAATCCTCTTGGCTGTAGATCACTTCCACTCTCATTATACCTTTACTTCCAACTAATTCACACAACACAGATTCTATGCTGTTAGGCATAACTCCTGACCCAACAGAAGCTCTTTTCAAGCTCAGGCTGCTTTTGATAAGAATCAGGATCTCACTACCCCGTCTCTCTTCCATGTTCTTCTTAAATACATTATGCAAAAAGTCACACAAGGGCATGGGACTATGATTGGCAATTCACTATAGAACTGGCAGTGATAATTCACAATATTTTGTTCGTAGTGAACTACAAAGTAGTATAATGGATGGCATCAATTTAATTGCATCTCATATTGTGACTACCTTCACAATGAGTTACCATGATATTGCCCTACCTCTAATAAGTAATGCTTCACTAATAGAGAATACTATTGTTACTTATTCTCGGCAGATACCACCACCACCACCACCACCACCCAGATGGCACAGTTTCAAGGCCTATTGGCCTATCATCAGTGGGCGAGTAGGTACCCTGGTGTTGTAATCATGCCAACCCAGTTATGAAATATAACTCCACAATATGAGAGATGCCTGATGGTGTACATCGTGATAAATTAAGCAAATAGTTGCACAAGGCATAGGACTATGATTGCCAATTCACTATAGAACTGGTAGTGATAATTCACAATATTTTGTTCATAGTGAACTACAAAGTAGTATTGTTCGTAGAAAACTACGATAGTATAATGGATGGCATCGATGCCATTCATTATACTACTTTGTAGTTCACTACGAACAAAATATATGAATTATCACTGCCAGTTCTATAGTTACTTGGCAATCGTAGTCCTTTGCCTTGTATGACTATTTGCTTAGTTTATCACGTTGTACACCATCAGGCATCTCTTATATTGTGGAGTTATACTTCATAACTGGGTTGGCATGATTGCAACACCAAGGTACCTACCCGCCACTGATGATAGGCCAATAAGTAAAAATAGTCTTCTCTATTAGTGAAGACTTATTCGAGGTAGTGCAATACCTTGAATAAGTCATGGTAACTTATTGTGAAGTTAATCACAATTTAAGGTACAATTAAATCATTGTCATCCGTTATACTACTTTCTAGTTCACTACGAACAAAATATTGTGAATTATCACTGCCAGTTCTATACTAAATACATTATACAGACCAAAGTGGGCGCACCATTATATACACCAATTTCAGGGTGAAACCACAATTCTGTTAGCCGTATTATGTCAGCATTAGTTGTCCTAATCAGGAGTTTGAATTCACCCATTTTATTGACAACACTCCTAATATTACTGTAGGCATAGTTAAGACTAAGTATTCTTCTATGATTGACTACCCCGACATGGCTCTTGAAGTTATTTAGGCTGTTTCACTAGCTTTATTTTCCTGCTCATTTGAAATTTTGCTACCCTGAGAAAATTTTCCCTGAATCCTTATGGCAAAAACTCTTCCATCACTTTTATTCAAATGAATACTCTCTCTCTCTCTCTCTCTCTCTCTCTCTACAAAATACAGGGTTGTTAAAATTAAAGTATCCCTATGTAGAGGGGCCCTGGAGCAAGTTCTAAGGCTTGTACTGAAGAGAAATTTGGACAACAGATACAATAAAGAATGCGCTCGCCATTTATTGGAAAAAAAAATTAGTTACAAAATTTGTCACTATATGATGCTGAGGCAATACAAATCACTTGAACAGGGCTACAATTGTTCAATGTGTCCTCCATTTTGGTCAACAACAGTTTCCATTTGAAGAACAGCAGAATGTAACACTTCAACATTTTTCTACAGCAGAACGTAACATGTTAACTGGAATAACCAGCACATGACGTCTAATCTGCCAAAGTTTGACATACTTCCCGATACAACTGATTCTTCAGAAAACCCCACAAGCAGAAATCACACGGGGTGAGGTCATGTGATCGGGGTAGCCAAGATGTCTGGAAACAACAGCTGATGACCTGTTCGTCTGTAAAGTGTTGCCTTTAGCATTAGCATTAGTAGAGGCATTTGATGCAAGAAAGCAAGCTTATGCAGCATCAGCCAAAAAAAAAAAAAAAAAAAACCACTTCCACTTCACCCCTCTGTTCGTTCAAAATACCTGTTCAGCTGAGAATTAAACTTATTTAGGCTATCAACCTCCACTACAAGGGATGGAAGTCTGTTCCACCAACCAACCACCCGCTGGCAAAAGGCAAATTTCCGCACGTCTATCCTACATCTGTCTTTCCTCAATTTGAATTTATGCCCTCTCAGGTGATTATTCTGAGCTAGAGGAAGAATCCCATCAGCATTGAGCATGCTCAAACCATTCAAGGCTTTATACACCTCTATCAGATCACCTCGCTGGTGCCTAGTCTCCAGACACTGTAATTTGCAAAACTTAAGCCTTTCTTCGTAAGAGCACCCCTTTGTTCCATTCACTAATCTTGTTGCCCTTCTCTGTACTCGTTCCAGTAGCTCTACATCCTTCTTGAAATGAGGCCTCCAGACCTGTATACAGAACTCTAGGTGTGGCCCCATTGCCTTATACAAGGGAATAATCACCTCCTTATCCCTGCTGGAAAAATTCCTGTATATCATTGACGATACTCCATGAGCTACTCTTACAGCCCGTCTGCACTGCTCAGAGAACTTCATATCTGCCTGCACAACCACCCCCAAGTCCCTTTCATTCTCTACCACTGTCAGTGTAGTACCACAGAGTTGATACGTTGCTTTGGGGTTGCTGTTTCCCATGTGTAGTACTTTACATTTGTCAATGTTAAACTTCATTTGCCACCTCTCAGCCCATCTGCTCAACCTTTCCAGATCCTGTTGCAGCAGCATAGTGTCAGTAGTGTCCTTGACAACCCTGCCAACCTTTGTATCGTCTGCAAACTTGGACATTAAGCTTGATATACCATCATAAATATCATTTATAAATACAGAAAACAATAATGGACCCAACACTGAGCCCTGAGGGACTCCACTAATAACATTAGTCCACGATGAGCAGTGTCCATTGATTACCACTCTCTGTCTTCTCCCCCTCAACCACCCAATCAAGTTGGTCAGGCAAGACTTCCCCTTAACAAAACCATGCTGTGTCTGAGCTATAACTGAAGTCTTGTCTAAATGATCCTGCAGTGCTTCTTTAACCAGTGCCTCCATTAATTTTCCTGGAACAGAAGTTAAGCTCACAGGTCTATAATTACTTGTGTCAGCCTTTGATCCTCCTTTGTGAATTGGGGTCACATTTGCACATTTCCAGTCTATGGGTACCTCCCCTGAGTCCAAGGAAGCTCTCATAATTATGGCTAAGGGTTTGCTTACTTCCTTTGCTGCCTCCTTTAATATAACTGGATAGATCCCATCCACCCCGGGTGCCTTTCTTGTGTTTATCTTCAACAGTTTCTCCTCCACTTTACTCCCAGTTATTTCAAGATTCTGTAGCTTACTGCTAGAGTTGAATACACCTCTGGCATTCCCCTCGCTGAATAACTCCTCATGTGTGAATGTCGATGCAAAATATTCATTTAGTTTGTTAGCTACCTGAGCAGGATCATCAACAGTTGACCCATCAATATCAAGTGGACCAATCTGATTCATCCTCTTCCTTCTAGAGTTTACATAAGTAAAGAACTCTTTGCTGTTTTTCTTTGCATCCCTTGCCAAGGATTTCTCGTAATCTGCCTTCGCCTGCCTAACCTCCTTTGTAACTTTGTTGCATATCAACTTGTATCTATCATAGGCTTCTGTGTCATGTGTTAATTTGTAAGTATCCCATGCATTTTTCTTCTCTGCCATATGCCTCATTAGTTCATCTGACATCCATTTTGGCCTAAACCTTGAACAATATTTCTTAGTTGGTATGTAAAGCCTAGTAGCTTCGAAGATAAGTTCTTTGAATGCTTCCCATTTTGAATTTGCTGTTGGTAACATCATCAGTTGGTCCAACTGTATAGAATTTAAATACTGTCTCAGTCCATCGTAGTCGCCTTTACGGAAGCAATAACCCTTCCCTTTACCCCTAATGGTAGTTACCTCTTTGAGTAAATCCCACTTCAGCACACTGTGATCACTGCCACCTAGTGGTTCATTTATCTGCAGATTCTTAATGCATGAAGAATCACTGCTGATAATCAAATCAAGAGTATTACTCCCTCTAGTTGCCTCCCGAACATGCTGATGTAGAAAACAATCATCCAATAAATCCACAAAAGCCCTGCTAGTGTGTGAGTGACCAGCCCCCAAATTCCAGTCAATATCTGGGAAATTAAAATCCCCCATTATAAGACTCTCTGATTTACTGGCCCACTCTATTTCCCTGTACAGTTTCTTATTATACTCATCAGAGTCATTAGGCCTATAGCACACTCGTACTCTCAATTTTGCTCTCCCAATGCTTATGTCACACCAAACTGACTCAACACTGCACTGTCCAGCGATGTCGACTGGCTTCACTTCCTTGGATTTTATGTGTTTCTTAACTAATAGCATAATCCCTCCTCCCTTCCTATCCTGTCTATCCTTTCTGTAGACGTTGTACTCCCCAAATTCCAGTTCTGCCTCACTTATATCTGTGTGACACCACGTCTCTGATATCCCAACAATATCTGCCTTTGATGTTTTGAGCAATACCTCAAATTCATCAAATTTATTTACTAAACTCCTAGCATTGGTGTACACGCAAGTATACCTGCACCTGTTTCTATTCTTAGCTACCCTAACACAACCCATGTGTTTACTTGTACCGCAATGGCTCCCAGCAGTCTCTGAAATATCATGCATCTTGTTTTTCAGGCTTCTGCTCATTCTAATAGAAGCAGTGCAAGAATCTCTTTCATCTCTGCCAGTGGCTACTGTCAATCTATTGGTCTTTGTCTCCCCCCAAGCTAGCAGTTTTCCGACCCACCTACACTGCCTCAATAGCATCAACAAATATTCTTGCACCCTTTCTATTTAAGTGTATCCCATCCCTGTAGAAGCAATCTCTCCTGTTAACAAGTACAGTCCAGGCTGAAAAAAATTCTACCCCTTGAGCCTTGCACAATCTTTCCAGGGCCGAATTGATCGACAAGGCTCTCATCATATACTCCCTCCTATCATGTCTGGGCAGAATTGCAGACACTTTCAAATTCAACCCTAATTCTCGGCTTTTGTTCAACAGTGACCTGTACTTGTTAAGTAATTCTGCCTTAGTAATCTTTGGACACAACGGTGGATGTGGGGTGGCACACCATCATCCATGGATATGGTATCCTGAAGGTACCCATGTTGTTGCAGCTCTGGTATTGCAAAATTTGCCAACATTTTATAATATCGCTGTCCAGTGATGGAACAGGTGTGGGGTCCAGTCGGTGTTATCTGTTCAAAAAAATATGGCCCAATCATGAATGTGGCCATAAATCCATACCACACTGTCACTTTTTGAGAATGCAATGGGACCTCTTGGATAACTCGAGGGGTTTCTGTTGCCCAAATGCGACAGTTGTGCGTATTCACTTGTCCATTTAAGCAGAAGTGGGCTTCATCACTCCGAAGGATGTTCCATGGCCAAGTGATATCCACTGTCATTCGCGCCAGAAACTGAAGTGCGTATGTGAAATGAATATCTGCATCACCATGCTTTAGCTGCTGTAGCATATGCATCTTGTAAGGATAGTACCACAATGCCTGACACATTACTAGCCTTACAGTGGAATTCGGCATGTCCACTTCACGAGAAACAGCTGGCACACTTGCACTACCACATGAAGATTGACTTGATAAATCCACGACAGCCATAGCCACATCTTCAACATGAGAGGAGTCCACTCGTTTTCGACCTATACCTGGTTGAACATCAAGATGTCCCATCGCTTCAATTTTCGCAATCATTTTGCGGACAGCACAGAATTCCAGCGTCAGAAGCGCATAAGGCGCTTCTGACACCGAAATACTGTGGTAGCCGCAGCTGCATTGTTGCAGTTCTGATAGTGCAGCTTCACTAATAGCCCATTTTCTTGCATCATTGTTGGCATTGCTGCTGTAGTAGTAGTGCAGGCAGACATGTACTGTATGATTTTGAAGAGACTGCTTTGCTTTTATACAGTACAGTAAAGCTGAGTAGTGATGCTGTGACAATAACTTATGATTATGCAAATAACGTGAGTTATTTGTATAATCATAACTAAGATAGTTATGCGCCATACAGTGACAAATTTTGTAATTAATTTTTTTTCCCAAATAAATGGCGAGTGCATTCTTTATTGTACCTGTTGTCCAAATTTTTCTTCAGTATGAGCCTTAGAACTCACTCCAGAGTCCTCTACATAGGGATACTTTAATTTTAACAACCATGTAGATTCCTTCTACCTACAAGTGCAGGACACACTGATAAAAATTCCTTCCCTTGGAGTCTTGCAGAGTCTCCAAGAATTGCGGACACATGCACATCTCAACCTAAACTCACTGCATTTTTTCAGCATGGTCCTATATTTATGATGGCTGACTACTGTTGGATGCTAAAAAGAGGAACAGCTACTGAAACTTGCTGCCTGAGGAAATCAAAAAGATACAATTTTAACCCAGTTTAGTGTATAAGAAATATAGTTTGTGGCCATCTATGCTTGACAGGGAGACATGGCCATTAATATTTCTGTTTTTATGTATATTTATATAAAAATAACTTATTTGTAAAATCTGAAAAAAATACAAAATAAACTAAAAGCACCTCCACAATTTTTTTTTTATTTGTAAAAAAAATTTCTAATGTGATAGAGAATTGTAACTAACTTTTGAAATTTAGCAGAACATTAGAAAACTTTTCTTAAAATGCACACTAGTGTTATCCATGCCATTTCTGTATATCACAAATTCGTTATACAGTAGAATGGAATACTTATATCTGGAGTGGTGCCCCTCTCTACTTTTGGGGTGCCTCTGTAGCCAGGTGGGCAGGAGCAGCAGTGCGTGGCAAATGCTTCTTGATTAGACCGGGGTTCGAGCCCATGACCACCAAATACAGAGGATGCTGAAAGGCCAGGGAATGACCACCACATATCCCGGAGCAATATGGACTTAGTTGCTAATGCTCCTAAAAACCAAATAACAACAACCTCTCTACTTTTCCAAAAAAAAAAAAATTCATTTATTGGTTTTATTGGACACAGGTGGGATTGCTCACAGTAAACTTTCATAGTAGTGGGCTCTATGGTACGAATTATTTTGTGGGATTATGTGAAATTTTGTAACATTAAAAACTTTGTATATAAATTCTTTAAAATTTTGCTATGTTCTTATTTTGAACTTATTTTCCAATACTAGTAATATTATTATCAAAAATCAAATTAGAATTTAAAAAAAAAAATGTAACAAATTTTCTAAATAAATCCTAGTCTCGAATCCTAAAATCATTTTCGAAATCCTAAAGTCTCAAAACACTACAGCCACTCCCCAATTAACTTAAGGGTTGCATTCTGCAAAAATCTACGTAAGTCGGAATTTCCCCATGCTTGTGCAGCACTCGCAACTTTGCTCGCTGAATTGATTGACAAAAAAGAAATGTTTGATGAACATGTGAATAGAATTATTTATTATATTTATTCAATTTTTTTATCTCACGTGCAGGAAAAATTACAAAAGCATGCAATTTAAAAAATTTCAAAATTATAAAATTACAAAAAAAAAAGAGAGAAGACAGGCATAACGTCAGTAAGTTTTACCCCTCGATCATCATTGCCAGAATCGATGTCTTCAGTTGATAACTACGCCGCTGCAGAGGTTGAGGACTGTGGAGTTTTAGAAGGGGTCAGCCATTCATCCTTACAAAAGAACATATCAATGGATGACTTGACAGTGGCTTTTTTCTTTTCATCATAGATTTTTGTAGTAAGCATTTCATTCACCCCTCTGTTAACTTTTAAAAATCATTCGCTGTCAGGATCCATCTTCTCAAACCTCGCCATTGCTCATGCAATTTCACGAAATGCCGTTGCCATCTCTTTGGTGATGAAGTGTCTTGTCTCAGCTCCTCATTTGGTTCATCTTGAACTTTGTCAGCATTTTCTTCTTTCACCATTGCTGCCTGCAAGTTAATAAGTTCTTCATTAGATAATTCCTTCTCTTCTTCCTCTATTAACTCTGTGTCTTTGGCAACAACTTCCGACTGAAGTAGCTCTGCAACCTTTACAGTCTTATCTGTAACCTCTTCATATGATTCGTCTTTTTCAAATCCTTCAAAGCCTTTTATGTGCCATGGACATATTTTCTTCAGTGCACCATTTAAACAACTTTTAGTAATTTCTGCTCAGGGCTTATTAATGTTTAAGATGGCGTGGTAAATATAAGATTTCCAAAAGTCTCTTAACTTAAAATTTTTCTCTCCATCTACTGCAGACCATGGCTGAGAAATTTTGTGCATAAATAGTATGCTATTAAATTCGAAATAACACCATGATTGATAGGCTGGATGAGTGAAGTTGTGTTTGGCGGTAGAAATATGACTCTCACATTCGAATGAAATCATCTAGATGTGTGGGATGTCCAGGAGCATTATCTAATAGAAGCAAAATCTTGAAAGGAACATCATTGTCTTTACAATATTTTTCAACCTCAGAAATGAATCAGCATTTAAACCAATCCTTGAAGGGAGATATTGCTATCCATTCTCTCCGGTTCGATCGGAAATGCACGGGTAGGGTGGTTTTATTGATGCCCTTAAATGCACGAGGATTTCCAGAATGGTACACAAGCAGTGGTATTAATCTGTAATCTCCAACTGCATTAGCCCCAAGCAAGAACGTGACTATCCTTTGAAGCCTTGAAACCTGGCATATATCGTATGCCAGGTTTCAAGTATGTTCGATGTATGTTCGATCCGTCATTTTTTTCCAATGCAGAGCAGTCTCATCGATGTTAAAAATTTGCTGCGTTGAATAGCCGCCTTCATCAATAATTTTTTCCAACACATCACAAAATTTCTCTGCAGCTGCAGAATCAGCATTGGTAACTTCACTGCATACTTTAATGTTTTGGAAACCAGCCTGATGCTTGAACCTATCAAGCCACCTGTTGCTTGCCATGAACTTGGCTTGGGGTTTGCCGTACTTATCCTTAATATCTTCAGAAATACTTCTTGCTTTTGCTTGAATGGCCATTGGACTCGGGGGTCTTGCTTCTGAATCTGATTTTCCATCCATATTATTAATAGCTGTTCCATCTTCGATATAGCACCTGAATGCTGTTTTGTGATCACTGTTGATCATAAGTGCATTGATCTTTTGACATGTTTTTTTATACACGCATTTTCTTTTAAAATAGTATTCACTGTTGAAGCAGTGAGACCTAATTCCCTTGCAATAGATGACAAACTATGTCCTGCTTCTTACTTAATCATTTTCATCTTCATTTCGAAATCAATTTTGTTTCGTTTCCTGGCACTGCCACCATTTGCACTTTCCGTTGGTCACTTTCCCTTCATCATTGTAATGCGTAAATAGGAATGAATAGAAGTTTCTGAAAATTTGTTTTTTATTTGATTTCAGTGAAGGGGAAGATTTCAGTGATTATTTCACCATAATACTGTAACATAAAAACCCACACAATTCCAATCATCGGATTATCGTAAATACAGTAAGATCGAGTTTACTACCCATTCATAATAGTTTGCACTAACAGAAAAGCCCAATAAACCGGAAAGTACAAATTGTTTTTATTGTTTTTTGGTCATGACCTACAGAAATGTGCTTTAAAAAAATATCACAAAGGCATTTCAAAATTGATTCTTATAATGGGAACATATGATAATGAGGAAAGTGTAGTGCAATTTCCATTGTAAATATGATCTTTTAGAGAGAATCAATTTTGAAAAGCAAAATTGATAAGTTTGCTTATGCAAATTTGCATAAGTCTTATGACTTATGCAAATTTGCATAAGTCAAGTATTACTTAAATCAGGGAGTTCCTGTATTAGACATGTTGGGCAGACAGCTTGTGTTTTTTTTTTTTTTTTTAATGTAAACCCCAAAATGAGAGGTATTAGAACCTATAGTACTTAGTACCGTGCTTGGGTTGGAGGTTGAGAAGACGAAAGAAGATATTTGTTGAAATTGGTCTTGAATTTCTCTAGACTGTGATTTTCAGGAAATACATATGAAGGAAGGTTGTTCCAGAAAACAGCAGTTGAATGAATAAACGAAGAAGATGAAAAGTTAGTTCTGTGAGTTTGTAGTTGGACAGCAAATAGATGTTGGCTGGTGGCGGCACGTGTTCGGACTGTTTTGAAAGAGAGAGAGAGAGGGAGAGAAAGAGGGAAAGAGGGAAAAAAGAAGCCAATTTAGAAGAACTGTGCCCATGGAAGTATCTGTAGAAGAGGAATGCAGCAGAAACAGTACGTCTATGAGACAGCGAGTGGAGAGACTCTGTTAGAAATTAATCATTAATTAACCTAACTGCCCTCTTCTGAATGGAATCAAGAAGCCTGAGAGAGGTTTTGGGGGCACTACCCCAGATGTGGGAACATTCCATGGTAGGGCAGATTTGCGATTTATACAGAGTGAGCAGCTATTTGGAAGAAAAGTAATGCCGAGAGTGAAAGAGAAAACTAAGTTTTTTAGATGCAGAGGAAGCAATATTTGTAATGTGCTTGTGCCAAGAGAGATTAGAAGTCAGGGTAATCCCCAAAAGAGATATATCATTTTGCCTGGAAATCGCAGTGTCAGTAAAGATAGGCATAAGAGCAGAAGAATCCTTTTTCCGAGATATAAGACAAGACTGAGAAGGGTTGAAGTCAACTAGGTTGTCTTTGCTCCACTGGAGAATTACCTGAAGATTGGCATTTAAGGAATTGGTAGCAGGTTTTCGAGAAGTTGAAGCTGATTGAGCAGGACAAGGTTTCTCAAAATGGAAAGTGGAATGCAATGTGCTATCATCGGCAAAACTATGGATAGGATTTCCAGTCAATGGAAGAAGGTCATTAATATACAAGAGGAAAAGATTGGGGGAAAGAACTGTACCATGGGGGACACCGGCATTAGTGGAGAAGTTAGAAGACAGAGAGCCATCTACCATCACTCTCAGTGAGCGATCAGAGAGAAAACTGGATAACCAATTAGTAAAAAGTTGGCAAACCATAAGATGGAAGCTTGTTTAGAAGACCTTTATGCCAAACACGAAAGCCTTTGAGATGTCAAGAGCAACTACTTGTGTTTCACCTAACCTTTCCACTGAATTAGTCCATAAATGGGTAACATAAGCCAGAATATCACCAGTGGATCGACACTGACGGAATCCATACTGGTGATCGTTGATCAGATGGAAGGTTTCTAGGTAATTTAAGAAATGGCAGTTAATTGATTTCGCCAGTACTTTAGAAAGAGTAGAAGTAATTGCAATGGGACGATAATTGGATGGGAGGGATTTGTCACCCTTTTTAGGAACTGGCTGGATATGAGCAAATTTACAAGCAGAAGGAAAAACACCTTTGGAATAAGAAAGTGAAAAAAGGCGGCAAAGAGTAGGAGTAAGTTCAGGAGCACAGGTTTTGAGAACAAGTGGAGAAATACCATCGGGACCTGGAGCTTTCTTAGCATCAAGATTCATCAAAATCCTTCTGACATCCTTTTGACAGAAGACCACAGGAGGCATTGAATGGAGCATGTTGGGAATGGTGGGAAGTGTTTTACCAAGATCATTAATACATGAGTTGGAAGAAAAATGGGATGCTAGCAGGTCAGCTTTATCCTTGGCTGAAGTGACAACAGAACCATCTGGTTTGGACAGAGGTGGGAGCAGAGATGGGCAAAAGTTGCGGCCAATAGCTTTGGCAAGAGACCAGAATGCTTGGCTACCAATAGGGCAAGAAGCAAGTTTTCTACTCTTAGCCTGTTCAAACTCTAGTTTGGACTGATGAATAACTGCTTTACAATTGTTGCGAGCTTTGGTGTAGGCAGAAAATGAAACTGAAGAATTAAAAACAAGCCGATTACGATATGCAACATTTTTCTCTTGAACAGCCGTAGCGCATTTATTGGAAAATCAAAGTTTAGATAAAGGATGAGATTTTAAAGTGGAGTGTAGGATAAAGGATTCCATTCCTGCAAGAATAATTTCACTGACATGATCTGAGCAAATGTTGACATCAGAAGTTTTGAAACAGTAATCCAACCAAGGAAAAGAAGAAAAGAATTCTTGCAGGTCATCCCATTTTGCATTCTTGTAATGCCAAACAACACGAGGTTGGGAATAGCCACGAGGTAAAGGCTCCATTGGAGAAGAGACAATCACCAAGTTGTGATCTGTAGTGCCTAAAGGACTTCTCACTTCGACCGTGTACTTAGAGGGTTGTTTGTGAGAAAAAGATCAAGCGTGTTGGCTGTATGATTAGGATTGTCCGGTATTCTTGTCGGTAAATGAACAAACTGTGCATGGTCATTAGTAATTGCAAAAGCCTCAGCATCTCGACCAGCTGGGTCGGTGTGACTAGAAAACGGAAGCCAGCTGGAGTTATGAACGTTAAAATTGCCAAGGAAAATTTACTCACTGTTAGGAAAGTTGGACTGGAGAAAGTCAATTTGCAAAGAGAGGAAGTCAAAGAGTTCCAAGTGATTAGTGGACTTGGGAGAACGGTAGAGACAGATGAATTTGACAGAATGAGGTAGAGAGATTTTAAGCCAGAGAAGATCAAAGAGAGGAGATTCCAAATTGCCAAGTCTCCAACAGGGAATATCAGAACGGACATATGCAAAAGTACCACTTTTGAGGCGAAAGGAATCATACAGTGAATAATTAGGGCATCTGAGATGAGCAGTAGTTGAATCAACCGATAACTGAGATTCTGTCAGAAAAAGTACATGGGATTTGGCAGACTGCAAGGGCGCCTCCGTAGCCAGGTGGGAAGGAGCAGCAATGCATATCACATGCTTCTTCATTAGACCGGGGTTCGAGCCCGTCACCACCAAATATGGGGGATGTGGAAAGGTCAGGGAATGACCACCGCATATTCACGGAGCAATATGGCCTTAGTTGCTAATGCTCCTAAAAACCAAATAAAAAACACACAAAACAAACAAAATCAGCAGACTGCAAGTGGAAATGGACATCATTGATATTAGAATTGAGACCACGTATATATTTGTGAAATGAATTAGGAAATGCTTGGGAGATTTAGATCTTTTCGCAGATAAGCTTGCTTTATTAGTTTGACAATTCATGGCGTATTCAATAGTAAGAAAAAGTGGGTGGGACATGCTGTATGAAGTAATGAAATTTTTGGATATGGCGTCCACACGTTAAGAATATGCCCAGATCCTTGACATAACGTGGCCTCGACAATGCTTCCCGCATACACACTACTTGGACTCCCTTCAGTCACTATCTGGCAGATTAGAGGTAGCAAGAGTATACACTTGCTGATCCGGAACTTCACCTTCACAAGGGTTCACCGGAACTTAGCTCTAGAGACTAAACATGGGTTCCACCACTTCAAGCCTCCAATAAGCAAAGTGGTGGTATTGCGCCGGTTGATGAGAGTCATCTACCACCTATTACGCCACACCTTGACCCTTGCTTACGTTGGTTCACACCTGGGTGGTCACCCACCATGTACTTGTGCATGGAGGTTATACCCAGGTTTACTAATAGTCCCACCATCATGAAGGTTCAAGCAGAGGGTTTGGCTGTCACAGACCGTCCGGACTTTGCCGAAATTGGGTCCACTTGACTTGAGTGTCACCCGAATATCAGTTCCATCAGCGTTTTAGACTCCCAGGTAGCAAGTACAGCTTGTCTGGCATATCTGAGAGAATTTCTGTGACAACCTCAAGGACTAATTTCTAATGTCTGTGACAACCTCAAGGACTAACATTCTCCTCAAGGAGAATGTCTGTGACAACCTCAAGTGTAGGCGAGACCTGCTAAATTAGTGGGTCTTGACTACACAAGTTGTTTGCCCAACATGTAAAAATTTGTAAATGAAACTTGTTATTATTTATTTATTTATTTTTTTTTTATGCAAAAATTTGCTGTATTTATGTATTACTTGATTTGGTTTTACCAATTTCTGGATCTGAATTCCACAGAAATTCTTCAATTTCAGCTTTTATGAGTGCATTCAGACAACTGAAGTCAACAGGTACATCTGATTTTCAGAGCTAGTTTTGTGCTGTAATCTATTGTAGACTTTTTCTGCAATTAGTTGAAAACATAGATAAGTATGGCAGTGTGTATTAAAAAATTTCATGACACTTCGTACATTAAAGGAACATATTGTTTGAAGTGACCTTCTAAATGTAGATGTGCCACTAAAAAGGTTATGGCATTATCCAGGAGGGGACAGTCAGGTTAATTGACTATCCCACACCACAAATTCACATCATTAGTTTTTCACAGACCTTCATTTTCTGCTGTGTGCACAATTTCTATAGGTAGTTCTCTGGACACTGTTCTTCTGAATTCTGTTTTTGTAATTGCAACTCATTCTTTCAAACCATTCTGAACACGTGCATCAAATAATTAACATTTATTCACAGTTGAGCTTCAAATCCACCATACTGCCTTACTTTTCCTCTTTTTTTTTTTTTTCTTTTTTTATCTTTTCTACTTCCATTCTTTGGAACAGTCTTCCTTATGTATTCCAAAAAATTACTGTTTACGGATATTCAAGTCAATCATCAGTAAGTTTCTTCTGACTACCCAATCTTCATCCCAAACATAGCACTAAAGTTTGTTTGTTTGTCATTTGGTTTTTAGGAGCATTAGCAACTAAGGCCATATTGCTCCAGGGAAAAGCGGTGGTCATTCCCTGACCTTCCTGCATCCTCCGTATTTGGTGGTCATGGGCTCGAACCCCTGTCTAATCAAGAAGCATGTGCTACGCACTCCTGCCCACCTGGCTACGGAGGCGCCAGCACTAAAGTACTGTAGGTTCCAGTACCTTCTGTATTTGGAATCATCATTATAGAATAAAAATTAATAAAAAAAAAAAAGTTTATCCAAAGAAAAAGATTCAGCTATATAATTTAAAAGAAAATATGATAAATTGTCAACGTTTTGTTATTATTATTTTTTTATATTTTTTAGCTTAAGAACAGACTACAAAAGGTAACCTCAGCAGCAACTTTCACTTCCTACAGGTCTTCTAAGGAATCTTCAGTTTCTCGACATGGTGAGTCCGTTAATTTAGAAATAATAGAGTGTATGTATTTTGAAGTCAGTTTGGTTAGTCACTTTTAAGGAAAATGAACTGTTCCTTACTAGAAGTTTAAAGTAATGGAGCTGGCATTTAAGTCATCAGACAGAATTCAGCTTCTAAATGATAACCAAATGCTCCAATCACACCATTCTGCTGAAACACCTGTTATGAACTCTAGGTATGGGTCTACCTTCAGATGAAAGGTGTAATGTTACTACTCTTTATCCTGTTCAAAACTGCCTGGGAGAGCGAGGGAATGAAAAGTGTGGAATGCACACTGTACTAAAAAAAAAAATGCGGCCTCTGGCCACATTTTCACTACCACCACTTGCATATAGAAGTCACAAGCAGGGAAAACTATCAGAAGTCTAAGGCTGAGTGAGTTTTTCAAAAATATTGAGCATCTATTATGGTTGAGACTAAACATCACTTCCATTTTTCAGAATATTAATTTAACATGTCAGCTATTACAAATTGAAAATTACTGATCCTTTCCAGAACATTAGGGAGAACAGTAATTTGTAAGGACTTGCAGAACCCTGATTTTTAAACATTTAATAATTCTGGCATTTATGAAAGTTTCTTACTTATTTTACTTATGGTTAATTAGCTTACCTAGTTTGCAATATTAAAACATATACAGTAAACCCCCGCTATTCGCGTTATCTGTATTCGTGGTTTCGTGTATTCGCGATCGCTGATTTAATATAAAATGAAACCTAAAAAAAATGTGAATTTTAAAGCGCCGTGAATATTTTCTGCCATAAAAAAACATGGGCGTGGCTAAAATTATCTTTCCCAGTCAAAACAGCGCTCAGTGGGAGAGGGGTGACAAAATCGTGAGCGTGGATGTTTCTCGCTAATCCTTGTTCAGTATGTGTTATGTGCTTGTCATGGAAGGTTTCGTCGTTTGCTTTTAATTTATATGTTTATAAATTGAATAAATTTATCAATTTATAAATTGATATGCTTACAAAAGTGATAAATCTACCGTTTTGCAGTGTAAAACAGACTTTTTCAAGTGTGTTAACGGAAAAAAGTGACTTTATTGTGGACAAGTTCTTTCTAACCCATAAAAAAATATGGCTACGAATAACAAGGGAAATGTGAAAAGATCAAAGGTGATGACATTAGCGAATAAAATTGAGTTATTAGACAAATTTTCTAATGGTGAAAGTGTCTCCTCAGTGGCAAAACATTATAAAATCAATGAGTCAACGGTACGATCAATCAAAAAATTGGAAGAAAAAATCCGCCGTAGTGTCCGTGAAAACGCGCTAATTGCTTCAAAAATTTGCTCTGTAACTCGTGATGTTAAATTAGAAAAAATGGAAAAGGCTTTAAATCTATGGATAGAAGACCGAACTCAAAATAAAATTCCGTTAAGTTCACTCATCATTCGTGAAAAGGCAAAACTCCTTTATCAACAGTTTAGCGAAACTGGTGATAGCACTGGCGGGATAGGTTTTTTAGCTAGCAAAGGCACTGGTTTGAAAGATTTGTTTGAAATTTCTAATAAATATTATTTAATATTAAATTGTTTCTTATTTTCATTTCGGTGCCATATGCTTGCATTTCACTATGTACTGTCTATGGACATAGTCATATTATGAAGGCACATATAATACATACATAGACAAAATTTTAGACTAGTTTTTCTTATATATTTCATACTTTGGAACGGAACCCCTTTATTACTATGGGAGCCATAACTCAGTATTCGCGTTTTCGGTATTCGCGACATTTCTCAGGAACGTAAACCCCACGAATAGCGGGGGTTTACTGTACTTGCATGTACACCAATGTTAGTAGTATAGTTAATAAATTCGATGAGCTTGAAGTGCTAGTCAAGACATCAAAGGTAGATATTGTTGGGATATCAGAGACTTATGTCACACAGACATAAGCAGTGCAAAACTGGAATTTGGGGAGTACAATGTGTACAGAAAGTATAGACAGGACAGAAAGGAAGGAGGGGTTATGCTGTTAGTTAAGAAACACAAAATCTAAGGAAGTGCATCCAGTTGATGTTGGTGGACAATGCAATGTTCAGTCTGTTTGGTATGACGTAAGCACTGGGAAAGGAAAAATGAGAGTAGGTGCGTAATATAGGCCAAATGTATCTGATGAGTATAATGAGCAATTGTGCAGAAAAATAGAGTGGGCCAGTAAATCAGAGTGTCTTATAATGGGGGATTTTAATTTCCCGGATATTGACTGAAATTTGTGAGTTCTTTGCTCACACACTAGCAAGGCTTTTGTGGATTTATTGTATGATTGTTTTCTACAGCAGCATGTTCAGGAGGCAACTAGAGGGAGTAATACTCTTGATCGGATTATTAGTAATGATTCTTCATGCATCAAGAATCTGCAGATAAAGGAACCACTAGGTGGTAGTGATCACAGTGTGCTGAAGTGGGATTTACTCAAAGAGGTAACTACCATCAAGGGTAAAGGGAAGGTTTTTGCTTTCGTAAAGGTGACTACGGTGGTCTGAGACAGTATTTAAATTCTATACGGTGGAACCAACTGATGATGTTACCAACAACAAATTCAAAATGGGAGGCATTCAAAGAATTAATCTTGGAAGCTACTAGGCTTTTCATACCAACAAAGAAATATTGTTCAAGATTTAGGCCTAAATGGATGTCAGATGAACTAATTAGACATATGACAGAGGCGCCTCCGTAGCCAGGTGGGAAGCAGCAGCAGTGCGTAGCACACGCTTCTTAATTAGACCGGGGTTCGAGCCCGTCACCACCAAATACAGAGGATGCGGAAAGGTCAGGGAATGACCACCACATATCCCGCAGCAATATGGCCTTAGTTGTTAATGCTCCTAAAAACCAAATAACGAACAAACAAACAAACATATGACAGAGAAGAAAAATGCATGGGATACATAAAAATTAACATGTGATACAGAAGCCTATGATAGATATAAGCTGGTCTGTAACCAAGTTACAAAGGAGGTTAGGCAGGCAAAGACAGATTACGAAAAATCTTTGGCAAAGGATGCAAAGAAAAACACCAAAGAGTTCTTTACTTATGTAAACTCTAGAAGGAAGGGGATGAATCAGATTGGTCCACTTGATATCGATGGTTCAACTGTTGATGATCCTGCTCGGGTGGCTAACAAACTAAATGATTATTTTGCATCGACATTCACACATGAGGAGTTATTCAGGGAGGGGAATACCAGAGGTGTATTCAACTCTGGCAGTAAGCTAGATAATCTTGTAATAACTGAGATTAAAGTGGAGGAGAAATTGTTGAAGATAAACACAAGAAAGGCACCTAGGGTGGATGTAATCTATCCAGTTATATTAAAGGAGGTGGCAAAGGACGTAAGCAAATCCTTAGCCATAATTATGAGAGCTTCCCTAGACTCAGGGGAGGTACCCATGGACTGGAGATGTGCAAATGTGACCCCAATCCACAAAGGAGGATCAAAGGGAGACACAGGTAATTACAGACCTGTTAGTTTAACTTCTGTTCCAGGGTAATTAATGAAGGCACTAGTTAAAGAAGCATTCAAAGACAAGACTTCAGTTATAGCTCGAACACAGCATGGATTTGTTAAGGAGAAGTCTTGTCTGACTAATTTGATTGGATACTATGATGTAGTCACAAAGGAACTGATTGCAAAGAATAACTTTGATATCATATATTTGGATCTTAGAAAAGCCTTTGATACCGTTGCACATTGAAGACTGCTGCACAAATTGGAGCGGTGTGGCATTTGAGGCAAATTGCTGCTATGGATAAAGGGATGGTTGAGTGGGAGAAGACAGAGAGTGGTAATCAATGGACACTGCTCTTTGTGGACTAATGTTATTAGTCGAGTCCCTCAAGGTTCAGTGTTGGGTCCATTGTTGTTTTCTATTATTTATAAATGATATTGATGATGGTATATCAGGCTTAATGTCCAGTTTGCAGACGATACAAAGGTTGACAGGGTTGTTAATGACACTAATGACAGTACACTGCTGCAACAGGATCTATAAAAGTTGAGTAGATGGGCGAGATGTGTCAAATGAAGTTTAACGTTGACAAATGTAAAGTACTACATATGGGAAGCAGTAATCCTAGAGTAACGTATCAACTCTGTGGTACCACACTGACAGTGGTAGAGAATGAAAAGGACCTGGGGGTAATTGTGCAGGCAGATATGAAGTTTTCTGAGCAGTGCAGATGGTCTGCAAGAGTAGCTCATTGTGTCTTGTCAGTGATATACAGGAATTTTTCTAGCAGGGATAAGGAGGTGATTATCCCCTTGTATAAGGCAATGGTCACTCACACACCTTTAGTACTGTATACAGGTCTGGAGGCCTCATTTTAAGAAGGATGTAGAGCTGTTGGAATGAGTACAGAGAAGGGCAACAAGATTAGTGAATGGAACAAAGGATTGCTCTTATGAAGAAAGTATTAAGTTTTGCAAATTACAGTGTCTGGAGATTAGGCATCTGCGAGGTGTATAAAGCTTTGAATGGTTTGAGCATGCTCAAACCATTCAAAGATGAGATTCTTCTTCTTGCTCAGAATAATCACCTGAGAGGTCATAAATTCAAATTGAGGAAAGACGGTTGTAGAATAGATGTGCAGAAGTTTGCCTTTAGCCAGCGGGTGGTTGATTGCTGGAACAAACTTCCATCTGTCGTTGTAGAAGTTGATAGCTTAAATAGATTCAAAGCAGAACTTGACAAACATTTGGAGCGAGTGAATGGGTGAAATAAGGTTTTTTTTTTTTTTTTTTTTTTTTTTGGCTGATGCTATATAAGCTTGCTTTCTTGCATCTTGTGCCTTTGCTAATGCTAATTTCATTGCAGCATTAACTACACAAAAAAAAAATATATATATCTATATATATATATATATATATATATATATATATGTTGTATTTCATTTCCCAATGGCTGCAGTTTTAAAATCCTTAAAATGCAATTACCAATAGATAAAAATTATGCAAGGCGATTTTTCATAAATTTTAATATTTTTATTTTTCATGATGCAAAACACACTGAAGAAAGAATGTATAATAATTTTTCTTTTTTGGGGGACCAAATTTCTTAACACCAAATTTACACCAAAAAATCCAATTTTTTTTTTTTTTTTGATATTTTGATGTTACACCAGTATGTATGATCTGGATAGGTATTATAATAATATTGTTTTTAATAATAATCCTCTGTAGTAGTAGTAGTAGTAGTCGCGGCATGTGATGCAAGAAAGCAAGTGTATGAGCTTATGCAGCATCAGCCAAAAAAAAAAAAAAAAAAAAAAAAACACACCATTGCCTCCAAATGCCTGTCCAGTTCCTCCTTAAATTTATTCAACCTATCAACTTCCACAACGACAGATGGAAGTTTGTTCCAGCAATTAACCACCCGCTGGCTAAAGGCAAATTTCCGCACATCTATTCTACATCTGTCTTTTCTTAATTTGAATTTATGCCCCCTTAGGTTCGTAATCTGAACAAGTGGAAGGATTCCATCAGAATTCAGCGTGCTCAACCCATTCAAGGCCTTATATACCTCAATCAGATCACTGCGCAGGTGCCTAGTCTCCAGCCACTGCAATTTGCAGAACTTAAGCCTCTCTTGGTAAGAGGATCCCTTCATTCCCCTCACCAATCTTGTTGCCCTTCTCTGTACACACTCAAGTAAATCTACATCCTTCCTAAAATGAGGCCTCCGGACCTGTACGCAGTACTCAAGGCGTGGCCTGACCATTGCCTTATACAGAGGGATAATCACCTCCTTTTCCTGCTAGCAAAATTCCTGTATATCATTGACAAAACCCCGTGACCTGCCCTGGCAGCCTGTCTGCATTGCTCAGAAAACTTCATATCTGACTGCACAATTACTCCCAGGTCTTTTTCATTTTCTACCACCTTAAGTGTAGTACCACACAGTTGGTACGTTTCTCTGGGGTTACTTCTACCCATATGCAGTACTTTGCATTTGTCAAGGTTAAACTTCAGTTGCCACTTCTTAGCCCATCTGCCCAAATTATCTAGTTTGTGAGTAACACAAACTTTTTTTTTATTTTTTATCCAGTCCAGTACATTATGTGGAATTTTCTGTGTGACACCAGTTTTTTGCAATCCATAATACAGCTTTCAATAGATGAATTTCCTTGAAATTTTATTTTTAGATGCAAAATGCGTTGAAGGAATAATGTATAACTTTTTTTTTTAATTCATTGTTGAGGAGCTCATAGTTTTTTCTTTGCCTACAAAGAAATAAACATGCATAGTATTATTTCATGCTTAGTAATGCATTTTTGCTGTTTGCATAACTAATAAATTTCTGTAAAGAAAACACTTTTTGAAAGTTATTGGGAGTTTCAGCTATGTGGATAGAGTAGATGAAGAGAACAAAATTGTTACAATTCTCTGGGGTCTGTCTCAAAGACCTGTGCACCTCATCTAAGGTTTAAAAATGGATCATCCAACTAGTTGATACTTAGCTCTAACCAAATGTAATGGTAATGCTCGAAGAAGCCTTCAAATAATCTTAATTATAATTGTATGATTGTTTTTAGGTATATGTCCAAATTATTTCCACTTTATAGCTTATAACTAAAATAGAACCTTTTTATTGCTGAAGCTTCCTCTCAAATGTGTAGCTATAATTAAAATTTAAAATGCATTAGGTTAAACTAATTTAAATATATAGCATTGAAATTATAAGATGTCTGATACTATTTAAATATGTGGGTTGCATTGGTAACTTATATAGAACAACTTTTTTGCCACTGTTTTTTTTTTTCTGGAAATTGTTACTAAAAGACCACCTGTTGATTTGATGAAAGACTAGTACGTTTTGAACCAGGCTATAATAACAAGATCTAATCTTTTAAATAAATCGCAGGTAAACTTTATGTTAATGCCATTTATTTGTAGGAAGTAGTGCATTACTATGGTTAAGGCAAGGTTTGTACTGCATCAACCATAAATTACTTTAACACTTTAATTAATTTAATTAGGCAGCTAAAATCCTGCTGACCACAAAAACTTTTTTTTGTTTATTTAATGAAAAAAACTTTTGAGCCTGCAGGCCAGTAAGGTTGATGGCATATACCCTATAATCTTGAAGGAGGCAAGTGAGTGCATTGAATCATAGAGGCTACTTATAAGAGCTACTTATCACTGGACTCTGGAGTGATTCCATTGGATTGGAAAAGTGCCAGTGTATCTCCAATACATAAGGGCAGTTCTAAGAGTGAAGTGGGAAATTACTGGCCGGTCAGTCTTACTTCAGTAGTAGGGAAAATCAAGACGATGATCAAGGGTGGAATTCAGCATCATTTATATAGAAATGGACTGCTGAAGCATACTCAGCATGGTTTTATAAAGAAAAATTGATGTTTAACAAATTTTGTTAGCTATTTTGACAGGGTTACTCAAGAGCTGGATTTAGGGAATAATTCCAACATTTTTTATTTGGATTTCAGCAAAGCATTTGACTCAGCCCCACATGAGCAGTTACTTTATAAACTGGAACAGGTTGGAATCACAGGGAAAATCTTTAGAGGGATAGCAGGATGGCTTCAGGGCAGGAGGCAGAGGGTTGTGATAAATGGTTATTCCTCAGATTGGGTCGATGTAAGAAGTGGCGCTCCCCAAGGATCAGTATTAGGGCCACTCTAATTTTTGATTTTCATAAATGACATCGATGAAGGGATAGAGGGCATGATGTCTAAATTTGCAGATGATGTTAAGATTGGTAGAGTAGTTAATGATAACGGCAAAGCAGAGCTTCTTCATAGTGACTTAGACTTCAAGGACGGTGAGAAAAATGGCAACTATGCTTTAATACTGCAAAGTGTAAAGTATTACACCTGGGGAACAGTAACCCCAAAATAACTTATACACTTGGTGGAGTTGAAATAAAGTCAATAGTGGAGGAGGGGGACTTGGGTGTTACGATATGGTCAGACATGAAGTTCTCCAAGCATTGTAGACTGGTTTCAAGAAAGGTCCATGGTGTCCTATCGATGATTTCTCGAACAATTGCTTGTAGAGATAAGGACATCATAATCTCATTATATAAGGCTGTTGTTAGACCACACTTGGAATACTGTGTTCAAGTATGGAGACCGCACCTAAAGAAAGAAAGACATCGAGCTTCTTGAAAGGGTGCAAAGAAGGGTAACTCGCCTGGTGAGATTGGCAAAAGGGTGTCCTTATGAAGAAAGACTTCGAATATGTGGGTTGCCGAGTTTGGAATCTAGACACCTTAGAGGAGATTTGATTGAGGTGGTTAAGGCTCTGTGAGGCATATTTAAAATGAATGAGGATGAAATTTTCACTGTTATAAATAATTCTAGAACTAGGGGCCATAATTTCAAGTTAATGGGGGAGATGTTTAGACTGGATTGCAGGAAGTTTTATTTTAGCCAGCAAGTTATAAATTACTGGAATAAGTTACCTACATGAATGGTAGAGGCTGACAGTTTGGGAAAATTCAAAGGTCAGCTGGATAATTACCTATGGGAGGAGGGCAATGCATAGGTTGCCTATTTCCTTTTCTCTTATTAATTATTTATTATTATTATTTTAAAAATTTTATTCTTCTTATTATTATTTTATTTTATTTTTATTTTATTATTATTATTTTTGAATTTAATTTTTTTTTTTTTTTTTTTTGGCTGGTGCAACATAAGCCATAGGCTTCCTTGCATCATATGGCCATTTCTAATACTAATAATAACTTGAGAGAGGGCAAGGAAGTTCTTCGCATAAGTTGTTCAGATCGTTTAGGATTACTTATAATTATATTACTTGTTTTATTTAGAATTGACTTGATTAGGGTTGTTTAGATTACTTGAAGCTTGATTTTAATATATGCTCGCCATTTGTGGTTCATTCCCATTGTTTTTCACTTCCAGTACATTGAGTAGGTAAAAATTCCATCACTTTAGTATTTTAAGTGTCCCTCTTAACTTACAATGTAAAGAACATAAAGTCAAGATATATAACTTTTTGTTTAAAATTTCAATAAACAAATGAAATCAGCAAAATCATGCGTTAAGAATGAAAGACATCCTTTATTCCACTTTAAATTCTCATTTATAATTTTAATTATTATTATTTTTTTTTAAAAATGTGCTAAGGACACCTATGCTAAGAATAAAACAGGGGTGTATGCAACCATTTTTGGCCAGCAGCCAAAACTGATAAAATTAGCATTAGTAGAGGCATATGATGCAAGAAAGCAAGTTTATATAGCATCAGCTAAAAAAATAAATAAATAAATAAAACCAGCAAAAAAACCACCCACTAGCTAAAGGCAAATTTCTGCACATCTGTTCTACAATTGTCTTTCCTCAATTTGAATTTATATCCCCCCAGTGCAGTATCTGAGCAGGAGGAAGAATCCCATCAGCATTGAGCTTGCTCAGACCATTCAAGGCCTTATACACCCTAATCAGATCACCTCACAGGTGGCTTGTCTGCAGATGCTGCAATTTGCAGAACTTAAGCCTATCTTGGTAACAGCAACCCTTTGTTCCACTCATTAATCTTGTCTTCTGTACTCATTCTAGTAGCTCAACATCTTTCTTAAAATGAGGCCTCCAGAGCTGCAGTAATCAAGGTATATTTGTGAAATGAATGAGGAAGTTTTTGGGAGGTTAAGATCTTTTCACAGATGAGGTTGTTCTATTAGTTTTATTATTCATGCTGTATTCAATAGATAAAGTAAAGGGGGGTGGGTACATGTGTGAAATAATGAAATTTTTGGATCTTGCTATGTTTGGATAAAACATAGCAAGAATATACTTGGCTCCTTGACATAATGTGGCTTTGATAATGTCCCCTGCATATACACTGCTTAGACCCCTTTCACTCACTAGCTGGCAGAGTAGAAGTAGCAAGATCATACAGTAGCTGATCTGGATAATGCTTCCTTGTTAGAAAGGTAGATTGGAGAAAGTCAAGTTTCAAAGAAAGGAATCCAGAGTTCCAAGTAATTATAGTAGAGTTGGAAGAACGATAGTGGCAACAGATGTTTTTGAAAGAGTGGAGGTAGAGAGGTCTTAAGTCAGAGGAGATTCTGTATTATGTACTCTGACAATGAATATCAGAGCAGCCATATGCACAAGTACCACCTTTGAAATGAAAGGAATCATAGAATAAATACCTGAGATAGGTAATTGTGGAGGTAACCAACAACTGGGTTCCTATCAGAAAAAGTAAGTGGGACTCAATAGACAGTAGTGGAAATGGACATCACTGAGATTGGAATTGTGACCAGATATATTTGTGAAATGAATGAGGATGTTTTTGGGAAGTTTTTTTTTTTTTTTTTCAGATAAGGTTGACTATTCATGATTCAATCAGTAGATAAAGTAGAGGGGAGAACGTGTTATATGAATTTATAAAATTTTTGGATATGTGTCATTCACATAATGAGAATATACCTAGCTCTGTGACATGTTGCCTCAACAATGCCTTCCATGCTACTTGGGACCTTTCCAGTCATCAGTTTGCAGAGTAGAAGCAGCAATATTATACATTAAATGATACAGGTGCATCGTACAACGATACCAATAGGTTTGGTATAGTGGCTGGTCTGTAAAAACTGTTTTAGAACTCTATTCTTGAAATGTAAGGAATATCTTTCCATAATGTCTGTCAGCTTGAAAAGACACCACTCACACTGCATGATTGAAGAGATGAGGATGCCGGAGCTTTGTTCTGGACTTAACATGGGAAGTTGATGTAGCTTCATCATTATCATTAATAAATATTGGAAACAGTAATAGTCTCAGCACTGAACCCTGAGGGACTCCACTTATTGATAACATTCATCCAATCAGAGCAGTGCCTATTTATGACCACCCTGTGTCTTCTGCAACTCAGTCATCTCTTTATCCATCGCAGTAACTTGCCTCTAATACCAAACTGCTCTTTAAAATTAAAGGAACCTTCTTGGATTATATACACAACAAATAAATTAATAACTCCACTTTGCAATCATGCAGGTTGGATTAATGGGTGCCAGTTGGTCTCTGTTGATATGAATATCTCTATAAACTGTCGCCTTGTTGTCAAGCATTGTATGGTTATCTTGTTCTCTTATAATCATCCCAGTAAATGTTCTTAACATTTGCATGTGGTTTAATAGTGTCGTTCTGTGTGTTAATATCATTTGCTAATGGTAGCATTTTTCAATCCAGTAACCAAAGGCTTAGCACTATGGTTGCATTGAATGACTGGGACTGGTTTATTGAAGTAAGTAATTTGTTTTTTAGGGTTGCTCTTTGAATAGATCATATCATAGCACAAAAAACAAAGTAATAAATAGAAAATAAATATTTTTATGGTTCATATAATCTGTTGAGGTCATTTAAAAAAAACAAGAAGAATCAGACTGCTCTTCATCCACTGGCTTTCATCATCATTTTGAAGTAGTCAAGCAACATGTTCATCGCATTCAAAACAGAAGAATTTTTGAATCACTAAGAATTGATTTTAAAAGAATTGGAGAATTGGAGTCTTGAAGAATTGGTCACCATGCTTGCACTTGCTACTATTGTTGCTTTTCTATAAATATAATTGCAAAACAAAAGTGATTTCATATAAAAAGAAAAACATGCAGAACCATGTTGAAACATCCAAAAAATTCTGATTATCATTAGCCTAATAGATGTACATTGTGAACAACTTAAACTTGACTATATTAAGATAAAGAAACTGAAATAATCAGATATTTTGCAAGTTGTAAATAAGCGACAAGCGACATTATATTATTCAAATTATTCAAAAGTTGGAAAACGGTGCATCCATTAAATCTCTAAAGAACCATTATAATGTTGGTGACCAAACCATACGCAACATCATAAAAAATAAAGGGAAGCTATTAGATATAAAATCAACATCGTAAAAAAATATAGGAAAGCTATTAGATTTAAAATGGACATCGCAGAAAATAAAGGGACACGGTAAGTTTTTTCGTTTTTTATCTATCAGCATATTTTTTTATGTAGGTTGCTGAACATGTTTCGATACAGTAAGTCCCCGACTTACTCAACTACAGATTTATGTAAAATTTTTTTTTTTAATGATTGTAAAATTTAAAACAAAATAAGCAATCAATAATGATGATCATGGCATGCAGAAATTGCACAAGTGAGATATGGGGTAACAAGCAAAAAATTAGGAAAGAAGAGAAGATTCTTACAATTTATTTATGGTTTTTTTTTTTTAATGACTGAAGATTTCAGTGAAGGGGACACATTTCACCATAATAACGTAAAAACCCACACAATTCCAGCTATCAGTATTATTGCAAATGCAATAAAATCGAGTTTACTACCCGTTTATAATTAGATGCAAGAACAGAAAAGCCCAGTAATCTAGAAAGTGCAAATTGTTTAAATGCAGTGACCTCCAGAAATGTGCTTTAGTAAAATGTGAGTTCGCATGAGGTGATAATAGTGTTTTCCCCCTTAACCCCGTGAAGTTCTTTTCAGAAAATTTCGTTTTGACCGTTATCATGGTGCCGACTAAGAGAATAAGTGACAGTGCTACTAGTAAATCTACCAACAGAAGGAAAGCTATCGATTTGGATCAGAAAATTAAACTAATAAGGATGTATGAAAATGGCCAAACATTAACAAGTATCGTGCGGAATTCAGATTTGTCAATAATAATATAGTTGCAATATGTTATTAGTCATTCCTGAGTTTCGTATTTTTGTATTAACCGGGAAATGAATTATCCGGATTTGTTTTTTACCGTCTATCCCGGAAAATCGAGAGTCTACTGTATATGAGTATCTATATACAAAAATAAATGGATATTCATGTGATCTAGGAGTGATAAGAATTTTTGATATCTCCCCAGCCAGTTAAATTTAATACGAGGGGGTATCAAAAAGTTCATACCCTGATCTAGATAAAACATCAGTAAGAAGATGCCATTTTTAATATAAGTTGTCTATATATTCAATAACTAACATGTGAAATTTCATTCCTGTAGGTGATCATACACCAGAGGTGGAGCCTGGAATCTGAGAAAGGATGCTATGGTCGACAAAGTGGAGTATCGAGCAGTGATCAAGTTCCTGCATTTGCAGGGCAAGAAAGCTCAGAAAATTGACGAAGAAATGAAAGCTGTATATGGGTAGAATTGTCCATCCTATGACACTGTAAAAAAAAGTGGAAACAGGAGTTCCAGTGCTGTCGTACAAGTGTCTTTGAGAAGCCAAAAAAAGGAAGGCCATCAACATCCACAGACAGTGAAATGGTTGCAAAGGTTGAGCAGCTGGTGTTAAGTGACAGATGTGTGACATTTCATTGCAAATGCAGTGGGAATTGGTTATGGGTCTGCCCACAGCATTTTACATGACCATCTGCACATGTCTAAGGTCTCTGCACAATGGGTTGCAAGATTGCTGACGCCTTTGCAGAAGCAATGTCAAATGCAATGTTCTTGCCGACTGTTGGACTTTTTCTTGTTTTGATAAATGAAGAAACCATTGCGTGGATGCCACTTTGATTCGTCTCAGGAAGTCATCAATGAAGTGGAATCATGGTTTCAGGCAAAAAGTGCAGACTTCTATGATCAAGGCATTAAACAACTGATCCATAGCTGGGAGAAATGTGCTGTTATACACAGAAAGTACATAGAAAAGGATTAAAGTTCCTGTGAAATTTGACCTTTCTAGGGCTATTATTTCTAGGTAAGGGTACGAACATTTTGATACCCCCCTCATATTCTAATTTTATATATGAAAATTAGAAAACAAAAAAAATAATGAATTGGCTTCTGATAAGTTATTTACTGGATGTAATGTGAAATCAACTGAAAAAATTATGCAATATTTGGTAAACACCTTAGTGTTTTCAACAGTTTGTTGAAATTAATAATTTAATATTTTTATATTTAATAATTTCAACATATTGTTAAAATTATTAAATAGTAATTATTAAAATTATTATTGAATTTATGTTAGTTAAGCAGTAAGATTTGCTACTTAACTAACCATACTTTTACCATCTACGACCTTAAAAAACCGAAACCTCAAACCTTAACTGCAGCTGGAATTTGCTGTATTTGTTACCAGGATAAGTGTTTTCTTTTTTCATAAGTCTTATTTTCTGCCTCTTTTTTCAGAGAGGAGGAAAGTGTTAACATGTTCTAGGAAATTGAAAATACTCTTGCAGGTCACAAATCTAACTGAAAGGTCACATGTAGGAGGTGTGGACCACCAGTTGGACAGCCTTGATTAAAGCTATTATAGAAAATGTAGTTGCAACAACTGGTGAGAGAGTGTTAATGGAAAACTTTGGTAAACTACCATTACACTATGGAAAGTATATAAGGCTTTCAGCTTTAAAAAGAATTAGAAACATGACTGAAAAAACAGTCTCTTTGCTTTCTCTGTTTATGTAAACCAAAAATACAGCAACAGTATATCAAATATTACATCAGACTTGATTTTGTAGCCAAGAAAAGGACTTGTTATAAACTCTTTCATGTTTTAGGCTAATTTTCAAATATTTATTTACTGATTATATAATTTTAAAGTTATGTGTATGAGTGTCTTTGTTTGCTCTGTGATGATTATATGTTATATGATAATATGCTATGCTATTGTATAAGTAACTACAGTAGAACCTGGATAAGAAGTTTTCCAAGGCAGTGGAGGTTTAGAACTTCTTACGAGGGAAAACTTCTTAGAAGAGAAAATGACCTAATTGTATAAAATATTAACTACAAAATAAAAATGAAAAGAGACATATACATAAGTTAAAGATCATTTTTTAAGTACTATTTCAGAATTTATAAATATTTTATTCTGCCTATGGGGAAACAATTTTAAACTGAGGATTTCTAATTGCTTAATGTTTTGTTCATTAAACTCATTACCAAGTGGAAGTGAGCTCCTTTGTAGTTTCAACATACCTTAAAAGGTCACAAATACAATAAGACAAAGCAACAATCCACTAAGTAATTCTGAACCATTCACAACCACCAGAACTTAATGCTTAACGTGGTTGATGTATCCAATTATAGATATCTATGAAAACAATTGCAATATGTCACTTCCATTATATCAAAATGTTTATGCTGGTTTTAGTGCTGAAAGCCTTTGACAGAAAATTCACTAATCGAACAAATTAGTACATAGTTTCATTTTAGTTCGTAGTAAATCACAATGAAATGGCATCATTTTTGTTATATCTCATATTGAAGTTGAGAGTTGCCCTGATATTGAACTACCTTCGACAGTGAATTCTTGACCAGTGGATTCTCAGCAGCTACTACCATCCAGGGTGGTGGTATATATATATATATATATACACACACTACCTCTGTGTGGTGCTATCTGCCAAGATGGTATATATATATATACCACCACCCAAGGCATTCACAATGTGAGATGTAAAAAAAGATGCTATTTCACCTATTTTGGTGTGTTACTACAAACTAAAATGATGCTATGCACTAACTTGTTCGATTATCAAAATGTTTTTATTGTTTTATATTTTTTAATATAAAAATAATGAATTTCTATATTTAAAAAACCTATTAAATGGGAAAAAGTCATTATCATAATACACAGTATATTCTTTATCACGTACTTTTTATGTGGGAAAACTTTTTATCCTGGAAATTTCTTGTGCAGGAAAATAATACATTACAATTTATGGAGTTGAAATTGGGAATTAAGAAACCAAGCCTAGTATAGGGGAAACTTCTTATGGGGGAATTTCTTATATAGGTTCTACTGTATTTGTTCATTTCACCACATCTTTGTTGACAACACTGTTCACAAGAAATCTGACTCAGCAGCTGATACTATTTTGCATTACTGTTTTATTTTACTGCTTTTGAAAAAGTAGTGATTTCTTAGGATCATAGTTGTCTATTTAAACAAAGAGATTTATAATAATTACATTTTCATGTGTGGAAATTGGCTGTTTGCCAAACAAAGCGTATATTTTCTGATTGATTGTATTCATCAGGTGCTAAAGACTAAATATTTAGTTGGACAAAAAAAAAAAAAAAAAAAAAAACCACTTAATTTAAAAACTTTATTCCAAAAGGCTTTTCTTAAAAGCTGTTGGAATTCTACAGTTGGAAAGCTATACTCATATTTAATAAACTTTATATGATTTAATACATTGTATCTTTGCTGAATAGCAGACAGGTGGTAAGGCAGACTTTTATTTGAGTTTTTATGGAAATGAAACAACATGTTTTGTTATTCTTCATTGTAATACATTAACAGGATTGATTTTGTTCAACATCATTGGACAGAGGAAATTAATATGTTTAATAGACTAAACTGATGTATTTGTTAATGTTACCATTCTTATTTTTGAATGGTGGCCACTTAACACAAATAAGCTAACAAACAATATGAACTAGGATAAAAGTTTTGAATAATTGAATTGTCTTCTGTTTTAATTTTGTTGTACTATGAATAATAATTTTTTCTTGATTTTGTTATACTATCAATAATAATTTTTTCTTGAACTATCAGTTTAGCAGTCAAAGAAAATGTCTTTATTATAAAGCAATGCAAAACATTATAGGAACACATATTGCTTCAGTCTTATAATAACTTTGTTCAAACAAAATATTTGGCAAAGTGGGCCAAAAAATTTGTTAATAACTTAAGCCTTTCTTGGTAACAGCAATCCTTTGTTCTGTTCACCAATCTTGTTGCCCTTCTCTGTACTTGTTCCAGCAGCTCTTCATTCTTCCTAAAATGAGGCCTCCAGCCCTGTATGCAGTACAGGTCTGGAGGCCTCAAGACCTGTATGCAGTACTCAAGGTGTGGCCTGACCATTGCCTTATAGAAGAGGTGATTATCCCAGTGTATAAGGCAGTGGTCAGGCCACACCTCGAGTACTGCATACAGATCTGGAGGCCTTAATTTAGGAAGGGTGTGGGGCTGCTAGAATGAGTACAGAGAAGGGCAATGAGATTGGTGAATGGAACAAATGGTTGCTGTTACCAAGAAAGGCTTAAGTTCTGCAACAGCAGCATCTGGAGACTAGGCACCTGTGGGTTGTTATTGTTATTTGGGTTTTAGGAGCATTAGCAACTAAGGCCATATTGCTCCGGGAATATGCGGTGGCCATTCCCTGACCTTTCCGCATCCTCCATATTTGGTGGTGACAGGCTCGAACCCCGGTCTAATCAAGAAGCGTGTGCTACGCACTTCTGCTCCTTCCCACCTGGCTATGGAGGCGTCGCACCTGTGGGATGATCTGATTGAGGTGTGTAAAGCCTTGAATGGTTTGAGCAAACTCAATGCTGTTAAGATTCTTCCTCTTGCTCAGATTACTCACCTGCAGGGACATCATAAATTCAAATTGAGGAAAGACAGTTATAGAATAGATGTGCAGAAATTTGCCTTTAACCAGTGGGTGGTTTTTTGTTGAAACAAACTTCCATCTGTTGTTTTGGAGGTTGATAGCTTAAATAAGTTCAAGTCAGAACTAGACAAACATTTGGAGTGAATGGATGGGTGAAGTTGGAAGGGTTTTTTTTTTTGTTGATGCTATATAAGCTTGTTCCTTGCATCATATGCCTCTGTTAATGCTAAATAATTTGTTGAAGTGGAAATACCTGATCATTAGATTTGGAAACAGTTGATAATTTGGTAAATTTTGGCTTGGGTTCAAAAGTTAACATTCTGCAAAGTCTTTCTCTAAATGAAATTATCTGAATTTTGTGGAGATTGAGGAGGTAGACAGCATAACAGCTTTGTTATTATTTTAGAGTTTTGTGTATAAGTACCTTTGTTTGCTTGGTAATAATTATGTTTTGTTATATGATGATATAACATACATGCTGCTCAAAATCCTTCCTCTCACCAGTTGATAGAGTAGAGTCAGCAAGATTATACTGATGTTACCATTGAAAGAATTGCTACCATTAAAATCACCAAGGAAAATTACCTCACTGTTAGAAAGTGAGATTGAAGAAAGCTGAGTTTCAAAGGAACAAACTCAAATAGTTCAGAATGATAAGTGGGATTTGGAGGAAAAATAGAGACAACAGACGAATTTGACTGAATGGGGTAGAGAGAGAGAGAGATTTTAGGAAGTCTCTGACAAGGAATATCAGAGCCAGGCATATGTACAGTTACTGCTTTTGAAGCGGCGTCTCCGTAGCCAAGTGGGCAGGAGCAGCAGCGCGTAGCACACGCTTCTTGATCAGACCGGGGTTCGAGCCCATGACCACCAAATACGGAGGATGCGGAAAGGTCAGGGAATGACCACCGCATATCCCCAGAGCAATATGGCCTTAGTTGCTAATGCTCCTAAAAACCAAATAACAAAATAACTGCTTTTGAAACAAAAGGAATCATAAATCAAATAAATCAGCAAAACTGAAATGAGTAGTGGTAACCATCGGTTGGGATTCTGTCAGAAAAAGTAAGTGGGTCTTGCAGACTGTATGTGGAAATGGACATAATTGAGATTTGCACTAAGACTAGGTGTATTTGTGAAATGAATGAGGAAGTGTTTATGAGATTAAGATCTTTTCACAGATGAGTTTGTTCTATTAATTTTAGTCATGCTGTATTCAGTAGATAAAGTAAAGGGGGAGGGTATGTATGTATGAATTAATGAAATTTTGGGATATGGCATATACGTGGAAAGAACTTGGCTCCTTAACATACTGTGTCCTCGATAATGTCCCCCATACATGCCATACAGACTCCTTCCTCTCACCAGCTGGCAGAGTAAAGGTGGTTGGATTATACACTAGCTGATCTGGATGATATTATAATTCTCTTATATGGTGATCCCACTATATAAGGGAATTATAAGACCAAACTTGGAATATCCTGTTCAAGTATTTAATTTTTAAAAGAAACAAGCTTCTTGAAAGGTCCAAAGATGAGCACCATGCCTGGTGGGATTTCCAAAAGTACATCAGTATGATGTAAAACTTCATAAAAAATAAAGCATATTGATTTTTGGCCATTTTCTTTTAGAGATAAAAAAAAAAAAAAGGTAAAGTGCAGCCATTATCAACCCACTGCAGGATGGAAGCCTCCTCAACAATTCATGCTGAGGGAAATGGACCATAATCTGCCAAGCTGATCCAGTGCGGGTTGGCAGATCAACCGTATTCAGCAGTCAGGGGCTTGAACCCCGGTCTACTCAAGGAGCGTGTGGTATGCACTTCCGCTCCTGACCACTCGGCTACGGAGATAGGAGATCATAATTCCACCATATAAGGGAATTGTAAGACACAAACTTTGGATATTGTGTTCGAGTATGAAGACCACACCTAAAAAGATACACGAAACATCTTAAAAGGTTCCAAAGAAGGGCAATGCCTGGGGGAGATTGTAAAAAGGACAATCTTCTCTCTGAGCAGAGGCAACTTATTTGGGGGGTCGGTTGATTAAAAACCTATGTGAGGAGTGACTGAAGTAGGTAGCTTATTTTATTATTTATTATTAGAATTGTTTTTAATTTGTTTTATTTTTTTGGCTGGTGTAGCAAAAGCCTAGAACTTTCTTGTATCATAGGTTAATACTAAGTAATATTTCTCTTTCAAAGAGAAGTATAATATTTACGTATTAGTGTGCAGTGCCACCTCTCCAAACAACTATTTTTGTATCTATTGTAATTTTATCAATGAGAAGCCAGGCATCCCATGTGCAGCTTCTAACAACCTAGTGCTAGTAAGAGATGCCAAAGATATAGATAATGGCTTTTCAGAATGAGCAGTAAACTCTAAACCTTAAGTTATGCAGCCTAAGTATGGCTAGATTACTACTTTTAGCCAAATTTAAAGCTTTATTTCTTATATTCTGAATTGCCATATATTGTATGTACGAACTGTTTTCAGTGGAAGGCAGTCTAAGAATATGTTCATATGAATATGTAGAACAAAAGTTTACTATGAATTGTATATTTATTTTAAAGTTTTCTATTTGTATTTATAATTTTTTTACAATGCCAGATAAACCATATTTATTATTTGTTTTCAGTACCAGCTGGTATTCCACAGTTTCCTCTGTGGGTGAAGGAACATCCATATCTTTCTTGGGATTTTGTCGTAGAACCCAGAGGTGACACTGGACAGGTTTGTGTATTATATATTCATTAAAATTAGTTAGAGGTTTTAATAATTTCACAATTTGATATTCATAATCATGACAATTTGCGTGTGATTGCATTGATTGAGATATATAAGGCCCTGAAAGTGTTAAGTAAAATGAATCAAGGGAAGTTTATTTTTATTGTTAGAAAAATTGGAATAGAGTTTGATAAAGTTCAATGTATGGCTGTACATCACTTTTTTGGTGAAGAGAAAGGCATTATTAGACAGCGTATTGAATTTCAAAAAGTAATAGTACTTCAAATTCAAAAAGTATTTTATTTTTCCAACTTATGGTCTGAAAGTCTGTAGTCGACTGATAAGTGCTGTAGTTGACAAGTGATCACAGTTATGATGCTTTGCTACAGATGGGATTACTGATTATAGCATGAAATAATAGTTCGCAATAGGTAATAGGAAATAAATAGGAATACGCAATAGGAAATAAATAATCGCAATAGGAAAGAAATTGGATCTGGTTGGTTAGTACTGTTCCTTAATTCAGTCAGTTTCTTTCAACTTATACCAGTTCTGTTCTCACGATAACGTGTGGATACTTTATATCAATGATAGGGTGAATCATTGATATAAAGTATCCACAATATTGGAGGCTTGAAGTGGTGGAACCCATGTTTAGTCTCTAGAGCTAAGTTCCGGTCAACCCTTCCCTATCTCTTCCATCATGCAGTATGATTGATGACTTTTGAGGTTATGATGAACGTTGTGGCGAGATCCAATATTCCTTACATTTCGAGGGTACAGCTCTAAAACGGTTTTCGCAGGCCGGCCGCTAGTTAGTACACCGGACCGAACCTATTGGTAACTCTCTAGGAGGCTTCCGGATCAGCTAGTGTATAATCTTGCTACCTCTACTCTGCCAGATAGTGACTGGAGGGAGTCCGAGTAGTGTGTATGCGGGGAGCATTGTCGAGGCCACGTTATGTCAAGGATCTGGGTATATTCTTCCCACATGTACGCCATATCCAAAAATTTCATTACTTCATACAGCATGTCCCACCCACTTTTTCTTACTATTGAATACACCATGAATTGTCAAACTAATAGAACAAGCTTATCTGCGAAAAGATCTAAACCTCCCAAGGATTTCCTAATTCATTTCACAAATATACGTGGTCTCAATTCTAATCTCAACGATGTCCATTTCCACTTGCAGTCTGCCAAACCCCATGTACTTTTTCTGACAGAATCTCAGTTAGCGGTTGATTCAACTACTGTTCATCTCAGATGCCCAAATTATTCGCTGTATGATTCCTTTCGCCTCAAAGGTGGTACTTGTGCATATGTCCGTTCTGATATTCCCTGTCAGAGACTTGGCAATTTGGAATCTCCTCTCTTTGATCTTCTCTGGCTTAAAATCTCTCTACCTCATTGTGTCAAATTCATCTGTTGTCTCTACCGTTCTCCCAACTCCACTAATCACTTGGAGCTCTTTGACTTCCTCTCGTTGCAACTTGACTTTCTCCAGTCCAACTTTCCTAACAGTGAGGTAATTTTCCTTGGTGATTTTAATGTTCACAACTCCAGCTGGCTTCCGTTTTCTAGTCACACCGACCCAGCAGGTCGAGATGCTGAGGCTTTTGCAATTACTAATGACCTAGCACAGATTGTTCATTTACCTACAAGAATACCGGACAATCCTAATCATACAGCCAATACGCTTGATCTTTTTCTCACAAACAACCCTTCTAAGTACACGGTCGAAGTGAGAGGTCCTTTAGGCACTTCAGATCACAACTTGGTGATTGTCTCTTCTCCAATGGAACCTTTATCTCATGGCTATTCCCAACCTCGTGTTGTTTGGCATTACAAGAATGCAAAATGGGATGACCTGCGAGACTTCTTTTCTTCTTTTCCTTGGTCGGATTACTGTTTCAAAACTCCTGATGTCAACGTTTGCTCAGATCGTGTCAGTGAAATTATTCTTGCAGGAATGGAATCCCTTATCCCACACTCCACTTTAAAATCTCGTCCTTTATCTAAACCTTGGTTTTCCAATAAATGTGCTAAGGCTGTTCAAGAGAAGAATGTTGCATATCGTAATTGGCTTGTTTCTAATTCTTCAGTTTCATTTTCTGCCTACACCAAAGCTCGCAACAATTGTAAAGCAGTTATTAATCAGTCCAAACTAGAGTTTGAACAGGCTAAGAGTAGAAAACTTGCTTCTTGCCCTAATGGTAGCCGAGCATTCTGGTCTCTTGCCAAAGCTATTGGCCGCAACTTTTGCCCATCTCTGCTTCCACCTCTGTCCAAACCAGATGGTTCTGTTGTCACTTCAGCCAAGGATAAAGCTGACCTGCTAGCATCCCATTTTTCTTCCAGCTCATGTATTAATGAACTTGGTAAAACACCTCCCACCATTCCCAACACGGTCCATTCAATGCCTCCTGTGGTCTTCCGTCAAAAGGATATCAGAAGGATTTTGATGAATCTTGATGCTAAGAAAGCTCCAGGTCCTGATGGTATTTCTCCACTTGTTCTCAAAATCTGTGCTCCTGAACTTACTCCTATTCTTTGCCGCCTTTTTTCACTTTCTTATTCCAAAGGTGTTTTTCCTTCTGCTTGGAAATTTGCTCATATCCAGCCAGTTCCTAAAAAGGGTGACAAATCCCTCCCATCCAATTATCGTCCCATTGCAATTACTTCTACTCTTTCTAAAGTAATGGAGAAATCAATTAACCGCCAACTCTTAAACTACCTAGAAACCTTCCGTCTGATCAACGATCGCCAGTATGGATTCCGTCAGTGTCGATCCACTGGTGATATTCTGGCTTATGTTACCCATTTATGGACTACTTCAATGGAAAGGTTCGGTGAAACACAAGCAGTTGCTCTTGACATCTCAAAGGCTTTCGATCGTGTTTGGCATAAAGGTCTTCTAAACAAGCTTCCATCTTATGGTTTGCCAACTGTTTTTAGTAATTGGTTATCCAGTTTTCTCTCTGATCGCTCACTGAGGGTGATGGTAGATGGCTCTCTGTCTTCTAACTTCTCCACTAATGCCGGTGTCCCCCAAGGTTCAGTTCTTTCCCCCACTCTTTTCCTCTTGTATATCAATGACCTTCTTCCATTGACTGGAAATCCTATCCATAGTTTTGCCGATGATAGCACATTGCATTCAACTTTCCATTTTGAGAAACCTTGCCCTGCTCAATCTGCTTCAACTTCTCGAAAATCTGCTACCAATTCCTTAAATGCCGATCTTCAGGTAATTCTCCAGTGGGGCAAAGACAACTTAGTTGATTTCAACCCTTCTAAAACTCAGTCTTGTCTTATATCTCGCAAAAAGGATTCTTCTGCTCCTATGCTTATCTTTAGTGACACTCCAATTTCTAGGCAAAAGGATATATCTCTTTTGGGGATTACCCTGACTTCTAATCTCTCTTGGCACAAGCACATTACAAATATTGCTTCCTCTGCATCTAAAAAACTTGGTTTTCTCTTTCGCTCTCGGCGTTACTTTTCTTCCAAACAGCTGCTCACTCTGTATAAATCGCAAATCCGCCCTGCCATGGAATATTGTTCCCACATTTGGGGCGGTGCCCCCAAAATCTCTCTCAGGCTTCTTGATTCCATTCAGAAGAGGGCAGTTAGGTTAATTAATGATTCATCTCTAACAGAGTCTCTCCACTCGCTTTCTCATAGACGTACTGTTTCTGCTGCATGCCTCTTCTACAGATATTTCCATGGGCACTGTTCTTCTGAATTGGCTTCTATAATTCCCGCTCTCTCTTTCAAAACAGTCCGAACACGTGCCGCCACCAGCCAACATCCATTTACTGTCCAACTTCAAACCCACAGAACCAACTTTTCATCTTCCTCATTTATTCATTCAACTGCCGTTTTCTGGAACAACCTTCCTTCATACGTATTTCCTGAAAATTACAATCTACAGAAGTTCAAGTCCAATGTCAACAAATATCTTCTTTCGTCTTCTCAACCTCCAACCCAAGCACGGTACTAAGTACTATAGGTTCTAATACCTCTCGTGTTTGGGGTTCACATAAAAAAAAAAAAAAAAAAGAATCAGGCTATAGACAGCAGTGACTGCCAAGGGAGCAAGTCTTATGTTTGCATGGTCATGGTCAAGAAGAAATGGAATTTTGTAGCAGAACAATATGAAAGCATAGATAAATTAGTTAATGCACACAGTGTGTTACATTTTGATTTTTTTCCCTTAAATTAATTGATTTTTTAAACATTTTTCTATGATCAATAGAAGTGAAAAGTAAATATAGTTATTTATCTTAAATTATATATGCAGTTAGACCTCTATATAATGAAATTGATCATTTGCTTGAAAAAATTCATTACAGATAAATTTTGTTTTAAAGAAATATGACCTTTTCAACAATGAAAAATACTGTAATTCAACATTCAGAAATATAGTAAAAGATGGGAAATAAATGAGAAATAAGTGGGAATGAATAAATTTTCTAACATTTTAAAACAATTAATTTATTAATACATACATGAAGAAATGACTACTTACATGATGCGCATAATATATTAGGATTAATATATTAAGAATTTAATATATTGAATTTTAAGAAGTATTTCATAAAATATTTGGTTATTTTTTATTGTACACTGGATTTTACTGTACATCATTAATAAAAATGTTTACATTTGTTTAAACGCTGAAATATATTTTCTGGCACATTTTCTTCACTGAAGGCCTTTATGCAAAAAGTTTCAAATGCTGCCAACATTTCATGTTTGTTGCCCTCATGAACAATTTCTTGACTGATCAACCTCTTAATCTTGGAAGATTGAGCAATCTTCCCAAGATTGCTCAATATCATGTAGTAGTAGTTTATTCCTCTCATCACTGTTAATTGACATTTAAGCAAAACCTGCTTTTGCGAAATAATTCTTAATTGTTGTTTCCATCACATCTTGACTCCACACTTTCGCCAACTCTGTTATGCACATCCACAAATCTATAACAGAATCTATAGGTTTATTTGTTTCTATTCTCGGTATAATTTTTTTCAGTATGTGCCTTTGGTAGTGCATTTTCAAATTGTTGATACTGTCCAGGTTCATTGGCTGCAGTTTAGACGAGATATTCAGGGGAAGAAACAAGTTTCACACTTGTAAGTTTCGACATTACCGAATGAAAGTAGTCAGGGCAGTTTTCAGCAATCAGTGTGATTTTTTTTGTTTTCTTTTGTCATCTTTCTATCAAAATTTATATTAAAAATTTATTTTTCTTTCTATCAAAATTTATTTTAAAATCCACTGTTCAAAAATTTAACTTGTCATTCAAGATTTTTTGTTGTAGTTGTAGTCCAACTCTAACGACTTTACTCCTTTGAAGCATTGGAGTTGTTTACTTTTGCCTATTACCAAAAGCTTCAGTTTTTCATTGCCAACCATATTTGCACCAACCAAGACTAATTCTCTACTTACTATTTTTACCACCTAAACATTTATCACCTTTAAAAATCAGTGTCTTGTTTGGCAAACATTTAAAAAATAGACCTGTTCATCAATGTTGAATATGTCTTTGGGCTTGTAGTCCTTCATAATGTTTTCAAAACTGTTTCTTTCCAATAGGTACAGACTTCTTCAAGTAAGCCATGGCGCTTTTTTTTTTTTTTTTTTTTTTTAATTTGTCCAGCCTACCAGAACTGGTCTGGAATGTTTTATGCCCCAGGAAAGATGCATACACAATACCCTTTTCTTTTATTAATGGCCCTGACATAGGTATGTTGTGGTCTTGAATCTTCATACAGGCATAATTTCGTACCTGCCGTCTGGGTCCCATTTCCTCAAACAGTTTGAGAATTGAAACATGGTTTTTCAGAATGGTTGACACACTACTGGCAGGGATACCAAATTTTAAAGCGTTTTTTCTTTTCTTTCTTTTTTTTTTTTATACGTCCCGATCTACATTATTAAACACTTCCACTTTTTCCACTACATTCAAGGATTTCCTCTTAGATATTATAAGGTTAGTTCCACAGCACCTGAAACAAACCTGATTTAGGGACCACTTGACTACCATGTAAACAGACAGGGAAATTTAGTGAGTATGGATTACTCATTTCCGCCAAATGACAGATGAATTTCTGGGATAAAGGAAAATCACTCTCTCCTAACTCTCTAATAGGGTGTTACAGTTGAAAACAGGTTGACCAGATCCAATATCCGTGTCGGGAATATGCCTTAATCTTTGCCAAAGGCTGTAGACACAGATAGCACAACTTCTCAATATAGTAAACATGGTTGTATTACTGCCACCTTGTTTTTAAGGTGGTGGTGGTGGTTGTATAGGTATTACGAGCACCACTAAATTGGAATGTTTTGGCTCTTAAAATCTAAAGGGATTCTTAATCCTTTTAGCTCTTAATTCCTGCTTTCTACAGAATCAGCTCTATTGCCTAGAGGCCAGATTTGCGAACAATGCATACCCAAGTGTCTGTCTCAAAATCAGTTTGTTATATGGAAATTTTCTTTATTATATGGAAACTATTTTCAATGTAATGACCAGGGGGAAATCAAAAAAATTCATTAAATAGAAAAATTCACTATATGGAAGTTCATTAAAGAGTAGTAGGTCTGACTGTAGTTAATTGTTAATTACCTTATATCAATTAATGACTTAAGATTGTAACTTTACAGAAGACTTGTTTTTATTAAGGGTTCTAAATTAACTTAAGTTTTAAGTTCTCTGAACTTAGCTATTCAGTGTAATTATAATTATGTAATATTTATCACTCTTTCTCTCTCTCTCTCTCTGTTTATATGTGTATCTTCGCAAGCGATACCACATTAATGAGTCTTAATAACAATACACACGAAGCTTGCATGAACTATTTAAAGCTAACAATACTGCATTAAAACTACATTTAATATATGAATTTCTTTTTTTACATACAGATTGTATGGAAAAAAGAAATAATTGCTGGATTTCTACTTGTCTGAATTTAATGAAATTTAGAAAGGCTTGATAAATCTTCCTAAAAGAACTAAATATAAAATTTCACGAAAATCCATCCACTGGGAGTCGAGTTGTTACATGGTCAGACAGACATGGAGAAGACAATAGGTACTTAGCATATATATATATACATATAGTTGTATATGTATATATACATATACAGTTGTGTACCTAAAAACTGTACACAACTGAAAAACAACATATGAATTTGATAATCATTCAGTAGCCAAAATACAGATATATAAATTTTAAAAACAAAAATAAGAGGATCTTGTACAAGGCTGCTAGCACTTAGCAAAATGCAGTGCCACTTATTAGTGCCCCTTTGCAAATAGTGAGTGTTAGTTACCTTACCACAAGCTCAAATTTTTTTGCTTTTTTTTTTTTTCAAACACTCTTGGAGTTAAAATATGGATAGGTAAAATCTGATTTTAATTTGTATAATTTTGCAAGTTATATTTACCTATACATTTCATAGTAACTAGCTAGAAATTGTGTTTATATTTCATCAGATTGGTTTGATTTTGATTCTGCTGATGGTGGTATCACTGTTACTATTATTTGATGAAATACATGTTTATTCATCCTGTTAAATTCAACAGATTATAATATTTGAAATCCGTTGAATTGAACATTTCTGCTAGTCAGTAGTAAATGCTCTGTATATTAATTAACATTTGATAATAGAGAGCTATTAAGTGCTCGATAATTCCTATATTCTATTATATTATGAAACAACAGGGATTACCTTTATTTTAGATATAGGAAGTTTCTTTTCCAACCAACTCTCCTAGTCCAACGCGCTAATAATTCTTTGGGAAGATGATATCAATTTTACAAAACATGTGGGACATCTTCCCCACTGTCAGAACCGTAGCGTTCAGACCCCTCGGTCTCAACATTGAACGCTCAAGACGTCTGTCTTCAAACACCATACCTCTGGCAGCAAGGAAATCATTACATGGATTGATGTAAAATTAAATTTTGAAGGTCTAAACTGCTTAATAATATTGGACTGATTATTTTCTTCGGTACTGTTGCTTGACATTAGAGTTAAATTTAGGGGTCTAAAAAGTTTAATGGATATGGGGAGATTATTCTCTACATTCGGGGCGTCATGAACATGATTCCCTGAAAAGTTCTAGTCCGACTTTGCCAAGTAAATGTTAATTTACCAAAAAATGCGCATTTTGCATGTGCATTTTTTGTTCACTATTTTTCAGCTGATGTTTTTATTTTACTCTGTTGTTCTATAATGATTGTACAGAAAGTTTGATATGTTTTGATTTTATACTGAATTACCTAGATAAATTGGTCAGTCTTTTAGTTCTTAAAATTCTGAATTGCTAAGCTTTTAATAGTTTTATTTTAGGCTGGACCAATAGGAGCTCTTCCTGTAGTAACACAAGAGCACAGACTAATTGAAGATCTGCTGTTTTGTTTAGCAGTAAGTAATATTAAACTATATATACCTTGAAATTATTTTTCAATTTACCAACGTTGAGAATCACTTTCAGTTGTGAACGTGCCATTATACACTAAAGGTAATGGAAACTGAAATGCCATGAAAGTGTGATTCAATTTTGGCCAAAGTTGGTAAAATGTTAAGATAGATTATAGCAATGTATGATTAGATTTTAAAATGATTACAATAAGTTTTATTTGAAACCAATGAAAAATGTTTACATTGTTAAAAATTAATATCAGGTGACCCCCACATGCTTGAATGCAAGCGGTGACTTTGGCGAGCATTTGATCAAAGAGGTATTAGATTTCATTTCAGGCCTATTCAAATTGAGCTCTCAGTTGAGGGTTCAAAAAGTGTAGAGTATCAAATTTGATGTCAGATACTTTTCAGTTGTCTCCAGTCATGATTTAAATGAGGACAAATCTGTTGATCTCACAGACGATGGGCATTCATGAATATTCATGTCTTGAAAAGGCAATCTGGTAATGTTAGTTATATATGGATGGGAATTATCCTGTTGAACACCTCTTTATCCATATTTGGCAGAAAAGAGAATGACCACATATCTTATCTTAATTGTCATCATCTGAATCTTCTGTGGATTTCTCCTTCTCAAAATACTCTCCCTTGAATTTTACAGACTTTCGCCACCATTGTAACCATGCATTCAATGCTTCGTGCAAGCCATTTTTCGAAAGACTGTGAAATGCTTCTGTTGTGGCTCTGTGAGCATCATTGTGTTGAATGCAGAAACGCTTGTCTTCAGAGCTTTCATCAGACATGGAAACAGGAAGAAATCACATGGGGCTAAGTCTTGTAAAGAAGGGGGATATGGCAGAACCTTATGTTCTTACACCAGTTTCTGAAAGGTTAGCTACTACATTTTGGGTGGAGGGGGGGGTGCATAATCATAAAAACGCATGAAAATGAAATTCTGAGAAAGGCAAAAGAAACACTTTTTTTTATTTGTATACTAATAAGTTAATAGCAATGATTGCATTCAGTATGAGATTATACATATAAACTGCCTGTACATTTGTCCATGTATCTAAAAGGCACCTTAAAATAGGAGTTTGAGAAAACAGGTATCAATTTGAGAAATGAAAAGCAAAAAAAAAAAAAAAAAAAAAAATCCAAAAAAATAGTGCCAGGACTCATTTGGCCATACCATTTCAAGTTCCAACTGCTGAAGGTAATTTCTTGATATGATGGAAGTACTTTATTGCACAACCAGCTGTTACCCAAAGTATGTCAAGGGATTCTAATGCACCTAAAACCCAACAACAACAACATCATGCCAAATAGAGATGTTGTTAGCATGCCTTGTGCTGCTGTTTTTTCCTTCAGATCAATCAGAGGTTGAAAATGCAGAATCTGGCAGAGCTTAGTAGAAGAGGAGTGATTTATGGCATACAGGGATTCCCTTGCCAAGGCTACAGAACCAGCAAATATGCTCTTAATTTTATTTGTTTATTATTATTATTTTTTTGTTTGTTCAATAAATTGTCTAATTATTCCTTGAATTTATTCAAACTACCCACTTCCACAACAACCCCAGGGGATCACATCTGGTGAGTATGGGCATGACACACCCAGGGTTCTGAGCTAGATATCATCATTCTTCTCTTTCTTGGTGATTCCCTTCTACTTCTCTCTCTTTCTCTCAGGGTAATTCAGAATTTTTTTTTTTTTTTTTTTTGCCTGGTGCAGCATTAGCCTCAGGATTCCTTGCACCATAAGGCTAATAATAATAATAGACGGAAGCTTGTTCTTACAATCAACCAAAGAAGCTACAATCAGCCACGCACTCAGCAAGAGACTACACCAATAAACAGAGAGCTCCCAGAGGAAAATAAACAACTGAATCTTCAGTGAAGACCAAAGAGCCCTCTACAGGAAAGTGGGTGAAGATGAGAAAGCTGGACACTAGAAGAAGACGATCAAAGAGTTCTGGGGAAATATCTGGAGCAGTGAAGTAAGACATAACAGCAGAGCACCCTGGATAGAAATAGAACAGAAGAAAACGAAGGACATACAAGAGATGAGAGAGTGGGAGATTCGAGAAGAAGTAAAACAGTCGATTAGGAACACCCACAACTGCCCGGGAATTGATAACATCCACAACTACTGGTACAAGAAGCTCACCTACACACACACAAGCACCTAGCAGAGCAGTTCACTCAAATGATAAGGCACTCGGAGACAATTCCAAAGTTTCTCACTGAAAGAGAGCCGACCGGGCTAGCCGAGTGGGTAAAGTACCTGCCCGGCAACCCAAAGGTCGCGGGTTCGATTCCCGCCTCGGGCTTGGATCAAAGTACTGCAAAAACCTTGGGAGGTGCAATATGGCCACAGAAGCCGATGCGCCAACAACCACCAAATCAAAAAAAAAAAAAAAAATCACTGAAAGAGTCACATATCTGAAGCCTCAAGATGAAGATACAAGAAACCCGGCGAAATACAGACCAATCACATGGCTCCCAATTATGTACAAGATCCTGACCAGCTGCATAACCAAGAAGATATTAGAACCCTTAGAGAGTCAGAACATAATGGCCGAACAGCAGAAAGGATGCAAGCGGAGGAGCAAAGGATGCAAGGAGCAATTAACCATAGATGCTGCAGTCATGGAGCAAACCTTCAAGAAGCACCGCAACCTATACATGGCCTACATCGATTACCACAAGGCCTTTGACTCTGTACCTCATAGCTGGCTAATAGAGACCCTGAAGATCTACAAAGTCAATCCGATAGTGACAAACTTCCTAGGAACAACAATGGTGAAATGGAGTACCACCATTAAGGTCGAGAACATCACAGCCAGGCCAATCCCCATTAGAAGAGGAATCTTTCAGGGAGATGCTCTGAGCCCACTATGGTTCTGGCTACCACTCAACCTGGTATCCACCATGCTCAACGGCAGCAAGTATGGATATAACCTCAAAAAAGGAAGAAGGAACCTGTACACCCTTACCCACCTGATGTACTTGGATGACATCAAGCTCTACACGGCAACTGAGAAGCAACTCCAGCAACTACTCCGGATCACCGAAGAATTCAGCAAGGACATCAGGATGGAATTTGGTCTAGACAAATGCAAGACCCACACACTGCACCAGGGAAAATTAGTTGGCCGAAACTACTAGCTGCTGACTGGTAAAGATCGAAGCTATGACAGAAGGAGAGACCTACAAATACCTAGGAATGATGCAGGCTGAGCAGTTAGAACACAAGGAAATCAAGAAGTGCCTGACCGAAAAATATCATCAGAGACTCAGAAGCCTGTTGAAATCAAAATTGAACGGAGGGAACACAGTTAAAGCCATAAACACCTATGTAGCTCCAGTATTAACATACACATTCGGGGTCATAGATTGGACTAACACCGATCTAGAAGATTCATGCGAAAGACAAGAACAATGATGACCAAGAGTCACCAACACCACCCGAAGTCAGCAGTGGAGAGACTAACAATACCTCGGAAAGAGGGAGGAAGGGGCCTGATAGGCCTGACAGAGCAACAGAAAACACCGATAGTTAACCTGAAGGATTACTTCGAGAACAACACAGTACCACTCCACCAGGCCATAAGGAAGATAGATAAGTGGTATACTCCACTCAACCTAAGCGAGGAACCCCCTCCCGCCCAGACGATACAAGAAACGAAGTTAGAAAGATGGGCAAAGAAGACACTCCATGGCAGACACTACAATGACCTCTTTCAAGATCACATCGATAACATTGCTTCCAATGCATGGCTCACAAGCGGGACACTGTTCCCCGAGACTGAAGGATTCATACTGGCCATCCAAGACCAGGTAATCAACACCAGAAACTATAGAAAATACATCGCAAAGGAGCCCGGAATGTCAGATGACACATGTCGATGCCACCTGGCCTCAGAAATGATCCAACACATCACCGCAGGGCGCAAGATGATCACCCAGACTGAGTACACTCATAGACATGACCAGGTAGCCAGGATAATACATCAGAAGCTAGCGAGGAAATACCAGTTGACGAAAGAAAGTGTACTATACTACAAGTACGAACCCCAAGCAGTACTAGAGACCCGAACCCACAAGCTGTACTGTGACTGCGCCATAATAACGGATAAGACCATCCCGCACAACAGACCGGACATAACCCTTGTGGACAAGATGGAAAAGGCTACCTACCTGATTGACATAGTGGTGCCCAACAATAGCAATGTCCAGAAAACCCATGAGGAAAAAATTAGGAAGTACACGAACTGGAGACATGAAGTCAAAGATATGTGGCATATGCAAGAAGTATCGACCATCCCGATCATCATGTCAACCACCGGTATGGTGCCAAAGACTCTACATAGCAGCCTAGCAGCAATAGGTCTCCCAGAGAACACCTGCAAGGAACTCCAGAAAGTCACAATCCTGAACACCTGTAGGATAGTCAGAGATTTCCTCGACCAACAGTAACACCAGACATTACAACCACCCTGTGTACTTGGTAGCAGTACCCGTCACGGAGTGGAATTCCCCAATCAGGGAGAAATAATATAAAAGCAATAATAATAATAATAATAGATGGAAGCTTGTTCCTACAATCAACCACGTGTTGGCTAAAGGCACAGTGATGACCAAGAGTCACCAACACCACCTGAAGTCAGGAACAAGATGTGTGTACAAATGGATGGTTGCAGGACAGATGTGTGGGAAAACTCCCACACATCTGTCCTGCAACCATCTTTCCTCAATTTGAATTTATGCCCCCTCATATGTGTAGTTGAGCAAGAGGAAAAGACCATCAGCATTGAGCTTACTCTATCCATTCAAGGGCTTAAACACTTCAATCATCGAGAGCCTTGTCGATCAATTCGGCCCTGGAAAGATTGTGCAAGGCTCAAGGGGTAGAATTTTTTTCAGCCTGGACTGTACTTGTTAACAGGAGAGATTGCTTCTACAGGGATGGGATACACTTAAATAGAAAGGGTGCAAGAATATTTGCTGATGCTATCGAGGCAGTGTTAGGTGGGTCGGAAAACTGCTAGCTTGGGGGGAGACAAAGACCAATAGATTGACAGTAGCCACTGGCAGAGGTGAAAGAGATTCTTGCACTGCTTCTATTAGAATGAGCAGAAGCCTGAAAAACAAGATGCATGGTATTTCAGAGACTGCTGGGAGCCATTGCGGTACAAGTAAACACATGGGTTGTGTTAGGGTAGCTAAGAATAGAAACAGGTGCAGGTATACTTGCGTGTACACCAATGCTAGGAGTTTAGTAAATAAATTTGATGAATTTGAGGTATTGCTCAAAACATCAAAGGCAGATATTGTTGGGATATCAGAGACGTGGTGTCACACAGATATAAGGGATGCAGAACTGCAATTTGGGGAGTACAACGTCTACAGAAAGGATAGACAGGATAGGAAGGGGGGAGGGGTTATGCTATTAGTTAAGAAACACATAAAAACCAAGGAAGTGAAGCCAGTCGACATCGCTGGACAGTGCAGTGTTGAGTCAGTTTGGTGTGACATAAGCATTGGGAGATCAAAATTGAGAGTAGGAGTGTGCTATAGGCCTAATGACTCTGATGAGTATAATAAGGAACTGTACAGGGAAATAGAGTGGGCCAGTAAATCAGAGAGTCTTATAATGGGAGATTTTAATTTCCCAGATATTGACTGGAATTTGGGGGCTGGTTACTCACACACTAGCAGGGCTTTTGTGGATTTATTGGATGATTGTTTTCTACATCAGCATGTTCGGGAGGCAACTAGAGGGAGTAATACTCTTGATTTGATTATCAGCAGTGATTCTTCATGCATTAAGAATCTGCAGATAAATGAACCACTAGGTGGCAGTGATCACAGTGTGCTGAAGTGGGATTTACTGAAAGAGGTAACTACCATTAGGGGTAAAGGGAAGGGTTATTGCTTCCGTAAAGGCGACTACGATGGACTGAGACAGTATTTAAATTCTATACAGTGGGACCAACTGATGATGTTACCAACAGCAAATTCAAAATGGGAAGCATTCAAAGAACTTATCTTGGAAGCTACTAGGCTTTACATACCAACTAAGAAATATTGTTCAAGGTTTAGGCCAAAATGGATGTCAGATGAACTAATGAGGCATATGACAGAGAAGAAAAATGCATGGGATACATATAAATTAACACATGACACAGAAGCCTATGATAGATACAAGTTGATATGCAACCAAGTTACAAAGGAGGTTAGGCAGGCGAAGGCAGATTACGAGAAATCCTTGGCAAGGGATGCAAAGAAAAACAGCAAAGAGTTCTTTACTTATGTAAACTCTAGAAGGAAGGGGATGTATCAGATTGGTCCACTTGATATTGATGGGTCAACTGTTGATGATCCTGCTCAGGTAGCTAACAAACTAAATGAATATTTTGCATCGACATTCACACATGAGGAGTTATTCAGCAAGGGGAATGCCAGAGGTGTATTCAACTCTAGCAGTAAGCTACAGAATCTTGAAATAACTGGGAGTAAAGTGGAGGAGAAACTGTTGAAGATAAACACAAGAAAGGCACCCGGGGTGGATGGGATCTATCCAGTTATATTAAAGGAGGCAGCAAAGGAAGTAAGCAAACCCTTAGCCATAATTATGAGAGCTTCCTTGGACTCAGGGGAGGTACCCATAGACTGGAAATGTGCAAATGTGACCCCAATTCACAAAGGAGGATCAAAGGCTGACACAAGTAATTATAGACCTGTGAGCTTAACTTCTGTTCCAGGAAAATTAATGGAGGCACTGGTTAAAGAAGCACTGCAGGATCATTTAGACAAGACTTCAGTTATAGCTCAGACACAGCATGGTTTTGTTAAGGGGAAGTCTTGCCTGACCAACTTGATTGGATACTATGATGCAGTCACAAAAGAACTGGATGCAGGGAATAACTTTGATATTATATACTTGGATCTTAGAAAGGCTTTTGATACTGTTGCACATGGAAGACTGCTACACAAATTGGAGCAGTGTGACATTGGAGGCAAATTGCTGCTATGGATAAAGGGGTGGTTGAGGGGGAGAAGACAGAGAGTGGTAATCAATGGACACTGCTCGTCGTGGACTAATGTTATTAGTGGAGTCCCTCAGGGCTCAGTGTTGGGTCCATTATTGTTTTCTGTATTTATAAATGATATTGATGATGGTATATCAAGCTTAATGTCCAAGTTTGCAGATGATACAAAGGTTGGCATGGTTGTCAAGGACACTACTGACACTATGCTGCTGCAACAGGATCTGGAAAGGTTGAGCAGATGGGCTGAGAGATGGCAAATGAAGTTTAACATTGACAAATGTAAAGTACTACACATGGGAAACAGCAACCCCAGAGGTACTACACTGACAGTGGTAGAGAATGAAAGGGACTTGGGGGTGGTTGTGCAGGCAGATATGAAGTTCTCTGAGCAGTGCAGACGGGCTGCAAGAGTAGCTCATGGAGTATTGTCAATGATATACAGGAATTTTTCCAGCAGGGATAAGGAGGTGATTATTCCATTGTATAAGGCAATGGTCAGGCCACACCTAGAGTACTGTATACAGGTCTGGAGGCCTCATTTCAAGAAGGATGTAGAGCTGCTGGAACGAGTACAGAGAAGGGCAACAAGATTAGTGAATGGAACAAAGGGGTGCTCTTACGAAGAAAGGCTTAAGTTTTGCAAATTACAGTGTCTGGAGACTAGGCACCAGCGAGGTGATCTGATAGAGGTGTATAAAGCCTTGAATGGTTTAAGCATGCTCAATGCTGATGAGATTCTTCCTCTAGCTCAGAAAAATCACCTGAGAGGGCATAAATTCAAATTGAGGAAAGACAGATGTAGGATAGACGTGCGGAAATTTGCCTTTAGCCAGCGGGTGGTTGGTTGGTGGAACAGACTGCCATCCCTTGTGGTGGAGGTTGATAGCCTAAATAAGTTTAAGGCTTAGCTGGACAGGTATTTTGAACAAACAGAGGGGTGAAGTGGAAGTGGGTTTTTTTTTTTTTGGCTGATGCTGCATAAGCTTGCTTTCTTGCATCAAATGCCTCTACTAATGCTAATGCTAATCATATCTCCTCACAGGTGTCTAGTCTCCAGGTGCTGCAATTTGCAGAACTGAAGCCTTTTTTTGGTAAGACAACCCTTTTGTTCTCTTCTCCAATCTCGTCCTTCTCAGCACCAGTTCCAGCAGATCTATATCCTTTCTAAAATGTGGCCTCCAGACCAGTATGCAGTACTCAAGATACTACCTAACCATTGACTTGTACAATGGGATAATCACCTCCTTATCTTTGCTTGCTAGCAAAATTCCTGTGTATCATTGACAAAACTCATGAGCTGTCCTGGCACCCTCTCTGCATTGCTCAGAGAACTTAATATCTGACTGAATAATTATCCCAGGTTCTTTTCCATTACCCTGAGATTAGTACCACACAGTTGGTATGTTACTCTGGGATTACTGCTATCTGTATGCAGTAATTTGCATTTGCTATTTCTCAACCCATCTGCCTAACTTTCCTAAATCCTGTTTTTGTAGCATACTGTCATTTACCATTCTGCCAACCTCCTTTGTATCATCTGCAAACTTAGACATTAAGCCTGATATACTTTTATCAGTATCATTAATAAATATAAAAAAAAACAGTGATGGGCCCAGCATATTACCCTGGTGGACTCCCATAATACCCCTCGATGTGGGCACCTGTACGTGGTGAGGGGACCTCCCAGTGACGCTACTGGACTTCCAGACTAGCATCACTGGGATCCAACGCCCACAGCCTGTGTTCCAGGCTTGCATCAATGGAATCCGGCTTGTTTGCTGTTCGCTGCGACCCGTGGAAATTCGGAAAGGGGGATCCTGGTGGTTGAGGGGCCCAGCTTCAATACACCATTTTGGCCCCTGCTTCGACAAGATGGGAAGTCCTGGATGGCCCAGCTAGGATCAATCAGCTAGTAGGCTCGCCTGCGAGGGTCAACCGTGTCAATGCCATGCCCCTACCCTCATGGTCCGAGGGACAGGATTCAGGCTGGTGGCGGTGCGGGTATGGTGTCTGGATAGCCCTGGCGTTCCACTCCTGAGCGCATTTATTGCATGCTTCGGTACCCGAAGATTCAGTTTTGGAGCTCTTTGCTGAGGAGGAAATGGACATTGGTCAGTGTCCGTACTTCCCCAGGAAGGATAAAGCCAAAAATGAAAAAGGTAAGCCCTCAGCACCTCGGAAGCCGCCTGATGGACCCACCAAGCCAAAATAATGGCTAAATTTCTACAGTGGAACTGTCGTGGATTCTGGCGAAACAATGATGACATCAAGGCCATTCTGCCAAAGCATGAGCCAGTCTGCTTTTGCTTACAAGAGACATACCTGAAGGCAAATGAAAACCCTTCGCTTCGTAACACTACTTTCATTCGAAAGGACAGAACTGCGGATGGACCTGCTAATGGGGGTGTTGCTATAATTCTGGGCAACCATACCCCATATCAAACTGTTGCGCTCACCACCAACATAGAAGCGGTAGCGGTTCGCCTTACGGTAGGGTTCTTAATAACAGTCTGCTCAGTTTATTTGCCACCTGGGACTGATATCTCCCAGAGAGACCTTGATGATCTCATTGTGCAGCTGCCTACTCCTGTCTTACTCCTGTCTTACTCAATGACAATGACCTATCCCTTCTAAATGTGGGAACTAACACCTTTTTCCACATGTCTACCCGTACGTTCTCTGCTATTGACCTCTCTATATGCTCCCCCTCTCTCCTTCCTTCAGTCACTTGGGAGGTAGAGGAGAGTCCTTATGGAAGTGATCACTTTCCCGTGATAACCAGCCTACTAAAAGGACGCCATGCTCACCTTTTAGTTTACCACGATGGAAGATTGATCAGGCTGACTGGAACACCTTTCAACACCTGGTAGACTTTAACATCAGTACAGTCAGTCGGGAGCTTATCAATGACACAGTGGCGTACATCACAGAAAGCATTATCCATGCAGCTGCAGCTACAATTCCGAAAACAACTACCCGGTTTCCGCCATTTCCAAAACCTTGGTGGAATACTGAATGCACAGCAGCAAAAAAGGCACAAAATAAAGCTTGGGGGATATTCCGCCGATATCCTACCACAACCAACCTTATAGCCTTTAAACGCACACGAGCCAAAGCACGCTATATCCGCCGTCAGAGTCAAAAGGAATCGTGGATCCATTTTACATCATCTATTAACCAGTCTACGAACTCTAAGGTAGTCTGGGATAAAATCCGGAAAATGAAGGGAAAATATACATCCCACCCTTCTTCAATCCTAGATTATAATGGATGCACTATTGCAGATCCAACTGCAATAGCCAATTCTCTTGGGAAAACATTCTCTAACATCTCTGCAACATCTTCGTATTCCCTAGAGTTCCTGGTCCCGAAACATAAACTCGAAAAACAGGCACTTAATTTTAAGTCTAAGAGCGTCATCCCTACAACGGGGCATTCACTATGAAGGAACTGAAAATAACCCTCACTCTTTCCAAAGCAAGTGCCGTTGGACCAGATGGAATCCATTATGAAATGATTAAACATCTTTCACCAAAATCTATGGATTATCTGCTCTTTCTATATAACAGAATCTTTATTGAAGGGCAGTTTCCGGATTCCTGGCGCAAGGCAATCGTTCTTGCCTTTGCTAAGCCAGGAAATGTCACTAGAAATTATCGTCCCATTGCTCTGACTAGCTGTCTGTGCAAAATCCTGGAGAGAATGGTTAATTCTCATTTAATATGGTACTTAGAATCAAATGACCTTCTCTCCAACATCCAGTGCGGCTTCCGAAGGAACCAGTCCACTTTGGACCATCTTATTAGACCGGAAACATCCATCCGGGATGCTTTCCTAAAATGCGAACACTTGGTGTCAGTGTTCTTTGACATGGAGAAAGCGTATGACACAACTTAGAGATTTGGCATCTTAAAAGATCTGCATAGCCTTGGTCTTAGGGGGAAACTCCCCATTTTTATTAAAAACTTTTTAGCCAATCGATCTTTCCAAGTTCATGTGGGATCCTCACTCTCTTGTTCCTTTAGCCAAGATGAGGGAGTACCACAAGGATCAGTATTAAGTGTCACGCTTTTCGCCATCAAAATAAATTCCATCACAGAACAACTTCCTCCAACTGTAAACAGTGCCCTCTATGTTGATGACTTTAGCATATTTTGTCAGTCATGCAACATGAGGGTTATTGAACGACAACTGCAGAAAGCCATTGATCGCCTAAACTCCTGGGCACTTGCTAATGGCTTCAGGTTCTCGCCAGAAAAGACCATTTGCGTACACTTTTGTCTTAAGCATAATCTTCATCTTGAACCTGAATTAAGGCTCGGACAAAATACTATTTCAGTAGCAGAGAACACAAAATTCTTGGGACTCGTATTCGATAAAAAAATGACCTTTCTGGATCATATCCGTCAACTCCACAAAGTGCACAAGAGGCCTTAATATTCTCCGCTCGCTGTCCTCTACATCTTGGGGTGCAGACCGATGCACCCTTCTATGGCTTTACCGTGCACTTGTGCGATCCAAATTAGATTATGGGTCCCAGGTATATTCTTCAGCCAGAGACAGTGCCCTTCGATGGCTGGACCCTGTCCAGAGTTTATACGTCGAAGCAAACGAACCACCGTTATCGCTTCGACGTAAGCAGTTGTCTCTAAAGTACGCTCTAAAACTGAAATCCCTGCCAGACCATCCTACGTGGCCATTCGTTTTTGAGCCACGATGGAAAAATTTGTACAATGCCGTAAGACTGCCAATCGTCCTTTTGGTATTCGTCTCCAAGAGCTACTCATAGAACTTAATATCAAGGTAGACACCGAAGCAACCCCTTCCACCCTGGCATGCTCATGTCCTGGCATGTGACTTGTCCCTTAGAAATTGGGGAAAGTTGGACACTCCATCATATATCTACCTGCAGCTTTATTCAGCATACCGAGCTGAACATTCTGACTTCGTGCGGGTAGCCGACCGGGCTAGCTGAGTGGGTAAAGTACCTGCCCGGCAACCCAAAGGTCGCGGGTTCGATTCCTGCCTCGGGCTTGGATCAAAGTACTGCAAAAACCTTGGGAGGTGCAATATGGCCACAGAAGCCGATGTGCCAACAACTACCAAATCAAAAAAAAAAAAAAAAAAAAATCTGACTTCGCGCCAGTTTACACAGACGGTTCGAAGTCGGAATCATATGTGGGATCTGCTGCTGTCTTTACAGACACCACTACATCAGAGCAGATTCCCTCTGAATGCAGCATATTTACTGCAGAGCTGCACACTATAGAGTTAGCCTTGGATCAAATTAGTAAATGCCAATACAGACGGTTCATTTTATATTCCGACTCCCTCAGTGTGTTACAGGCTTTAATATCTGTGAGATATAATCCTCATCCGGTTCTGTCTCTTGTATTCAGCAGAAGATTCACTTTCTCCATGAACGTGAATATGATATCCGCTTCTGCTGGATTCCCAGCCACATTGGGATTAGGGGAAATGATTTGGCTGACACCGCAGCCAAATCAGCAATTCCCAGTAATAATCGCCGCCTGTCAGTCCCCTATACAGACTACAGGCAAGTAATACACATGAAGATACACTCCCAATGGCAGGATTCGTGGAATAGACCGACTGCGAATAAATTATATCATATAAAGCCTGTAATTGAACCGTGGCAGTCTAGTCTGCGCAGGAATCGTAAGGAGGAAGTTGTTCTTGCCCGGACCCGCATAGGACATAGTCATTTGACTCATTCGTTTTTGCTGAGGGCTGATGACCCTCCTATGAGTGAGTCCTGTGGCACAATTTTAACTATCAGACACATTTTAATTGATTGTCCAGATTTTAGTAATATCCGTTTTACCGCTATTAATCATCTGACTGAGCCGTATACACTCAGTCAGATTTTATCTGGCAATGACCATGTGTCTACTCTTTTTAGCTTTTATAAATCAATAAAGGTTTTTACTTGTATTTAATATTTACTTGTTATTGTTATTTCTTTATTGATTTATCTTTTTGCATTTTTACCTTTGTTATTTTGTATTTTGACATGGTGACCTAAGTAATTAGGTCAGTGAAACAAAAATTTTTATATATCACCTGGTTATGGTGCATTAGTTGCTAATGCGCCAATAAAACCCAAGAACCAACCAACCAACCAACCAACCTCCCATAATAACATTAGTCCATGAAGAGAGTTAAGTATTTGTTCCACGATTGTTGATCATTTGGAGAGAATCATGATATATGATGTTTTGTTTCCTTCTGATGTGTGCTTTAAAGGTTTCAGAGATACTTATAAGCAGCAGTTTCTTCACCTTTAGATTGTCATTCTGTGAAGTGGTGATCCCAGGTCATCTTTTTGAAGAATGATTTTAGAAAAAAATTTTTGTCAGGATGATGACTTGTCAGTGCAAATAACTGAGATCTTAAAAGGTTTTGGTTCTTTTATTCATTTTGGTATGGGTGATTTGTTAAAAGTTTTGGATCTGTATTTTATTTTTGTGTTTTACTATTCTCAAAATTAATGGCAGTACACATGGATTATCACCCAGTATGTACTGTTACTTTTTTATAGATAAACTCAGCCACTTCTGTTCTTACATCAAGAAGGTATTTATTTGTGTGACTGATGATGCATTATAAGGTGTGACTATGAAGTTATGAGATTTTTTTTTTTTTAATAAACATATCTGAACTTATACAATTAATACCATTAATCATAACAATTTTAAAAATTTCTCTTTTAGAATTTACTTGAGCCTGCATCACATTTATTTGAATATCCTTGTTGGTGACACACCTTCATGTTTATGGCAGATTTTATTTTTGAATAATCAAAATCCACCAAAAAATTAAATCAGCCATAAAACCAGATTAAATGGATCAAGCTATGTAATACTATTTTCTATCTAACACTATTTCACAAAAATTGTTCAAGTCTAGACAATTGTCATAGTAAAGATAGCAGTTATTGTAGCACAGTTCACTCATTTTGTTGCATAGAAATCTCAAATGTGTCCATTTCTACATAAGTAGTCTGTTCTAAATTCATCATGAACAATTCAATTAATATAAAAAAATCAAATCGACACTTGTGATTTTTGTGCACATCATTTGCAGAGATATGGACACTATTTTGAATCATACTGAAAATACCTGATTTACTACAAGTTACTATTTTCTTCAAAAATTGAGTTATTTTTCCAGTTTTTCTTTAATGAATAGGAATTTCAGAAAAAAAGAATTTCAGTCTTCATTATTTCTATTCATCATTCAAAATACTTAAGTACAGTCTTTGCAGAAACTTTCCTTTTGTTCAAGTTTTCTATATCCTAATTTAACTCTTCAGCTGTTATTCTCACTGTAAAATGTCTATTTGATTAATCCATTTTGACATTTCAACATTTTCACTGTTCCTGCACATGACTGGATAACATGTCTTTCTCTTGTTATTATTTCATTTTCATAATTTTTCACCCAAAATTTGATATAAAATTTTTTTTTATATAATTAACAGTCAGTCATTTTTAAATCTACAAGAAACATTTACTTCTTTTTACTGCAGCTACTAGCAGAAGACTGACCAGCTGATCATGAATATACTGCTGAAAGTGAAAATATGTGGTTATGTGGTTTGCCTCCTCTACTTCCATGAGCAACACACAATTCAGTTTTTACATTATTTTATAGTCATAAAATTTTTACATTATTTTATAGTCACATCTCATACTGAAGTTCTGATTAAGATTTGTTCATAAATTTTTTGTTTCATTCACTCTTGATAGTTAAATCTAAGATTCCATTTGGTGTAGGGCATTGAAGGCGATTATATTCATCCACATCCTTTAGATGACCCTCATGGAGAGCAGACCTTCATAATTGATGACACCGCTGGTAAGTCATTTTTACATATATACAGTGGAACTTCTCTATTACGAATTTCTATTTAACTAAATTTCTCTATATTGCAAAACATTGCACCTTGAAATGAAATTACATGTAAAATTAGTCCTATATAGTGAAGTGTTAGTCTCTCTATAACAAATTTTTAAAAAAATTAGTAAAAACATTTTTGAAGATTTTCAAGCATTTACTGCTAAACTCAAATATACGGCCCCTTTCCTTCGAATTGCGCATTAGCATCTGGAATTAATCATCCTTTTAGTGAATACTTGTGGCCATTGACACCCGTAGGATGATCTTTGTTTCATTTTTGTTAGTTATAAAACCAAATGGGTTCCTTAAAAGTGGTCATAAACTTTACAATAAATAGGGTAGATTTGTAAATTGATGTTGGCTCAGGGGAAAACAAAATTCGCTGCAGTAAACCTTTAGCATGCTGTGGCGGCAATACATAGAATGCTACCATAGTCAAATTTTAGTAACGCCTACTGAGTGACATTCGCTTCTCACCTCAACCGTATCATGTGACCTTCCTGTCAATCATTATGTGATATGTCCGTTCTCATCTAACTGGACTTCCAGTAGATGGTTTTCATGAATTTTTTTTTTTTTTTAATTTCATTCTTTTTAGAACAATTTGTCATCAATCACATACGCTATATGCTCTTGTATTTTTTTTTCTGAAAAGTAACATACAGCATACATTAACCATAAATTTTCTTTTGTGTATATATGAATGAAAGCAGAATAAAAGAAATTCACAAAGTCGTATATTTCTTTAAAGTGATTGATAGGAGAGGTCACGTGATACTGTTGAATTGGCAAGTGAACGTCAATGAGTAGGTGGTACTAACAATTCACTATATGGCCAGTGCAGCGAAGTTTGCGGTGTGTGTGTGTGTATCGGCAAGAGCTGCAATAGAGTAATTTTTACAGTTGTGGAAACAATGTCAAAGAGAAAGTGTTTAAGTATTAATGATAAAGTAAAGATTCTTCATGATATTGACCAGGGTTTTAAGAAAAAAAGATGTTGCGGAGAAATATGGCATACCTGCAAGCAGCTTATCTACGATTTTAAAAAATCGAGAATCAGTTTTAAATGCAATTGAAGGAAGAGCAGACAAGAAGCGAATTAAGTTGTGTATATACGAAGATGTTGATAAAGCTGTTCTAAAATGAGTGCAAATGACACATGAAACGAATATACCAATATCAGGTCCAATAATTAAGCAACAAGCTCTGAAATTTGCGCAGTCCCTTGGACATACAGAATTTAATGCAAGCACTGGGTGGCTAGATAAATTTAAGAAGCGCCACAGAATTGTGGAAAAGGTTATTTGTGGAGAAAGTGTTAATGTAAGCGAAGAAGAAGATTGCAACAGTTGGAGGAACAATATCTTAAAGAAGATTTTGGAAGGATATGAACCTAATGTGGACATGTGTTTTTGTAATGGGCAGCACCTAGAACGTCAGTTCATCTCCGCCTCGTATCTCTGTGAAGAACAGTACCACTGTAGAAGGGCCAGAAATAAGTAGTGTATGTTTGTGTGTATTCTGTGTGTGTGTGTGTGTGTTCTGTTGTTGTGTCTGACCGCTTGGCTAGCCAGAATCATCAGTCACCTGGACAGATGATTCTGGGTACTCGTCCACACCACGGGAAGGTGGGCCAGTCTCAATGGAGCTCGCACTGTCCCAATTCGAGACTCTGACCCACCTGATGTTGGCAAAAGATGGGCCAGATTCCTCTGGGGGCCCACTCCAGAGGAGATAGAGAGAAAAAAAAAAAAGTTCTCTGTGGTGTTAAAAAAAAAAAAAAAAAAAAAAATATATATATATGTATATATATATATAAAAAAATAAAATAATAATAATAATAAAAAAAAATAAAATAAATAAATAAAAAAAAATAATAATAAATAAATAATAATGAATAAAATAATATAAAATAATAATAATAATAAAAAATAATAATAAATAAATAATAATGAATGAAATAATATAAAATAATAATAATAAAAAAAAAAATTTAGGGAATGTTGCTCCCTATTGAGCAGCTCCACCAGACAAAGGAGTAGAATTATTCGTAGCCGTATAACTAATTCTTCTTCTTGTGAAAACATTAGATGCAAACTGCTGAAGCGCAACATAAGAATTCTTGTCTCCCACCAGCAAAGTTTCATGCCCATGAGAGAGTGTAGAAACTGATGAACGGAGAACGTCTCTAAAGTCATTATACAGCGGACATTCAAATAAAATGTGAATTTTATTTGAATGTCCGCAGGCTCCAATTTTAATTTTCCCCGCATTGACAAGCTTCCGTTCTAGAAAGACCAAAACGACATAGTTTTTCGTTAAGAGATCCATGTTCCGTTAAGAGGAAGGATGTATATAAGTCTAAAGAGAACCAAACAGGTTTCTGCTTTACACAAAAGGTCACCTCAGGGAAAAAAGTCCTAGTAACAGATCCAACAGATGACGTATCCCAGCGGGTCTGCCACAGATTTATCATTTCATTCCACAAACGATTACGTTCTTGCTTAATATCTGAATTAATATTCAGAACCAAACCCATAAATTCAGTTGATAGTTGGTTTTTTAGCCTATAACAAAGACCTCTGTAAGCTACTTGAAGGTCTAATGGCAATACACCTGCAAGAACCTGCAGTGCAGAAGTTGAAACAGTTCGACAAGCTCTTAACATACATAATAATATTGTGCGTTGCATAGTAGGCAACTTCAATCGAAATTTATCAGTTCTAAGCCTGTGAAACCATACACCTGCAGCATAAGTAGCCATAGGAAGGAATACGGCGTTATAATATATTCTCATGGTACGTCTAGAAAGTCCCCAGTCTGAACGAGAAATTTTTACAATAGCACCAGTGAATCTTCTGATCTTTGCTGTTACATTATTTAAATGAGAGACAAAATTAAGCTTTGAGTCGATTGTAATCCCAAGTAATTTAGTTTCAGAGACAAATGGAATCCTGTTATTATTAATCTTTACTAAAGGGGGTTGTTGAGGGTTTAAATGTGATCCAAAGATCATCATTTTAGTCTTAGACGAACTTATTGTCAATTTATTATCCACTGTCCATTGGAATAAATTTTGTAAGACATCATTGGCATTACTTTCGATAGCAGATCTAGATGAACCATGAATTAAGATAGTAAGATCGTCGGCATAAGCGATGATTTTGGTACTACTGAAACTACGGGAAATCCAATCCTGTAATACCATATTCCATATAAGAGGCCCTAGGATAGACCCCTGGGGACACCCTCGTGAAACTTCTCTAGACACCTCCTGAAATTTAGATTTCACTAAAATGTGATGATTACTGAAATAGCTTATGAGCAGGTGGTATAGTTGCTGAGAGCATCCAGCTGATCGTAACCGTTCGAGACCCCTCTGCCACCATAGAGAGTCAAAAGCGCCCTCGAAATCAACAAAGGTAGCTAACGTGTACTTTGATGTTGAACTCTCAATGCTGCCAGCAAATTCAACAAGTGCATCTTCACAGGACTTTGTGAAGTCCTGTGAAGTTGTGTATATACGAAGATGTTGATAAAGCTGTTCTAAAATGAGTGCAAATGACACATGAAAAGAATATACCAATATCAGGTCCAATAATTAAGCAACAAGCTCTGAAATTGGCGCAGTCCCTTGGACATACAGAATTTAATGCAAGCACGGAGTGGCTAGATAAATTTAAGAAGCGCCACAGAATCGTGGAAAAGGTTATTTGTGGAGAAAGAGTTAATGTAAGCAAAGAAGATCGCAACAGTTGGAGGAACAATATCTTAAAGAATATTTTGGAAGGATATGAACCTAATGATGTTTTTAATGCTGACGAAATGGGTTTATTCTTTAAATGTTTACCAAATAGAACACTTGCTTTTAAGGATGATAAATGTTTTGGCGGAAAACAAAGCAAAGAAAGAATCACTGTGCTAGTTGGAGCAAATATGACAGGAAGTGAAAAATTAAGACTTTTAGTCATCAAAAAATCAAAAAACCCAAGATACCCAGAGGCACAAAATCTTTGGAAGTTGACTACACCTTTAATAAAAAAGCATGGATGACAAGTGATATCTTTGAAGACTGGATATTAAAACTAGACAAGCGTATAATGAAAGAAAAAAGGAAAATCTTGTTGGTGACTGACAACTGTCCAGCACATCCTGCCAGTGTTTCTGCCAAATTTGAAAGTGTGAAGTTGTTGTTTATACCACCAAACATGACATCAAAACTCCAGCCAATGGACCAAGGCATTATTAAAAATTTTAAATTTCATTATTGAAAGAGAATAATAATGAAGATTGTCAGTGCGTTATCAGAAAATAGAAACTTGGAGGTTACAATTAACCTTAGAGATTGCATCTCTGAACTGGCAAAAGTTTGGACAAACGATGTCACTGAATACACTATTCAAAATTGTTTTTCGAAAGTGGGATTTGCATTGAATATAGAAGTTGAACAAGAACTGGACGAACAAGATGAATTGCCCCTTTCACAACTGAAAAACTTTTGGACATTATTAGAATTGTCCGGAAACATCGAAAATGAAATAACACTAGATAGTTATGTTTATGTAGATCAAGATCTGACTACAACAGAACATCCAAATGAAGATGAAATACTGCTGAACAGTGTTAGACGTGACCATGATCACAAAGAAATTAACAATAATGCTGAAGACGCATCAGAACAACCTGTAGAAAAGCCGACTTGCGAAAAAATGATTCACGCTTTTAAAACGGTTCGTAGGGTCTACAGTTTTGTGAAAATGTTCCTGATAATGTTTTTAATGCTCTAAACAAATGAGGTTTTCTTTGAGAATCAGACATTTTTTAATTTGTGCAAACGAAAATTACAGATTTTTTTTAAATTTGTGATACTTACTGGCAAAAATTGTGTAAACATAATTTAAATAATTGTTTTTGAAATAAAATACATTAAAAATAAATGTAGCTTAATTTTCATTTTCTAATTAAATAACAATTTCTAATAAAAAAGATATTCTCTGTATAACGAAATTTCTCTATAACAAATTTTTTCGCTGGATTTATATAATTCGTTATAGGGAAGTTCGACTGTATATGTATATATGTATAATGTATTAATAAGAGGTTGTAGAGAATAATTACAACGAATTTATTTATTTAGATGGTTTATGGGACACTGCTATAAGTAACAGGGATACTGCTACCTATTGCAGAATCAACCCAACGACCATAATGGAATATAGGTTGGTAGAAAGTGAGGAAGAGAATGGGAACTAGCATCCCCGAAGGGGAGGGGTATAGTTTTATATATACATTTTAATTTAATTTAATTAATTTTATTTTATTTTTATTTTTAACATAACTGACTTAAACACATGAAGTGTACTCCCAGAACTATGTTCAGGGTCCTACTATAGGAGTGGGAAATGCAACCCCATACTGCCCAATCCCACCTATTTTCCCTCTTCTTCTGAACTTTTTTCACTGTCTTTACTATCCTTCCATGTCCACTTTCTGTTCACCCTTTTCAAGAAAAGGGTGAACAGTAAGTGGACATGGAAGAGTCCAAATGGATTAACAACTAATGAAATCAACTTCATCCTCACTAATAGAAGATATATTGTGAATGATGGTACCGTCCTGAATAAGGTAAATGTTGGAAGTGATCACAGAATGCTAAGATGTACACTTGATATAGATGTAGGAAAGGAAAGGAAAAAACTGACTCGAGTAAATAATACAAAGGTCTCTGAGATAACAGAAGAGGAGAAAAAGCAGTATGTACTGAAACTTAAGAACAAGTTTGAGCTTCTGCAGACTGCTCAGGATCATGATATCGACGAGGAATATTATAACTTTCTGGAAGTGATAAAGCCCAAGAAACCTATAGGGAAAAAGAAATCCAAAGAAGAAAAAATTAGTCAAGAAACACTTGTCATGATGAATCGAAGATGACAAATGAAGAGCAAGAAAAACACTGACAGGAAGAAAATTGAGTATACTGAGTTATGCAAAGCCATTGGAAAGAGACTCAGAGAGGACATAAGAAGATTTAACACAAGAAAAGTAGAAAAAGGATTTAAATGAGCAGTAATACAGAAAGACAAATGATACTGAAACTAAAGAATAGCGATGGTGTACTTATAAACATCAGAGAAGGCATAATTCAAATAGCAGAAGACTACTATAGAGAATTATATAAGGAGCAGGGGAATGATGTCAGCAGTGGGGAAGATGGATTGCAAAGTAGCAACACATACGACATACCCGATATTCTTCCTGATGAGGTAGAACATGCATTGAAGAAAATGAAGAATCAGAAAGCCCCGGGGGAAGATGAAGTTACTGTAGAGTTGTTAAAATTGGGAGGAAGAGACATAACACAAAAACTGGCAAGGCTCTTCACAAAGTGCATTAAAAAAGGTGTGACGCCTAAGCAGTGGAATAATGCAATCATAGTTTTGCTGCATAAGAAAGGAGATAAATCAGAAATTGGAAATTATAGACCAATTAGCTTGTTATCCCACATCTACAAGTTGTTCACAAGGGTCATTACTAACAGATTAGAAAGAATACTTGATGAGAATCAACCGAAAGAGCAAGCTGGCTTTAGGACAGGATTCTCAACTATGGATCACCTTCACGTAAGATCACAGCTAATGGAGAAAGCAAATGAATATAAAACACCATTATGCCTGGCATTTGTGGATTATGAAAAGGCATTTGACTCCATACAGCATAAGGCAATGTTTCGGGCACTGGAAAGACAAGGCATAGATACCCCATATATTATGATTTTGAAGAAAATATATGAGAGTGCTACCTCCTTTATTAGACTAGACAAAGACAGTAGGAAATTTAAAATTGAGAAAGGAGTTCGACAAGGAGACACAATGTCTCCGAAGCTGTTTACTGCTGCCCTTGAGGAAGCTTTCAGAAGATTAGACTGGTCGCAGAAAGGAGTCAATGTGAATGGAGAGTACCAAACCATTTACGATTTGCAGATTACATTGTGGTCATAAGCCACGATCCCAAAGAATTAGAGGAAAATCGTAATCAGCTATGCACAGTTAGTAAGGATTTTGGACTGAAGATGAATATGGCTAAAACAAAAGTAATGATGAACAAGTATGCCACAGAAAGGGAAATAATGATTGAAGGAGCAGTAATTGAAAAGGTGGAGTCATATACTTATCTAGGACAAGTTATTAGCTGTAATAATGATAAATGCCTGGAAGTCAAGAGAAGAATAAATTTTGGATGGATAGCATTCAGGAAATATAGTCACATACTGAAGAGCAATATCCCAGTTTGTCTGAAACGTAAAATAATGAACCAATGTATACTCCCCACCATGACTTATGGAAGTGAAACTTGGGCACTCACCAAAAGAATGGAAGAGAAGCTGAGAACTACACAGTGAAGAATGGAACAAATTATATTGGGAATCAGACTGTTAGATAAGAGAAACACATGGATTAGGCAGCAAACTCAAGTAAAGGACATTCTTATCAAAACTAAAGAACTAAAATGGTTTTGGCAGGACACATAGCTCAAAGACATGATGATAGGTGGATTAAGAAAATAACAGAATGGTACCCAAGAGGAGCTAGAAGAAAACTTGGAAGACAAAGGCGGAGATGGCTAGATGAAATTCATGAGTTTGTGGGTAGTAAATGGATGGCCGGTGCTCAAAACAGAAGGAACTGGAAAGTTGCTGGAGAGGCTTTCATCCTGCGGTGGATTGAAAATGGCTGATGATGATGATGACGACTACCCTACATTTTTATTTCTTGTCAGTCATTAGTTTACCGAACGGAATATCGAGATGCTATTTTTCTACTATACTTTACTTTCCTACACAAAGTTTAGCAACTATTTACCACTACTTTTAAAGCTTATCATTTCTCTTCGGATGTACTATTTCATTTGCTTAATGCTGATATACCCTTGTAATTTTAATTTTTATTTTTGTATGACTTACTGTCTCCTTTTTCCAACACATGGGGTCATTGAAACAAACTGTAAATATTTTGAACTGGCTACGAGTAATCTTTTGGCTTCACACCTCTGCAGCGCTGAGCATCTCTCTCTCTCTCTCTCCACTGTCCATATACCGACTCGACTCCTGTTTGGTATTCCAGTAAGTTATTTTCTTTTTCTGTTTCTCTTCTCTGCCTCTGTTGGGACAGCTATGAAATATACATATGCTTTACTCATGCCTACCACTACTATTTCCGCTTTCAATTAATTCAAACAGAAACAGAGACACGGCTTATTGCGGTGGCTCTTATGATTTTTGCTGCTGACCCCATTGACGAAGTAGTTAGTCCTAGGACCCACGGCTTTAGGTACTATCATTTATTTTTATGTTAAATTTTAATTTCATTTTATTTCAGGTAATCTGTTTTTACCATGCATTTGTTCTCAATTTTTCCATGGTAATTACACCTGACAGTTCAGCATCTCCACGTAATAATACACTGATAATAATATATTTGTCTATATTTCATTATGGTTGCCAGTTTTTTCTGCTATAACTAGTAGTACCCCAGATCCATAACCCAGTTTAATATTTTTATTTTTAATACATTTTATTATTTGCTAACACTTTCAGTAATTTCATTATATCTTATTTTTATCAATATTATGTATCTTTATATATATATATATATGTGTGTGTGTGTGTGTGTGTGTGTGTGTGTGTGTGTGTGTGTGTGTGTGTGTGTGTGTGTGTGTGTGTGTGTGTGTGTGTGTATTGTAATAAATATGATTAATAAAAATAAAGATGGCAGTGCAAGTCACACGGAAAGCCAAAGGCCAAAAAGGAAGAACATAGCCGAAATATGAGAAAATGTAGGTTTAATTAAAAGGTAGTAATCTGTAAAATAAAATACATCAGAATCTCAAATGAAGGTAATGGCGGGCAAATTTGGCTATAATTCAAATTGGGGAAGTACAGCAAATATGCAATTAAATATACAATTAAATCTGATGTCAGCCAAAGTAAACATTGATACATGAACAGGTATTTCTTCAGGAGACTACACCTGACCATTCATCAAAGGACTGCATTTCCATACTTGCCCATAGCTGTGTAAGATAAAAATTTATGAATACAAATGTGATCAAAAAGGAAAAGCTATATACTTCTCACAAAGTATGGACAAGGTAGTCACAATGCAGTGTTTATAATGAAAGTAAAATTAAAACTAGGTGTAAAATTATTAAGTACAAATGAAGGCTGAAAGATTAATAATTACTAAAAAGCGTAAAAAATCTATACCTGAAACTGAAGCAGTAACAAATAGGAATAGTTCTATATATTAATATTTTATAGTAATAAAACTAATGTGAAAGAGAGCTAAGAAAAATTTATAACCAGTGACCTCTATAATCAATTTTGAAATGTGAGTGTATAGAGATATAAAAAAGAACAAAATATTCCAAAAATGAAGACAGTGTTTTAAGATTATAAATAATATTTAGAATGAATCTATACTAAATTTTAGACAGAAAAATATGAAGAAATGTGGTAGAATGTGCAACAGACAGGAAATATGATAAAGAAATAAAACAGAAGTGGCTGTAATTTAAAGAATAGCATGGTGCAAAGGAGCAGATAGCTAAAACTTAAAACCGGGAGAAATAGTGGAAAGATAAAAATAGATTGAATATGACATATGCACCAAAGCATGCAAAGCAGCAACAGAGGAAACAGTTGTATATATAATAATCTGTCTTTTCCTGTCTTTAGATTTTCTTGTTTGTTACACCTTTTGCCATTTGCTTGCTTCAATTTTTTATTATGTCCTTTTTCTTGTGGCTTTCTGTGTAACTTGCACTGCCATCTTTATATTTACTGGTTTATTATTATATATACATTTGCTTCCTATGCTGCTGCTTTGCGCACTTTGGTGCATTTGTCATATTCAGTCTATTTTTATCTTTCCACTATTTCTCCTGGTTTTAACTCACTGTTATATTTTATATCAATTTAAGTTTTAGCTTTCTGCTGCTATAATGCGTTTAGGGCTAATGCCTCAGGCTGCGAGAAAGTCTAGACTATGTATAAGTTAAGTGCAAATGCATCAATAATACACAACCAATTCTAAATTAGCAAAATATTTGCAAAGGCGGCGTCGTTTTTAAATTATATCTCATATTATGAATACCTTCACGAGTTGCCATGATATTGCACTACTTCGAATAAGTAACTCTTCACCTAAAGGAGAAGACTAATGTTACTTATTCTCAGTAGATACCACCACCCAGACGGCACCTTTTCAGGTGCCGTCTGGGTGGTGGCTATTTGGCCCTTCTTCAGTGGGGGGGTGGGTAGGTGATGCAAGTGATGCAATGATGGCGACCCAAATGAGGCAATGATGGCAAAACAGTTATGAAGTATAACTCCACAATATGAGAGATGCCTGGGTGGTATCCACTGAGAATAAGTAACATTAGTCTTCTCCTTTAGGTGAAGCGTTACTTATTCGAAGTAGTAATATCATGGCAACTTGTGAAGGTATTCACAATATGAGATATAATTTAAAACGATGCTGCCTTTGCAAATATTTTGCTAATTTAGAATTGGCTGTGTATTAATGATGCATTTGCACTTAACTTATACTTAGTCTAGACTTTCTCGCAGCCTAAGGGATTAGCCCTAAACGCGTTATAGTCTTAATACATCATACACTATCAGGCATCTCTCATATTGTGGATTTATACTTCATAACTGTTTTGCCATCATTGCATCACTTGGGTACCTACCCACCCACCGAAGAAGAGCCAAATAGCCCTGAAATAGTGCCATCTGGATGGTGGTATTCACTGAGAATAAGTAACATTAGTTTTCTCCTTTAGGTGAAGCATAACTTATTCAAAGTAGTGCAATATCATGGCAACTCATGAAGGCATTCACAATATGAGATATAATTTAAAACAATGCCACCTTTTGCAAATATTTTGCTAATTTAGAATTGGTTGTGTATTAATGATGCATTTGCACTTAACTTATACATAGTCTATCTGCTGCTTTGCACCATGCTGTTCTTTAAATTACAGCCACTTATGTTTTATTTCTTTCCCATATTTCCTGTCTGTTGTGCATCCTGCCCCATTTCTTCATACTTGTCTGTCTAAAATTTAGTATAGATTCATTCAAAATATTATTTATAATCTTAAAAATACTGTCTTCATTTTTGGAATATTTGTTCCTTTTTATATCTCTATACACTCACATTTCAAAATTGATTATAGAGGTCACTGGTTATCAGTTTTTCATAGCTCTCTTTCACATTAGTTTTATTACTACAAAATATGAATATTTAGAGTTGTCCCTATTTGTTACTGCTTTGGTTGCAGCTATCATATTGACCACATGTATTTTCCCGTCGTCACTTTCAGGTATAGAGTTGTTACACTTTTTAGTGACGGCGCCTCCGTAGCCAGGTGGGAAGGAGCAACAGTGCGTAGCACATGCTTCTTGATTAGACCGGGGTTCGAGCCCGTCACCACCAAATACGGAGGATGCGGAAAGGTCAGGGAATGACCACCGCATATCCCCGGAGCAACATGGCCTTAGTTGCTAATGCTCCTAAAAACCAAATAACAACACTTTTTAGTAATTATTAATCTTTCAGCCTTCATTTGTACTTAATAATTTTACACCTAGTTTTAATTTTACTTTTATTATAAACACTGCATTAGGGGGACTACCTTGTCCATACTTTACGAGGAGTATATAGCTTTTCCTTTTCGATCACATTTGTATTCATAAATTTTCTCTTACACAGTTATGGACAAGTATGGAAACGCAGTCCTTTGGTGCATGGTCAGGTGTAGTCCCCCGAGGAAATACCTGATCATGTATCAATGATTACTTTGGCTGACATCAGATTTAATTGCATATTTGCTGTACTTCCGTGATTTGAATTATAGCCAAATTTGCCTGCCCTTATCTGATGCAAACTGCCGTTACCTTCATTTGACATTCTGATGTATTTTATTTTACAGGTTACTACCTTCTAATTTAACCTACTTTTTCTCATATTTTGGCTATCTTCTTTCTTTTGGCCTTTGACTTTCTGTGTGACTTGCACTGCCATCTTTATTTTTATCTGTCATTTATTACAATATACATACATATTCATATGCATCCATTGCTGCTGCTTTGCACGCTTTGGTGACTTTGCCATATCCAGTTTATTTTTGACTTCCCACTATTTCTTCTGATTTTAACTCTTTGGTATTATATTTTATATATATATATATATATATAAAAATTAAATTTATAATAACTATAAACAAAGCAGCCAACAATTATAGCATTATATGTAAAAAATTCTATAATTCCACTTTATTAAATTAACTCAATAATAGCACTACTTACAAAATTGTAACATCTAATACTAACACCATCGTTAAGAAATTACTGGCCATGCAGAAAAGGTTAAAATTAAATAATCCAAACACCAAATTTCCTTATGTACATTGGATACCAAAGTTCCACAAATTCCCGTTACGATTCAGATTTCTCACATGTAGGAACAGCTATGCCAAGCTCCCACATAAAAAACTGGAAGCTCTACTGAACATAATATTAAGTAATATAGGTTTTTCCAGAATTATTCTAAATAACATCCCAATTTTAGAATGTTTAAATAACAACTTCAATACTATAGAACGTACAAGTACATTCAATTTTAAAAACTTATTTACTAGTATTTCCTATAACAACTTAAAATCTGTATTTAGTAATTATTATAAGGAGTACCAAAACATTACCATGCCAACAGGATTATTGGGACTGTATAATTAACTTATGTTTATTTAATAGCTACATATTAAATGGCGACAGTATATATAAGCAACGTACAGGGATAGTAATGGGGACCTGCAGCTCTTGCTTAGTTGCTAACCTTTATTTGCATCATTTTGAAAGAAATTTAAATAAAAGTTAATATTCTTTTTTTTTTTTTTTTTTTTTTTATGAAAACCCCAAACAATGAGAGGTATTAGAACCTATAGTACTTAATACCATGCTTCGGTTGGAGGTTGAGAAGACGAAAGAAGATATTTGTTGACATTATATTAGACTTGAACTTCTGTAGACTGTAATTTTCAGGAAATACGTATGAAGGAAGGTTGTTCCAGAAAATGGCAGTTGAATGAATAAACGAGTAAGATGAAAAGCTGGTACTGTGAGTTCGAAGTTGGACAGTAAATGGACGTTGGTTGGTGGCGGCTTGTGTTCGGACTGTTTTGAAAGAGAGAGAGAGTCAATTATAGAAGCCAATTCAGAAGAACAGTGCCCATGGAAGTATCTGTAGAAAAGGCATGCAGCAGAAACAGTACGTCTATGAGACAGCGAGTGGAGAGACTCTGTTAGAGATGAGTCATTAATTAACCAAACTGCCCTCTTCTGAATGGAATCTAGAACCCTCAGAGAGATTTTGAGGCACTACCCCAGATGTGGGAACAATATTCAACGACAGGGTGGATTTGCGATTTGTACAGAGTGCACAACTGTTTGGAAGAAAAGTAACGCCAGGAGCGAAAGAGAAAACCAAGTTTTTTAGATCCAGAGGAAGCGATATTTGTAATGTGCTTGTGCCAAGAGAGATTAGAACTCAGGGTAATCTCCAAAAGAGATATATCATCTTGCCTAGAAATCGGAGTGTCACCAAAGATAAGCATAGGAGCAGAAGAATACTTTTTGCGAGATATAAGACAAAACTGAGTTTTAGAAGGATTGAAATCAACTAAGTTGTCTTTGCCCCAATGGAGAATTACCTGGAGATCGGCATTTAAGGAATTGGTAGCAGATATTCGAGAAGTTGAAGTTGATTGAGCAGGGCAAGGTTTCTCAAAATGGAAAGTGGAATGCAATGTGCTATCATCGGCAAAACTATGGATAGGATTTCCAGTCAATGGAAGAAGGTCATTAATATATAAGAGGAAAAGATTGTGGGAAAGAACTGAACCTTGGGGGACACCAACATTAGTGGAAAAGTTAGAAGACAGAGAGCCATCTACCATCACCCTCAGTGAGCGATCAGAGAGAAAACTGGATAACCAATTGCAAAAAACAGTGGGAAAACCATAAGATGGAAGCTTGTTTAGAAGACCTTTATGCCAAACACGATCGAAAGCCTTTGAGATGTCAAGAGCAACTGCTTGTGTTTCACTGAACTTTTCCATTGAATTTGTCCATAAATGGGTAACATAAGCCAGAATATCACCAGTGGATCGACACTGACGGAATCCATACTGGCAATCGTTGATCAGACGGAAAGTTTCTAGGTAGTTTAAGAGTTGACGGTTAATTGATTTCTCCATTACTTTAGAAAGAGTTGAAGTAATTGCAATGGGACGATAATTGGATGGGAGGGATTTGTCACCCTTTTTAGGAATTGGCTGGATATGAGCAAATTTCCAAGCAGAAGGAAAAACACCTTTGGAATAAGAAAGTGAGAAAAGGTGGCAAACAACAGGAGTAAGTTCAGGAGCACAGATTTTGAGAACAATTGGAGAAATACCATCAGGACCTGGAGCTTTCATCACCATTCGTCAAAATCCTTCTGACATCCTTTTGACGGAAGACCACAGGAAGCATTGAATGGAGCGTGTTGGGAATGGTGGGAGGTATTTTACCAAGGTCATTAATACATCAGTTGGAATAAAAATGAGATGCTAGCAGGCCAGCTTTATCCTTGGCTGAAGTGACAACAGAACCATCTGGTTTTGACAGAGGTGGGAGCAGAGCTGGGCAAAAGTTGCGGCCAATAGCTTTGGCACGAGACCAGAATGCTCGGCTACCATTAGGGCAAGAAGCAAGTTTTCTACTCTTATCCTGTTCAAAATCTAGTTTGGACTGGTTATTAACTGCTTTACAATTGTTGCAAGCTTTGGTGTAGGCAGAAAATGAAACAGAAGAATTAGAAACAAGCCAATTACGATATGCAACGTTGTTCTCTTGCACAGCCTTAGCACATTTATTGGAAAACCAAGGTTTAGATAAAGGACGAGATTTTAAATTGGAGTGTGGGATAAAGGATTCTATCCCTGCAAGAATAATTTCACTGACACAACCTGAGCAAATGTTGACATCAGAAGTTTTGAAACAGTAATCCGACCAAGGAAAAGAAGAAAAGAAATCATCCCATTTTGCATTCTTGTAATGCCAATCAATATGAGGTTGGGAATAGCCATGAGATAAAGGCTCCATTGAGGAAGAGACAATCGCTAAGTTGTGATCTGAGGTGCCTAAAGGACCACTCACTTTGACCGTGTACTTAGAAGGGTTGTTTGTAAGAAAAAGATCAAGCGTGTTGGCTGAATGGTTAGGATTGTCCGGTATTCTTGTAGGTAAATGAACATTCTGTGCAAGGTCATTAGTAATTGCAAAAGCCTCAGCATCTCGACCAGCTGGGTCAGTGTGACTAGAAAATGGAACTCAGCTGGAGTTGTGAACATTCAAATCACCAAGGAAAATTACCTCACTTAGGAAAGTTGGACTGGAGGAAGTCAAGTTGCAAAGAGAGGAAGTCAAAGAACTCCAAGTGATTAGTGGAGTTGGGAGAACAGTAGAGACAACAGATAAATTTTACCCAATGAGGTAGAGAGATTTTAAGCCAGAGAAGATCGAAAAGAGGAGATTCCAAACATATGCACAAGTACCACCTTTGAGGCGAAAGGAATCATGCATGAATAATTTGGATAGCTGAGATGAGCAGTAGTTAAATTAACGGATAACCGGGATTATGTCAGAAAAAGTACATGGGGTTTGGCAGACTGTAAGTGGAAATGGACATCATTGAGATTAGAATTGAAACCACATATATTTGTGAAATGAACTAGGAAGTGTTTGGGAGGTTTAGATCTTTTTGCAGATAAGCTTACTCTATTAGTTTGACAAATCATGGTGTATTTAATAGTAAGAAAAGTGGGGGGGGGGACATGCTGTATGAAGTAATGAAATTTTTGGATATGGTACATGGTAAGAATATACCCAGATCTTTGACATAATGTGGCCCTGACGCTGCCTCCCGCATACACACTACTCGGACTCCCTCCAGTCACTATCTGGCAAAATAGAGGTAGCAAGATTATACACTAGCTGATCCGGAAGCCTCCTAAAGAGTTACCAATAGGTTCGGTCCAGTGTACTAACTAGCGGCCGGCCTGTGAACATCGTTTTAGAGCTGTACCCTCGAAATGTAAGGAAGATTGGATCTCACCATGAAGTTCATCATAATCTCAAAAGTCATCAGTCATACTGCATGATGGAAGAGATGGGGAAAGGTTGACTGGAACTCTACTCTACTGCTGCATAGATGATATAATAGTAATAAATGAACCGAACTGTCTTAAAGATACAGTTAAGCACTACCCACCTGAATAAGAGCTAGAATGCACCATTAAGCATAGCACCAATACAGCTACCTATCTAGATATAGAAATTTACATAGAAGATAAAATATTATAGACTATGACAATTATATATGGCAAGCGCAAATAATTTAGTTTTAAATCATTAGCCTAACACACCGGCATTCTAATATTTCATAGAGAATTCACAGGAATATCATTGTTTCACAAAGCTTTAGATTGATAAAAAATATGTAATAATGCTAACAATATCATAGAAACGCTTATAGACTTAAGATCTAAGCTTATTAATAATGGATTTCCAGCTAATTTTATCGCAAAACATCTTCACAAAACCATTTTTATTGCTATTAATATATGGCACAATAATATAAATTCAAGTTACATCATAGCTATAGTAAGTTCTAAATAAGTATTTCAATGTTACTAGCTCTCAGCATCACTATTCCCTATAATCCTTCTGGTTCACAAAGTTTGATATTACAGTTCTATGATAGCTATTTAAAATCACATTAGTTGTTTTGAGGACTTGTACATATATATATAGTAGGCACTGCCTTGAGAGCATGTCACATGTAGCTTACCTCATTGAAAAAGTTGTACCTGTATTTCTTCTTAAGGTAGTAAACAATTTCATCTTTCATCCTAATTTCAATTAGGTTAAAAGGCATTTCATTTCTACTTTGTAAAATATTTTTGAAATTATTTCATTTCAACTGGTCTTGTTACCTGTCATTCTAAATTTGAGAACCAACTATTTATTTTCATAGGATATTATCTGAATGAAGTTGAAATTTATAGTGTACTATTAACTATAAATTTAGTCAATTAGTTTGTTATAAAGTTACATGAAATTCAGGGGACACTTCTTTCTTTGGTTTTATAAATTAATAATTATTTATTTAATTTATTTAGTTCATCTTGCAGTTACCTGAACTGAGAGGGCACTGTTGTCGCTATTTGTTTTATAATAGGCAACATGTGCTCAAAAAATTCATTCTTTTATACTTAGTGAAGAATAGAGTGGTAACTGCAAATTCCTAATTCTTTTTGTTGTAACTGGTTACTTTTAATTGAACAGTTCTGTAAGGATGGTTGCTTATTTATTATATATCAGATAGGATAAATTAATTTAATTATTATAATATTCTTACAAAAGGCAATTTTATTTAAATATTCCTACATTTGGTAATAGTTTACTTTTATTTCCATATTTCCTTATTACTGTCTACAATTGTTATTCTATATTTCTTTATTAGGCACCTCTGTAGCCAGGTGGGCAGGAGCAGCAGTGCATAGACACACTTCTTGATTAGACTGGGGTTCGAGCCCGTGACCACCAAATATGAAGGATACGGAAAGGTCAGGGAATGACCACCGCATATCCCAGGAGCAATATGGCCTTAGTTGCTAATGCTCCTAAAAACCAAATAACAACAACAATTTCTTTATTATTATAATCCAGTTTTTGGTCTATTACATACAATCCTTTAACCCCTTGTAGTTATACCAAGATCCCTTACTAAAGGGGTTGGGCAGTTACGCTCCTGGTATATCCTAAGTACCCTTATAAAAAGCTATTTTCTTTGCTTTTCACTTTTTACTTTCTAACCCTAAATTTTATACCTCAAGATTTATTAGAGTAATTCGAGGGAATTTGAGGTACTATTACTATACTCATCCTTGCCTCCTTTCTCTTTATGTTAGCATAAGCTTTATTTGCTGGACAAAAAACCCCAGCTTCTGGGGTTTTTTGTCCAGCAAAAATAACCAGAAACTGGGGTTTTCCATCCAAAACAGGCAAATCGAGCAGAGAGCACATGCAATTTACACATGGGTATATGAATTAACATACCAGGTGACCCCAGTGTAATAGTTTGGATTATATCAAGTTTGTCACTAAGCTTTAATGTTCTTCTTTTCTTCTCTATATGAGGTTTATTAACTTTAGGAAGCATAGAGAGGGGTTTTTAATTTAAAATAAATGTAAAACAGCAGTATAATCCATGATATCAGTATAGAATTCACTTTGAAAATGGCAAATGTAAACAAATACAGTAATCACGACTTGCTGTTTTCTTTTTTTGGCACTTCAAGACTCCGATCTCAGCGTTCCGTTATTTCGACAGTCTACTGTGTGTGTGTACACACACACACAGTAGATATATATATATATATATATATATATACAGTGGATTCCGGTTATTTGGGCCACCGGTTAATCGGGGCAGCCGTTTATTTGGGGCAAATCTTAAAAAACAGAACCCAATCGAGAAAATAGCCAGGGTTTACTTTGTTTAATCGGGGCAGGAGACCGCAGCACTGGAGATTACCCTACGATTTTCTCCGACTGTACCACGTAGTTCGGTCAGATTTCTGGAGGTCACAACTATAAAACAATTAGCAATCACCTGTTTATTGGGCTTCTCTGTTAGTGAAATCTATCATAAATGGACAGTAAACTCGATCTTACCGAATTTGCGATAATACCAACAGCTGTAATTCTGTGGGTTATTATGGTGAAATGTGTTTACACTTCCAAGAAATCTTCAATCATATAAAAAAATTAATTTTCAGATCTTCTCTTCATTCATATTTTTAAAGCTTTGTAACTTGTTACTCAGTTCTCACTTGCATGTATCATGTTACTTGCAATTTGTGTGTGCCGTGTTCTTTGTTATTGATTGCTTATCTTTTTACTGTTTTAAATTTTAACCCCCACCCACAAATGACAGTGAACAGAAATGTCAACTAGTTTAGTTAGTATGTACATATTACAGTACGTATTAATTCTTCCGATTATCATGTATATTCTTCCGAATTTCACGTATCATTTAATTTTTTAATTGGTAAGGTAATAAAGGGTAAATTTGCACTTAATATATCTTTACTTTTATAGCCTGTGGATAATATTCCTCCTATTTTTGCTAATTAGAATCGCTGTTTAATAGAATTAAAATTCAATTCACAAACGTGATCACAATGACTGGCGCTTACTACACATTGTATAGTGAATGGTACTTTACAATGGTGACTCCATTGTAACGTGATTTGATTGTACAGTGAACCAATTGTAAAGGGGGGGACATTAAATTTTTAACTATTTACATGAAATTTCGGATAATTGGGGCAGCTGCTTAATCGGGCCAAAATGCACTAGTCCCGATGTGTCCCAAATAATCGGAATCGACTGTATATATATATATATATATATGAAAACGAAGAAGAGGAAGGAAGAAGAAAAGAAAGAAAAAGAACAGTACGTGCACCTGTGTGCAACATAGCGGAATGCAAAAAAATTAAGGTTCGGGTTGTTATGAATATAGAGATCTTCGTAGTAATGAAGTAGTTTTTTTTTTTTTTTTTTTTTGCATTCCGCTAAGTTGATGACATTCTTATTCTCAATATTCATTTTGAAAATATTGCAAAATCCATACATCCTATTGAACTCACTCTTAATAAATATTGGTAACTAATATGCAAATTTTCTTGATTTAAATATTACTTTAAACAGTCCCTCTCTTCGTCATAATTTAGAACTATTCGACAAAAGAAGCAAATTTAATTTTAATATTTATTTAACGAATTGGAATTCTAACATTTCTATTAAGGTTCATAAAAACAATCTACACACAAATTATCTGTCTGGCAAATATTAGCAGCAATCAATCACTTTCGTTGATGCTTTAAATGATCTGTATACCAAGCTTCGCATTAATGACATTCCAATGAATTTCATAAATTTTATTATAAAAAATCTCTCTGATTTTATTAAACAAAAATTCGGATTCACCATGTTCCACCTTGATTAGGGTTAATTTTGATACTTATATAGTTGTATATTAGAATGGTGGTACTTCCACTACATGGAAAGTGATTACACCTTATGACTTCTATTTGAATGATGTTCGTGTTATTTTACTCTTTAAGTTATTCTTTTCATTTTTTAATTTGTTCTATTTTATTTATTAATATTACCAATAATTACTTATAATCAATCCTACTTTCTCTATTTTACTTTGACTACAGAGGGCTCCTATTGTTCTTCTCTTTTGAGCAACTCCACCGTCGTTGTCATGGTTCTCCCTCTGTTTACATTCCATTCTTTTTAATCATGTTCGCATAATTGTATCTTCATTTCTTGATTTTATTATATTCTATCCAATTTGATGCTACTAAATACTACAGGTATTTAATTTTTCTTCCTTTTCATTAGTCTTTCTCCCAATATTTTATATCATATATTTTTTATACATCTAACGCTCAAAATATACACTACAAGCTAGTGGTATTAATTTCCACTTCTACTAACACTCTCACAGCCAAGACCCTCTCTATGAGGTTGGGTACTTACACACCCAGCTTGCCTAGTATTCTTTAAACTCTTTTCCTTCTCTTTACATCTTTCTACTTTCTGCTCTTCTTTCTTCCATCCGTTGAACTATTAGTGCAATATGAGGGTGATTCGGACATTCTCACTTTTCTTATTCTCACTATCTTCGCCTTTACATTTTTAATATCTTTTCCCCTCCCTTACCATGCATTACTTCCTTTTTCTATGCTGCTGCCTTGTTACTTTTTTACATACTTTTAACTTACATACTTTCCTTTTTTACATACTTTTAACTTACATACTCTCGATTTAATTTATTAATCTAAACACACTGTGTTGGGGGCTACCTTACTCATGTTTCTTGAGATCAATCAATTTTTTTATAAATTTTTTTATCTATTTTTTATCTATTTTTTTATCTATTTTATTTTAATAGTTTCTCCATCAACATGGGTTTGCATAGAAACACAGTGTTTGGTACATGATCAGGTGTAGCCCCCCGATGAAATACCTGATCTATGTACCAATTTTTAAATTTTTTTTTAAACTTTTTAATTTTTTAAATTTTAATTTTTAATAATTATTTATTTTTATTTATCTTTATTACCATCCTCTCACTTTCAGCCATTTCCTTTTCAGCTTTTGTACATATGATTGGCCTGTTAATTCAGCTTTAATTCTACTTGATTGTTTTTTTTTAGGTTCTTAACATTCTTTCTCTCTTATTTTCTTCATCTAGGCCTGGCATTTTGTGGTTAATAACTTCTCCATCTATATTTTCTTCTATTTCATTTTATTTTTTGTAATACTTATATATATATATGGGCGATCAAGAAGGGGAACAGGAAAAAGTGTTCCAATTATAGAGGCATCACACTGACATCACATGTGAGTAAGCTGTATGAGAGAGTGTGAGCGGAAGATAAGAGGAACAATTGAAAATAGGATGACCCAGGAACATTATGGCTTTAGGCCTGACAGATTGACAGTGGATCTAATTTTCTGCATCAGGCAACTGATAGAAAAGTGTTATGAACACAATAAAGAATTATGGATGGTATTTTTGGATATAAAGAAAGTGTTTGATGCCAAGAGAGAGAAAGTGTGGGAGGTTTTGAGAAACTTGGAGATAGTGGAACATCTTGTGGAGAAAATTGAGAATATGTGCACCCATACAGTGAACAAAATAAGAACAGTGGTGGGGTTGACAGAGAGCTTTGAAATAACATCAGGTTTGAGGCAGGGAAGGTGTTTTGTCACCACTACTATTCGTAGCTGTCATGAATAATGTGCAATATAGAGTGGTGGAACAACTTGGACAGGACCAGATGAAAGTAATGCTCTTCACAGATGACCTCTGCATATGGGGAGAGAGCAGGTAAGAAGTGCAACGGCAAGTTGATATATGGGCTAGTATGGCCAATGAATTTGGACTGGTTTTCAGTCAGAAGAAGAAGAGTGAAGTAATGGTTCTAAAGAGGAGTGATGAGTTTGATGGACACATTACAATGGAAGGGAAAGAGCTAAAAATGGTTAACAACTTCAAGAAGCACTATTTACAAAGACTGGAGTGATAGACGAAGAAATAAGTAGAAGGATACAAGCAGGCAGGAATTTCTATAAGCAGACAGGAGATCTGATCTGGAACAGGGACATATCACTGAAGTATAAGAAGGCCTATTATGTAGCCTATCATGTAGCAATTCTGACGTATGCATCCTATGAGGAGAAAGGATGAAAGCAGAATTCAGGGGGCAGAAATGAGATTTGTGAAGAGCATAGCCAGAAAGACATGATGCAACAAAATCAGAAATGATGTAATTAGGGAGAGAATTCAGGTTGAAAAACTCCAGAATAGGATTGAAAGGTCCCGTTTGAAATGGTTTGGACATGTCGGGAGGATGAACAAGAGGCATTTGCCAAGAAGAATGTTTGTTTTTCAATTAAGGGACAAAAGACCAAGAATGAGATGGCAAGACATGATAAAGACTGATGTCATTAAGAGAGGAGGAAACTGGAGTGAAATCAATGACGGAGAGAAGTATATGGACAGGGCATGGTGGTGAGGATTCATATGTTGACCCATGGAAGAGCGGAACAATGACTGATGATGATTCAGGAGGAATAGTAAATATTTTGGGAGGTTATAGTATCGATTATTCTGATAAAAAAAGTTCATATAAACATGTGTCCAATTCTCAATGGATATGGAGATACAGCTGTTTGAAACTGGTGCACACAAAGTCATTATGAGAGTTATTAAAGAAAAATAAATTACTTATTGTTTGTATTTATTGACTTTTTGAATGATACAAAACATAAATAATTGACAAATGTTTTACAGTTCACAATAAATGTTCAAAAATCCCACCACCAACCCAATGCACTTTGCAGTCCTGTGGTAATATGACGAGTTGTTCTTCTGAGGTTGTCTTGGCACTCCTTTATGAGGGCAGCAGTATCCAAAATGAAAGCGAACAATTCGTCTCTTGTATTCACCTTTTCTTTGTATACTGCACTTTTCATTCACAAGCAAAAATCTAACGGAATGAAGTCTGGAGAACTTGGTGGCCAATGAATGGGACCACTGCGGCCGATCCATCATTCAGGGACAGTTCGATTTAGATATTGTATCACCGGACGGGTATAATGTGCAGGTGCTCCATCATGCTGAAAGTACATACCAATCCTTGTAGCCAAGGGAACATCCTCCAATAGTGGTGAAAGTTAATTTTGCAGAAAGTCTAGGTAAATGGGCCCTGTAAGACGATTTTGTAACACAACAGGCCCAATCAACTGATTTTTGATGATACTGTACCACACATTTACAGAGAAGCAATGTTGAGATTTTGTTTCTATAGTGGCATGTGGATTTTCATCTGACCACCTATGAGAGTTACGGATGTTGTTGATACTGCCACGGGTGAAAGTAGCTTTATCGCTGAACGGTATTAATGGAATTAATTGGTGATTAGCATTTACTCACCAACAAAATTCCAATTGCTGGGCGTCATCTCCTGGTTAAAGGTGTTGCAACCGCTGTATGTGAAATGGATACAAGCCGTACTGACATAATGTTTGCCATACTCTTGTCTGTGAAACACCGATGCACGTAGAAATTCTTCATGTGCTAATAGTAGGACTACGTTCTACCCACTGAAGAATGTGTTCTATTTCATCCACATTTTGTTCATTTGCACTTTCATAAGGTATATGAGTACTGGGAACTGTACCAGTCTCATGCAGTTTGGTGTAAATGCTCTTGAATCCAGTATTCTGCATTAGGAAACCATCGATGGTATTCTCTACAAGCAGCAGTAGCATTTAGACCACAAAAACCGAGACAAACGCCATACCGGCATATTCAGCATGTGTGAAGATGTGCGTCATTCTTAACAACACTTCTGACACCAAACAGCATCAGGTTATAACTGCTTCTTGGTCACATCTGATTCAGGGAGCTGTGCACACCATTTTCAAACAGCTGTATCTCTGTATCCATTGAGGATTGGACACATGGTTATATGAACTTTTTTACTCAGAATAATCGATACTATAACCTCCCAAAATATTTACTATTCTTCCTGAATCACTCTGTATATATTATAGCATTTTGTTTTAGAAATATGTTGAAGCACATCATTCCAACAGTATTATTAGTTTACAATTGTCATTTCTTAACTAAAATCTGTGCCCGTCTGTGTATATTGCCTGAGAAAGTGAAAATGTTCTTTTCTGATCATATACTTCCTTTAACTTAAATATCTGAATCGACACAGTGTAAGCACACTGTGGGGCTCCCCTTGTTGTATATCTGTACTGCATGGAAGACTGTCTGCTTGGTTTGTAAGTTCTTCAAATCTCTCTCTCTCTCTCTCTCGGGTTATTTCCCAGTCATTCTGAAGGATCTTACCCCTGATATCATGATATCAACATTTTCGAGTTTATACTGTAAAAAATCTTGGCAGAAGAGGCAAACGTTTTGCTATTTTTCAAATAAACAGTCTTGAAGTTGTTTCCTACATCCAGCATATGACTGTCAAAATAGCTAACCAGATTAGTTAAACGAGATTTTCCCTTTACTGAACTATGCTGTTTCCTTCAGAATATCATTACTATTAAGATGCCCTTAGACTGCAGCAGTTTTTTTTTTATCATCACTTCCTTATGGCTGAAATTATTACTGATCCACCTTTATGGTTCAGCAATAAGTTGGCATTCTGTAATCCAAAGCAACAACCCCTTGAGTTCACTGATGGTCTCATAATAATTTTAACTGTTCAATGTATTCTCTCACTGTCAAAAAGTACTGGGTGCATGCCATTGACACCATGAGCCTTACTTGCCTTTAAGTTTTTAATTTTTAAAAGTTTAATGTCTCTGTTTCTGTGATGTGCTCTGAACAACCCAACACAAAATTATAATTTGTAACATTTTATTAATTATTATAATTTGCAATATCACATGATATCAGATATAACCTTAGTACCATTACTGCTATTAATGAAAGTTTTCCAAAGCCAAGGAAGTTATTAGCATCTGAAAATATTAGCATCTCTTTAAACAATTTTAATTTATTCATAGAAATAAATTATATATGTATGATATAATACGAAATCTTATTTTATTTTTCAGATCTTTCTCTTCAGGAATTAATAAAGCGAATTCTTCCATTATGTTGTCAGTATTCAGTAGTCATGCGTTTCATTGAAGGTATTCCTATCTAACAGTTTTTATTCAAAATTTTTAAAATTAACAGTTTTGATTGCAGATAGTACTTTTATGTATAAAATTTATTTTAAATCATATAATAGCATGGTACTGTGTCAGTTATTAGTTTGCAAGAACCTCAAATCGGACACTTATTGACATCATTATATCATATTGAATTGAAGGCCACTTTGAAGATGCAGAACAGAAAGATGTGTTAATTAGCCTTTTTAACAGATATATAAGTGAATGGAATTTCATACTATAGACTATAGGAAAAGACATTTCATATCAGAATTTACTAGTAATGCAGTATCTTCTTTCCAAAATCAAATAATCATCATTTCATTGCAGCTTTTATTATCAGAAAATACTTAAATAATATTAGTATTGCATTAATAGAGGCATGTGATATAAAAAAGCAAGCTTTTTTTTTTTTTTGCATCTCAGACAAAAAAAAAAAAAAAAAAAACCCCTTCCAATTTCACCCATCCGTTTGCTCCAAACATGTTGTTGTAGTAGTAGTAGTAGTGGCATGTGATGCAAGAAAGCAAGTGTATGAGCTTATGCAGCATCAACCAAAAAAAAAAAAAAAATCACACCATTCCCTCCAAATGCCTGCCCAGTTCCTCCTTAAATTTATTTAACCTACCAACTTCCACAACAACAGATGGAAGTTTGTTCCAGCAATTAACCACCCGCTGGCTAAAGACAAATTTCTGCACATCTATTCTACATCTGTCTTTTCTTAATTTGAATTTATACCCCTTAGGTTCATAATCTGAACAAGTGGAAGGATTCCATCAGAATTCACTGTGCTCAACCCATTCAAGGCCTTATACACCTCAATCAGATCACCACACAGGTGCCTAGTCTCCAGCCACTGCAATTTGCAGAACTTAAGCCTCTCTTGGTAAGAGGATCCCTTCATTCCCCTCACCAATCTTGTTGCCCTTCTCTGTAGACGCTGAAGCAAATCTACATCCTTCCTAAAATGAGGCCTCCAGACCTGTACGCAGTACTCAAGGTGTGCCCTGACCATTGCCTTATACAGAGGGACAAACACCTCCTTTTCCCTTTTTCCCTGCTAGCAAAATTCCTATATATCATTGACAAAACCTCATGACCTGCCCTGGCAGCCTGTCTGCATTGCTCAGAAAACTTCATATCTGACTGCACAATTACTCCCATGTCTTTTTCATTTTCTACCACCTTAAGTGTAGTACCACACAGTTGGTACGTTTCTCTGGGGTTACTTCTACCCATATGCAGTACTTTGCATTTGTCAAGGTTAAACTTCAGTTGCCACTTCTTAGCCCATCTGCCTAAATTATCTAGATCCTGTTGCAGTAGCACACTGCCATTACTGTCATTAACAACCCTGCCAACCATTGTATCATCTGCAAACTTCGACACTGAGCCTGATATACCTTCATCAATATCATTGATAAATATACAAAACAACAGAGGACCCAACACCGAACCCTGTGGGACTCCACTAATAACATTAGTCCACGAAGAGCAGCACCCATTAATTACCACCCTCTGTCTCCTCCCACTCAACCATCCTTTTATCCATTGTAGCAACTTACCCTTAATACCATTCTGCTCCAATTTGTACAATAGTTTTCCATGCACAACAGTGTCAGAAGCTTTCCTGAAATCAAATATATGATATCAAAATTATTTTTTGCATCCAGTTCCTTTGTAACCCCACCATAATATCCTATCAAATTTGTCAGACAAGACTTTCCCTTAACAAACCCATGCTGTGTCTGAATTATTGCTGCAGTCTTATCTAGATGATCCTGCAATGCATCTTTAACCAGTGACTCCATTATTTTACCCGGAACTTCTATTCCAGGTAAAATAATGGTCAAACTAACTGTTCTGTAATTACTCATGTCACCCTTCGATCCCCCTTTGTGAATTGGGGATACATTTGCACATCTCCAGTCCATGGGAACCTCCCCTGAGTCCAAGGATGCTCTCATAATTATGGCTAAGGGTTTGCTTAGTTGCTTTGCCGCCTCCTGTAATATAACTGGATATATCTCATCCACCCCAGGTGCCTTTCTTATGTTTAAATTCAACAATTTCTCCTCCACTTTGCTCTCAGTTATTACAAAATCATAAAGCACTCTGTTACAATTTGATAACCTTCTGCCATTTTCAAACCTTAATAACTCCTCATGTGTGAATGTAGATGCAAAATACTCATTCTGTTTGTTTGCTATCTGAGCAGGATCATCAACAGTCGAACCATCGATATCAAGTGGACCAATCAGATTCATCTCCTTCCTTTTAGAGTTTATATAAGAAAAGAAATCTTTGCTGTTTTTCTTAGCATCTTTTGCCAAAGATTTCTCGTAATCTGCCTTCGCCTGCCTAACCTCCTTTGTGACCTGATTACGCACTAGCTTATATCTGCCATAGGCTTCTGAGTCGCTTGATAATTTATATGCATCCCATTCATTTCTCTGTCACGAGTCTCATTCATTCATTTGATAACTATTTAGGCCTAAACCTTGAACAATATTTCTTAATAGGTATGAAACTTTTAGTAGCATCCACGATTAATTTCTTGAATGCTTCAAACTTAGAATTTACTGTTGGTAACATCGTCAGTTGATCCCACTGTACAGAATTTAAAAACTGTCCGAGACCACTGTACTGACCTTTATGGAAGCAAATACCCTTTCCTTTACCCCTGATGATAATTATATCTTTAAATAAATCCCACATCAGTACACTGTGATCACTGCCACCTAGTGGTTCCTTTATCTGCAAATTCTTAATACAAGAATGATCACTGCTGATCTTGTTCTTCCTTGAATTTATTTAAGCTATAAATTTCCACTACAACAGATGGAAGTTTCTTTCAGCAATCAACCACCCGTTGACTAAAGGCAAGTTTCCGCACATCTGTTCTACAGCTGTCTTTCCTCAGTTTAAATTTATGCTTTATACACCTCAATCAGATCACCTCAGAGGTAACTAGTCTCCAGATTAGCATTAGCATTAGTAGAGGCATTTGATGCAAGAAAGCAAGCTTATGCAGCACCAGCCAAAAAAAAAAAAAATGATAATAAATAAATAAATAAATAATAAATAAAAAATAACCACTTCCACTTCACCCCTCTGTTTGTTCAAAATACCTGTCCAGCTGAGCCTTAAACTTATTTAGACTATCAACTTCCACGACAAGGGATGGAAGTCTATTCCACCAACCAACCACCCGCTGGCTAAAGGCAAATTTCATCACATCTATCCTACATCTGTCTTTTCTCAATTTGAATTTATACCCTCTCAGGTGATTATTCTGAGAAAGAGGAAGAATCCTATCAGCATTGAGCATGCTCAAACCATTCAAGGCTTTATACACCTCTATCAGATCACCTCGCCGGTGCCTAGTCTCCAGACACTGTAATTTGCAAAACTTAAGCCTTTCTTCATAAGAGCACCCCTTTGTTCCATTCACTAATCTTGTTGCTCTTCTCTGTACTCGTTCCAGCATCTCTACATCCTTCTTGAAATGAGGCCTCCAGACCTGTATACAGTACTCTAGGTGTGGTCTGACTATTGCCTTATACAAGGGAATAATCACCTCCTTATCCCTGCTAGAAAAATTCCTATATATCATCGACAATACACCATCAGCTACTCTTGCAGCCCGTCTGCACTGCTCAGAAAACTTCATATCTGCCTGCACAACCACCCCCAGGTCCCTTTCATTCTCTACCACTGTCAGTGTAGTACCACAGAGTTGATACGGCGCTCTGGGGTTGCTGTTTCCCATATGTAGTACTTTACATTTGTCAATGTTAAACTTCATTTGCCACCTCGAAGCCCATCTGCTCAACCTTTCCAGATCCTGTTGCATTAGCATGGTGTCAGTAGTGTCCTTGACAACCCTGCCAACCTTCGTATTGTCTGCAAACTTGGACATTAAGCTTGATGTACCATCATCAATATCATTTATAAATACAGAAAACATTAATGGACCCAATACTGAACCCTGAGGGACTCCACTAATAACATTAGTCCATGATGAGCAGTGTCCATTGATTACCACTCTCTGTCTTCTCCCCCTGAACCATCCCTTTATCCATAGCAGCAATTTGCCTCCAATGCCACACTGCTCCAATTTGTGCAGCAGTCTTCCATGTGGAACAGTATCGAAAGCCTCTCGATCCAAGTATATAATATCAAAGTTATTCCCTACATCCAGTTCTTTTGTGACTGCATCATAGTATCCAATCAAATTGGTCAGGCAAGACTTCCCCTTAACAAAACCATGCTGTGTCTGAGCTATAACTGAAGTCTTGTCTAAATGATCCTGCAGTGCTTCTTTAACCAGTGCCTCCATTAATTTTCCAGGAACAGAAGTTAAACTAACAGGTCTATAATTATTTGTGTTGTCCTTTGATTCTCCTTTGTGAATTGGGGTTACATTTGCACATCTCCAGTCCATGGGTACTTCCCCTGAGTCCAAGGAAGCTCTCATAATTATGGCTAAGGGTTTGCTTACTTCCTTTGCTGCTTCCTTTAATATAACTGGATAGATCCCATTCACCCCAGGTGCCTTTCTTGTATTTATCTTCAGCAATTTCTCCTCCTCTTTACTCTCAGTTATTACAAGATTCTCTAGCTTACTGCGAGAGTTGAATACACCTCTGGCATTCCCCTCGCTGAATAACTCCTCATGTGTGAATGTCGATGCAAAATATTCATTCAGTTTGTTAGCTACCTGAGCAGGATCATCAACAGTTGACCCATCGATATCAAGTGGAGCAATCTGATTCATCCCCTTCCTTCTAGAGTTTACATAAGTAAAGAACTCTTTGCTGTTTTTCTTTGCATCGCTTGCCAAAGATTTCTCTTAATCTGCCTTCGCCTGCCTAACCTCCTTTGTAACTTGGTTACAGATCAACTTGTATCTATCATAGGCTTCTGTGTCACGTGCTAATTTGTATGTATCCCATGCATTTTTCTTTTCTGCCATATGTCTCATTAGTTCATCTGACATCCACTTAGGCCTAAACGTTGAACAATATTTCTTAGTTGGTATGTAAAGCCTAGTAGCGTCCAATATAAGTTCTTTGAATGCTTCCCATTTTGAATTTGCTGTTGGTAACATCATCAGTTGGTCCCACTGTATGGAATTTAAATACTGTCTCAGTCCATCGTAGTCGCCTTTACGAAAGCAATAACCCTTCCCTTTACCCCTAGTGGTAGTTACCTCTTTGAGTAAATCCCACTTCAGCACACTGTGATCACTGCCACCTAGTGGTTCATTTATCTGCAGATTCTTAATGCATGAAGAATCACTACTGATAATCAAATCAAGAGTATTACTCCCTCTAGTTGCCTCCCGAACATGCTGATGTAGAAAACAGTCATCCAATAAATCCACAAAAGCCTTGCTAGTGTGTGAGTGACCAGCCCCCAAATTCCAGTCGATATCTGGGAAATTAAAATCCCCCATTATAAGACTCCCTGATTTACTGGCCCACTGTATTTCCCCGTACAGTTTCTTATTATGCTCATCAGAGTCATTAGGCCTATAGCACACTCCTACTCTCAATTTTGATCTCCCAATGCTTATGTCACACCAAACTGACTCGACACTGCACTGTCCAGCAATGTCGACTTCACTTCCTTGGATTTTATGTATTTCTTAACTAATAGCATAACCCCTCCTCCCTTCCTATCCTGTCTATCCTTTCTGTAGACATTGTACTCCCCAAATTCCAGTTCTGCATTCCTTATATCTGTGTGACACCACGTCTCTAAAATCCTCACAATATCTGCCTTTGATGTTTTGAGCAATACCTCAAATTCATCAAATTTATTTACTAAACTCCTAGCATTGGTGTACACGCAAGTATACATGCACCTGTTCCTTTTCTTAGCTACCCTAACACAACCTATGTGTTTATTTGTACCCCAATGATTCCCAGCAGTCTCTGAATTATCCTGCATCTTATTTTCCAGGCTGCAGCTCATTCCAATAGAAGCAGTGCAAGAATCACTTTCACCTCTGCCAGTGGCTACTGTTAATCTATTAGTCCTTGTATCCCCCCAATCTAGCAGTTTTCTGACCCACCTAACACTGCCTCGATAGCATCAGCAAACATTCTTGCACCCTTTCTATTTAAGTGTATCCCATCCCTGTAGAAGCAGTCTCTCCTGTTAACAAGTACAGACCAGGCTGAAAAAAATTCTACCCCTTGAGCCTTGCACAATCCTTCCAGGGCCAAATTGATCGACAGGGCTCTCATCATATACTCCCTCCTATCATGTCTGGGCAGAATTGCAGACACTTTCAAATTCAATCCTAATTCACAGTTTTTTTCCAACAGTGACCTGTACTTGTTAAGTAATTCCACCGGTCTCCTACTCTTAATATCATTAGTGCCAACGTGTACAACTATATCATCTTTTGTGCCTTTAAAAGATGATATCCGCTCTACAACGTCATCAGCCTTTGCCTCTGGCAGACATACCCTGGTCCTGTTCCACCTATCCTTTTTAGAAAGCATGTTTCCCATTTCCCTGATAATAGAGTCACCAACAACTACTAGTTCCTTTGGGACCAGCGCATTCTGCCTTGGGCGCTGCCGCTGTGTTGTGCGATGACCAAGTGCAAGCTCTGGCATTGGTGTGGGCAGCTGAGAGCTTGATGGGCCCCTCACTTTTAATGCTTCGAGGGCATCCACCCTGTCCTTCAAGCTCTCATATAGGCCCATAACAATGCTGAGTTGTCGCCTGATTTCCTTACACTCCTTGCATTGCGCACACACAAAGACATCCCCCATGGCAGTATCATGTCCCGTACCTGACTGCTCCACAAACATCAAGCAATTTGTGCGTTTTAATAGGCTGTGATTCAGAGGGCAACTGCCCCCCTCAGTTCTCCCCTGAGCCACAGCACTCCCATTAGCTTGAGCCTTTTGCTTTGCTGCTCTGGGTTTCTTGGCGCAGTATAACCTTAGTTGTTTTTGCGCCAATAAACCCAAAATCAAATTCAAATTCAAATTGCTGCTCTGGTCAGAGTCATGATTTCAATTTAATTTCAATAAAATTTCAATTTCAGTACAAAATTAAAATCCTAAACTTATATCTCAACACAGTTATAACTCTATATTTATGTTTCAGTATCGAGTGTTATCTACGAAATCCCTTTATATAACTTCCGTATCAAGTTAAGTATTAATTATTTATTTTTTACTAATTATTTATGTTACATAACCCAAGTCATTATACGTATAGTTAAAAGTACAATTTAATTGACAATGAAGTTCAACAAGATTAATTATCTGATTAATTGACAATATTATGTACTATACTATACTATATTATGCTTATGCTGTCTATTTCGAGATATTTTGTATCGCGTAGCAATGGCGGCTATTTACGATCGGTAAACATGTGGATTTGATACCCTTTCCGATACTAAGTAATACCTACAAAATCTCTATCTAAGTTACTTTAATCTAAGTATAGTAAATAAGAATATAAAACTACTCTAGAAAATAAGTTAATATGCCAATTTAAGCTAATAAAACAGAAAATAAATCAGAAAAAACTTCTCTCTTCCAGGAGCACTAAAAATGTATGTCCGCACAGGCTACCATGTTATGGCTATATCAATGCTGCAGTTTTCAGAACTAAAGCCTTTCTTGGTAAGAGCAACTCTTTGTTCCCCTCACCAATCTCATTGCCCTTCTCTGTACTCTTTTCAGCAGTTCTACATCCTTCCTAAAATGAGACCTCCAGACCTGTATGCAGTACTCAAGGTGTAGCCCGACTATATACAAAGGAATAATTACCTCCTTATCCCTTCTAGCAAAATTTCTGTATATCATTGACAAGACCTCATGAGCTGCTCTGGCTGCCTGTCTGCATTGCTCAGAAAACTTCATATCTGACTGCACAATTACTCCCAGGTCTTTTCCATTCTCCACTACCCTGAGTGTTGTACTGTACAGTTGGTATGTCACTTTGGGGTTACTGCTACCCATATGCAGTACTTTGACAAGTACAATGTTAAACTTAATTTGCCACCTCTCAGCCCATGTGCCCAACTTTTCTATATCCTGTTGTAGTATCATACTGTCATTAACTGTCATTAACCCTGCCAACCTTCATATTTTCTGCAAACTTCGACATTAAGCCTGATATACGTTTATTAAATATCATTGATAAATATAGAAAACAACAATGGACTCAACAGCGAACCCTGGGGGACTCCACTAATAACATTAGTCCACGAAGGGCGGTGTCCATTGATTACCACTCTCTTCTCCCACTCAGCCATACCTTTAACCATACCAGCAACTTATCCTTAATGATAAGTACAGTTTGTACAGTAGTCTTCCATGTGCAACAGTATCAAAAGCTTTCCTGAAATCCAAGTATGCGATATCAAAATTATTTTTTGATTCCTTTCCAGTTCCTTTGTGACCATCTCATAGTATCCAATCAAATTGGTCCAACAAAACTTAACAAACCCATACTGTGTCTGAACTATAACTGTAGCCTTGTCAAGATGATCCTGCAATGCTTCTTTAATCAGTGACTCCATTATTTTCCCTGGAACAGAAGTGAAACTAACAGGTTTGTAATTACTTGTTTCACCCTTTGAAATTGGGGATACATTTGCAAATTTCTAGCCCATGAGAACCTCCCCTGAGTCCAAGGATGATCTCATAATTATGGTTGAGGGTTTGTTTACTTAGAATATAGGAATATTCAATACTGTTAGCTACTTCAGGAGCTACCGTAGTCAATTCATGAGTAAATTTTGGTCCTTGAATGAGACATTACATTGTTGTTTGATTGGAGTATATTTTAAGGTTTCCAAACACCCCCCCCCCAGCAAAAAAACAGGACACGTTATATTCAATAAATATATAAATAAAAATGTTCATAGAAATATACTTCCCTCTGGCATGTTGAGAAAGACATATATGTTTATAAATGACTATTTTGACCCGATGTTCACCTGGATGGTGATGAAATCAGTTTCTAAACAAAAAATGCAAATGTAGTTAGTTCTGTATTTATGATATTTCAATTTACACTGTTTTGTTTTGCTCCAACAACATCAGTATTTTATAATACACTTTTCTGTTATGAGTTTCAAGTTTCATTATTACAGGGTTACAAAATTTTGAGGGGCATAGCAGAATTGCTCACAGCACAATGAAATTATGCATGCCAATTTTGTGTGCCATTCCTCTGTTTGTTTGTTTGTTTGTTTTGGGTAACAAAAGTACAAATTGTATCCAATGTGCTCCAACTGCTAGAAGTGTATATTTTTCACTGGTGCACAGTTACATGTGCACCAGTGAAAAAAAATCATAGCAGGCAATCTCTTTAGCAATGAAATTAGAAGTGTTAAAACTGGATGTGATGGAGAAAATCTGACAGATGTAAGCTGAGCACTTAACTTTCCAAGAACCACTATGAAGAATCTATGAATTCTGACAAAATTATAGAATGTGTCACAGTTTGGTGCCATTAAGTAGAACTAGAGTTATGACCAGCTTATTGTGTGTGCATGTGCCAAAGCTTAAAATTCCCTGCATAAAAAAGCCTAGATAAAAACTACTTAATTCCATAATTGTAGATAACTTTATACAGGGTGTTCATTTTAAAAGAAGACCATATTATTTGTTTTAATTGCAATGCTAGCAAATAACAGTCGTTGGTGTAATAGTGTCCAGGGTGCTAATGGAGGACTGGAGAAAGTAACAATTTTCAAGTGTTCAGTTTGTCAAACACCATTGAGCAGCATGTTTTTTTTAATAGAATCATACTTGGAAACAGTCTTACAGTGACTGTCAACAAAAAATTTGTTGAAAAATTCTCTAATATTAACTGTCTATGCAAAGCTGCAATTTTCAAAATAATAAAGATGTTTTGTAAGTGTGGATCAATTGGTAATAAGGAACATGAAAGAAGGATTGTTCTTATATATGACACCGTAGATGATATTAGACAATTTCACAATCTCCAAACAAATCTCTATAAAAATTTAGCATTCAAAGTGGGGTATCGCTTGATTTAGCTCATTTCACTGTAAGAAAACACCTAAAGCTCATGCATACTATGAATTCAATACTGAATCCACAGTATGCACGAGCTTCAATTTCATGATAATGTTAAACAGTTATAGTACTTTTGCTGGTAATTTCAGTACCTTCATGGTTTACTTTGCCATGAAGGTTTTGAAATTTTGAATAAAATTTTTTTTAATAGTTCTACTTTATTGGCTATATGAACAGCCAGAATTGCAGAATATGATGTGCTGAAAATCTACACATTTTTTGTACAACTGCCTTACATACCCAAAAAACCAGTGTTTGGTGTGGGTCCATATTTTTGAACAAATTATCTCTGATGTTTACCAAGGCATCATAACATAGTTTATTCATTGTTAGAGGCAAATGAAAGAAATATTTGGCTCCAGCAGGATGGGACAACCTGACATACCACACTCTCAGCCAAAGAAATGTTTCAAGAGTTTTTTGAGGACAAAATCATATCACGAGGACTATATCCACTTAAGTCTCCTGATTTAATATCCCCAGACTTCTTTGTATTGGGATTATTAAAGCAAAAAAGCTTACAAAATCAATCCGCAAAGTTTTATTGATACACAAACTCTGTCATGTCGCCTGCAGCATGATCAAAAGAGTGAATTTTGTAATGCTAACAGGGGCACTTCCAGAATTGTTTATAAACTATTATTTGTTATTTATTTTGATAATAAATTGTAATTTCCCTTCTTTTTGGGTTTACTTTTAAAAATAAAATCAGGTATTCCTCTTCATGCTGCTATTCAAAGAAACACTTAGACCAGCATGCCCTTTTTTAAGTCACTTATCTTACAGTATATTTACGGAAAATAGTAATTATTATTATTATTAATTACAATTTTTTCATGGAACACCAGTGTTCCACCGAAACACAGTTTGGAAATGCCGACTTACACAAAGTTGCATTCATCAATCCTGGAGATCCAATTAACTTGGAGAATCTTGGAGATGATTTTGCTGTTAAACTGTTTCACAGTTGCAGGCAGATAATCAGGATATTGCTACTTTAAAGTTTATTGCCTGTGAAATTAAATATCCTCCGGTGTGTGTCATCCATGTCATGGGGCGCTGATCGTCATACCCTCATCCATCTTTATAAAGCTCTCATCAGGTCTCGCTTGGGCTATGGCTCTCCAGTAAATGATTCGGCGCCTCCGTAGCCAGGTGGGCAGGAGCAGCAGTGCGTAGCACACGCTTCTTGATTAGACCGGGGTTCGAGCCCGTGCCCACCAAATATGGAGGATGCAGAAAGGTCAGGGAATGACCACCGCATATCCCCGGATCAATATGGCCTTAGTTGCTAATGCTCCTAAAAAACAAATAACAATAAAACAACAACAACAACAACAAGAAAGTAAATGATTCAGCGAGGAAAAGTACTTTAGAACGACTAAACACCATCCAGCAATGTGCTTTGAGAGTCGCTCTAGGCACATTCAGAACCTCCCCGGTTCAGAGCCTGTACATCGAAGCTCATGAACCTCTCTTACATCTTCGCAGAAAATCATTACTTCTGATGTATGCTGCAAAAATCCGTAGTCTGCCCTCTCATCCTGGTTGGAGATGTCTCTACAATACCGAATGCGAGTCATTTTACATCAGTAAACCTAATGAAAACTGACCTGCTCCACTTAGATTTAAGGAACTGGCTCAATCATGGAACATAGAAATCAGCAATATATTTCAGGACAAAACACCACCAGATCCACCCTGGAAAAATATCTGTGCAATATATGATGACTACTTTCAACAGTGGGGAAAGAACACGCTGTCTCCTTCCAATATCGCACAGTTACATGCAACTTACACTCTTTCTAATTCAAACGCATGTGAAATCTATACAGATGGATCAAAAACCGAGACCCAAGTAGATGCTGCTGCAATCTTCCTATCATTTAGCACTTCTGTCTCATTGCCAATAGAATGCAGTATCTGCATTCTGTTGGCAATAGAATGCAGTATCTGCACTGCTGAGCTCTATGCTATAAACTTAGCTCTGGATCACATTATTGAAAATCTGATTCCGTCTGCTTTAATATACACTGACTCACTCAGTGCTGTCTCTGCCATAAATGCTAATACCAACTCCTCTCACCCTGTAATAAAGCAGATTCATTCTAAGTTACTTGCCTGTAAGGAATTGAACCAAACTGTGACATTCTGGAATAGCCAGCAATGAAAGAGCAGATCATGCAGCCAAACAACCAGAAACCACTATTTCGCAGACTTTTCAATTTCCATATACAGATTACGAACACATTATCCGTAAAGCATGTTATAACAGCTGGTCATTAATCTGGGAAGGTTATCCAGGAAATAAACTCTACCAAATAAAACCGGAACCAAAGCTGTGGCAATCCGGGTTCAGAAAAAACAGGCGAGATGAAATAATATTAGGAAGGCTAAGGATTGGGCATACGCACCTCACTCACCTGTATCTGTTAACTAATGACAGCGCTCCCCAATGTACATCATGTCAAGTACAACTGACCATTCGACATTTGTTAGTGGACTGTCCCCACTTTCAAACCATCCGCTTAGACATCTTTAAGTCAATTTCTAATACGCAGTCATCAATAAATTTATTACAGATTCTGGGAGATGATTTTAATCAAAAAACTATTTACTTTCCTAAATCATATAGGAATATATCATAAAATATAGTTATCACAATTAAGCTAATATTTCATATTCACCATTAGAAAGACACAATATGGCCCTAGCAGCCTATCTGTCATTAAACACAACAACAACAACAACAGTACTGCAACAGGATCTAAAAAAGTTGCGCAGATGGGCTAAGAGGTGGTAACTGAAGTTTAACATTGACAAATGTAAAGTACTGCATATGGGTAGCAGTAACCCAGAGTACCATACCAACTGTGGAGTACTACAATCAGGGTAGTGGGGAATGAAAAGGACCTGGGGGTAATTGTGCAGTCAGATATGAAGTATTCTGTGCAGGCTGCAAGAGTAACTCATGTCTTACCAATGATATACAGGAATTTTGCTAGCAGGGATAAGGAGGTGATGTCCCCTTGTATAAGGCAATGGTCAGGTCACACCTTGAATACTCCATACAGGTCTGGAGACCTCATTTTAGGAAGGATGTAGAGCTGCTGGAACGAGAACAGAGATTGGTGAATGGAACAAAGGGTTGCTGTTACCAAGAAAGACTTAAGTTCTGCAAATTGCAGCTTCTGGAGACTAGGCACCTGCTAGGTGATCTAATTGGGTGTATAAGGTCTTGAGTGGTTTGAGCAAGTGCAATGTTGATGGGATTCTTCCTCTTGCTCAGATTACTGCCTGAGAGGATATAAATTCAAATTAAGGAAAGACAATTATAAAAGAGATGTTTGGAAATTTTACCTTTAGCCATCGGGCTGTTGATAATTGGAACGAACTTCCATCTGTCGTAGTGGAAGCTGACAACTTAAATAAGTTCAAGACAGAACTAGACAAACATTTGGAGTGAATGGATGGGTGAAATGGGAAGGGTTTTTTTTTTTTTTTTTTGGCTGATGCTATATAAGCTTGCTTTCTTGCATCATACGCCTCTGCTAATGTTACCTCAACACTAGAACAATTCCTTACTGAACGAGTGTGCAAGTGATAATGAATGAGTAATAATAGAGACAACTTTATTAAAAATTCAGATATCTTCATCCTTTGAAGAAAAGGATAAAAAGAAATAAAAATTGGGGGAAAAAAATGCCTCTGCACACACACACCTGGTCATAAATATTGTATGATTTTATTTTAATTTGGTTAGGATATCTTGATACTTAAGGATGCATTCCTGTAAGAATCACACCTTGTCAGGTATAATTCTAATTATAACATTAATTTGCTGAATTAGGTTTCGTGGAATAATTAATGTTCTTTTTTCTTTATAGTAATAATTATTTTTTGTTGATAAGAAACCTAGTCGAATTTTAAACTTAACTCAGTATATTTTATTGACACATACTTATCCTTTATATAAAAAAATACCTCAAAACAGCAGTTTTTTTATACAAAGGATACAATTTTTTAAAGTAAATTGGAGAATTCATTAAATTTGTGTATTTGTTTTCTGTTCTTATATTCTCAAAAAATTAGATTTAATTCTGAAATGTCATAATTTCTGTGTTTTTTGGTTATTTTTTATATATTTCTATCTACCTTACTATTTAATTGTTTTTAAACAGAAAAATCTCTCTTTGAATATGGGTTAGTGAATCATGCATTAGCTGCTGCTATGCGTCATCTGATCAAAGATTATTTTGTGTTGATTGCACAGTTGGAACATCAGCATCGCCAGAAAGCTCTCTCTTTGCAGAAATTATGGTTTTATATTCAACCAACTATGCGCAACATGGAAGTACTATCTTCTGTAGCTTCTAATATAAACAAGGTAAGCAGGTATTTGCATTTTAAAAACAGCATTTTTATAATTATTGTAATATATAACGTAATTCTCATTGATTTTTCACTGATGGTTAGCCCGTTAAGTCAGGTCAGGCCTGTAGACCTTTTTCATGTGTTCTACAGTGACCTAAAATTAGTAAAAAATGTGATTGGGAAGAAGGGGGGGGGGAAAAGTATTGTACTTTTTTTTTTTTAACCTGCCATTTCTCTGAATTTTGGCAGTGTAAATTAAGGGTCCTGGAGTTGATGGCATATGCCTAGTAATTTTGAGCAAAGTGGCAAGACTGTATTGAACCATTTAGGTTAATTATGAGGACATCACTGGACTCAGGAGAGATTCTTGTAGATAGGAGAAGTGCCAATGCATATTGCAATACATAAAGTCAGTTCTGTGAGTTATGTGGGTAACTACTGACTGGGCAATTTCCTCAGTGGCAGGGAAAATCATGAAAGCAGTGATTTAGAGTGCAATACAGGAACTTTAAAATGATAGAAATGGAATTCTGAAAGAAATACAGCATTGTTTTGTAAAAGGAAAATCATATTTAATGAATCTGGTTAGGTATTTTGATAGAGTCACTCATGAGTTGGATGTAGGCAATAATTTCAACATTGTTTACCTGGATGTTAGCAAAATACTTGACTTAACCCCGCATGAGAGCTTACTATATAAGCTGAACATGCTGGAATTGCAAGTGAAGTGGCAGAGGACTGTGGTTAATGTTTGCTCTTCAGATTGGGCTAATGTGTGAGGGTTGTGGTTCCCCAGGGATTGGTACTGGGACTATTGTTATTTTTGATTTTCTTAAATGATAATATCAATGCACAGATATAGGGTGTAATGTCAAAATCTGGAGACTATATAAAGATTGGGAGGGTCATTAGTGATCAGGTCAAGCAGTGCTCCTTCAGGATGACTTGAATGGGCTTCATCAATCATCAAAAAAGTGGCAGTTATGTTTTAATGTAGCAAAATGCAAGGCCTTACATTTGGGGAATAGCATCTCCAGAATAACTTATAAACTTGCTGGGGTTGAATTAAAAGTGGAAAGAAAGAGATTTTGGAGTTCGGATCAAACACACAGTTCTCTGAGCAATGTCGACAGCTGGCAAGGAATGCCCAGTGTCTAGTGAATGATTTATCAAATGTGCTTGTAAAAATAGGGAGGTCATCATCCAACTCTATAAGGCGATACTGTGTTCAAATATGAAGATTGCACCTAAAAAAAAAAGAAAAAGATATTGAGCATCTTGAAAGGGTCCACAGACAGGCATTTCATCTGGTGAGATCAGTGAAAGAACATCCATATGAAGAAAACTGAATTTTCCCAAGCTGTCAGCCTCAGCCACCATTGAAGGCACTTATTCCAGTAGTTTGCATTTATGGTTCCTCTAGTTCTGGAATCATTTATAACAGGGAAAATTTCACCCTCATTTATTCTACTTTCTCCTTGCAAAGGCTTACACACATCAAGTCTCATCTAAGGTGCCTAGTTCCCAAGCTCTGTGCCCACATATTTGAAGTCTACAAAAATGCACCTGTTTTACAGTAAACCCCCGCTATTCGCGGGGGTTTACTGTATTTATATATATATACAAACCTTACTTTATCCCCTTGCATTTCTTTAAATCCATCTTGGTATTGTCTTCAATATTATACAACATATTTTATACACATTATGGTCGCAATGCATAATTGCTGTAGCAAGTGCATTGGCCCATAAATATTAGTTAGTTTGTTACAATTTATTAATTTTCTTTCCATATTACTCACTCACACACACACACACACACACACACACACACACACACACACACACACACACACACACATATATATATATCTCCAAATTGAGGTTCCGTATCTTTTGCCAAATTCTTAAATAAAAATGCACCTGTTTTACTAAACCCTGTTTCATGTTCTGAAATGTCACTTTCATTCAGTAAAGACCAGAGAAGCATGTATAATATTTTCCTGAAATTTCTTAAGTAAATTCTCTTTTGCCAGTCAAAATACACTTGAATTCTCACTAAAAGCTTTTATCAGCTGCCCTCAAGTTACCTCTTGAGTACGCTTAAATTCAGTGCTTTCATTCAAGTCAGCAAGAAGAGAACCTTTTCTTGCTGGTTTGAATGGATTATTTTTTGGTCTTCAGCTCTTAAACAATTTAAACAGGATTCCACCTTAATCTCAACAGTATCCTCATCAGGACAAATTCCTTTACTTTTTTCCAAGGATATACTTCGCATACAAGAAATAACAGAAGTAATTTAAAAAAAAAAAACTTTACATTTCTCTTCCCTGTGAACATTTTGACCATTATGAATGAACTCAGCTCAAATAATGTTTATTCTGTACATTATTGTAGCCATTGTAATGTGACAACAACCTATATCTTCAGTGCAAATTGAAAGCATTTATTTTTTCAAGCCAGAACGAGTCAGAATATATTATAAATAAATTTGAAGTGCTGGTCAAGACATCAAATGCTGACTTGTTGGGATATCAGAAACATGGTGTCACACATATAAAAGATGCAGAATTTGAATATGGGAGTACAATATACAAAAATGTATAGTGTTGGGTGCCACATGATACTCTTTATACTGTGTATCTTTCTACAAACTGTGTAAAGGCCAGAGATGTGAGTTTTAGTGTTGGGTTGTGTATACAGAAAGGACAGACAAGATATGATGGTGGAAGGGTTATGCTCTTAGTTATGAAGCACATAAAATCTAAGGCAGTGCTCCAGTTGATGTGGGTTGGTAGCCAGTGCAATGTTGGTGTGACATAAGCAGTGAAAAAGCAAAAATGAGAGTAAAAATGTGGTTTTTACCACATGATGAGTACAGTGTATAGCTGTACAGAGAAATAGTGGGCCAGTAAAATCATAATGTCTTATAATGAGGGATTATCCAGATATTGACTGGAACTTGTTGGTTGGTCACTCACAGACTAGCAACACTTTTCTGGATTTATTAGATGACTGTTTTCTATGGAGCATGTTAGGCAGCAAGAGGGAGTAATACTCTTGATCTGATTATCAGAGTGATTATTCATGCATTAAGAATCTGCAGATAAAAGGACCACTAGGTGGCAGTGGTTACATTGTATTGATTTAAGATTTACTTAAAGATGTAACTACCATCAAGGGTAAAGGGAGGAGTTTTTGCTTTCATAAAGGTGACTACAGTGGGACCAACTGATGATGTTACCATTAACAAATTCTAAATGGGAAGCATCAAGGAATTAATCATGACAACTACTAGGCTTTTCATACTACTAAGAAATACTCCAAGATATTTCTAAATGGATGTCAGATGGGAATTGATGGCAATTTTGGCAGAGGAAAAAAAATTCATGGAATGAATATAAATCAGTGTTTCTCAACCTGCGTGCCGTGGCACAGTAATGTGCTAAGAGTAGGTTTCAAATGTGCTGCGGAAAATTTATTATCTTCTACTGACAAGTTGTGTGTATGGAAAAAATATGTAAAATAAAAAAAATTTAGAAATGTTTCCCTTTACTGTTGTTTGTTATTTGGTTTTTAGGAGCATTAGCAACTAAGGCCATATTGCTCCGGGAATATGCGGTGGTCATTCCCTGACCTTTGTGCCTCCTCCGTATTTGGTGGTGATGGGCTCTGAACCCCAGTCTAATCAAGAAGCGTATGCTACGCACTGCTGCTCCTTCCCACCTGGCTACGGAGGTGCCTTTCCCTTTACTGCCAAAACGAATTATACTAAAATAATTAATAAGCAAAACATTACAGCTGTTAAAGACAAATATTGAGCATAATCCTTCCATCCCTTGATACCGAAAATTATTTGTGGGTAAGAGACTCATTTGCTATAAGAAACCTTCCAACATTGGAACTCAATCTGCAAGAGGAAGAAGAATTGGCTGAGATCCGTAGTGACCAGTCACTGAAAATTCACTTTAATACCACTAATATTAGCAAATTTCGGATTAAAATTCAAAATGAATTTCCATTAATTTCGGAAAAGGCAATTAGAATTTATTGCCTTTTGCCACTTCCTACTTGTGTGAAACAGGGTTTTCCGCTTTAAACGAGATTAAAACTGTTAATTTTTTACTTATTTTGTATAAATTTCATCTATGTTCAAAAAAGAGATATTAAAAGCATTTAAAACAAATAATAAGTGTATTATTAAATATACCCAACAAAAAAAAATTTCCCAAACTAGAATATATGAGTACAGGAACTCACCGACTTATGTAATACTCGACTTATGCAAATTTGACTTTATGTAAATTTTTGCTGACCAGTGCAAACTGAAAAAAATATGGAAACTTATTTTGCATCTGTAGGGATAAATGAAGGTATTGTGAACCCAATAACATATTGTGGCTTTTTTTTTTTTTTTTTTTTTTTGTAATTCGTTCCAATTTCTTGGAAGTTTAAAATTTCACTATATTACTAAGCTATTTATCTCTATAAAAGGACATATTTATAATGAAAATTGCACAATGCTTTCATCGTTATCATATGTTCCCATTATAAGAATCAATTTTGAATGCCTTTCTGATATTTTTCTAAAGCACACATCTGGAGGTCATGACGAAAAACAATTTTCACTTTCCTATTTATTGGGCTTCCTGTTAGTGCAATCTATTATAAACAGGTAGTAAACTCAATCTTATTGCATTTGCAATAATACCAATAACTAGAATTCTTTGGGTTTTTACGTTACGGTATTATGGTGAAATGAGTTCCCCTTCACTGAAATCTTCAATCATATAAAAAACAAGTTTTCAGAAACTTCTCTTCGTTCCTATTTACGTATTACAATGATGAAGGGAAAAGGACCAACGGAAAGTGCAAGTACCGGCAGTGCTAGGAAATTTAACAAAATTGATTTAGAAATGAAGATGCAAATGATTAAGTATGAAGCAGGTCAAAGTTTGTCATCTATTGCAAGGGAATTAGGTCTCGCTGCTTTAAAAGCGAATACTATTTTAAAGGACAGTGCGCATATGAAAGAAAATGTCAAATAATCAATGCACTTAATATCAACAGTGATCACAAAATAGTGTGTGGTGCTATGTCGAAGATGGAACAGCTATTAATAATATAGATGGAAAATCAGATTCAGAAGCAAGTGCCTCTGAGTCCAATGGCCATTCAAGCAAAAGCAAGAAGTATTTATGAAGATATTAAGGATAAGTATGGCGAACCCCAAGCCAAGTTTGTGGCAAGCAATGGGTGGTTTAATAGGTTCAAGCATTGCGCTGGTTTCCACAGCGTTAAAGTATGTGGTTAAGTCACCAGTGCCAATTCTGCAGCTACAGAGAAATTTTGTGATGTGTTGGAAAAAATTAGCAATGAATGGTGCACTACTTGTGTACCATTCTGGAAATCCTCGTGCATTAATAAAGTTACCCTACCCGTGCATTTCCGATCAAACCAGAGAGCATGGATAGCAGTATCTCTCTTTGAGGATTTGTTTAAATTCTGCTTCATTCCAGAGGTCGAAAAATATTGTAAAGACAACGATGTTCCTTTCAAGATGTGCTTCTATTAGATAATGCTCCTGGTCATCCTATGCATCTAGATGATTTCAATTTGAAAGTGAGAGTCATATTTATACCGCCAAACACAACTACACTCACACAACCTATCAATCATGGTGTTATTTAGAATTTAAAATACATACTATTTACGCACAACATTTGCTCAGGCATTGTCTGCAGTAGATGGTGAGAAAAATTTTATGTTAAGAGAATTTTGAAAATCTTACAGTATTTACCATGCCATCTTAAATATTAATAAAGCCTGGGCAGAAATTACTAAAAGTTGTTTAAATGGCGCATGGAAGCAAATATGCCCACAGTACATAAACGGCTTCAAAGGGTTTGTAAAATACAAATCATATTTACAGATAAGATTGTAATGGTTGCATTACAATAGTAATAGGTTTGTAATAGGTTACAGATAAGATTGTAATGGTTGCAGAGCTACTTCAGTTAAGTGTTGTTGCCAAAGATGTGGAGAAGTTAATAGATTAAGTAGAGAAGGAGTTATCTAACTGAAGAATTTATTGCAGGCAGCAATGGTGAAAGAAGAAAATGCTGACGAAGTTCAAGATGAACCAAATGAGGAGCCGAGATGCTTCATCACCAGAGAGAGAGAGAGAGATGGTAATGGCATTTCGTGAAATTACATCAGCAATGGCGAGGTTTAAGAAGATGGAGCCTGACAGCGAATGATTCTTAAAAGTGAACTAAAAAGATTCTAAAAAGGGTGAATGAAATGCTAGCTACAAAAATCTATGGTGAAAAGGAAAAAAAAGCCACCGTCCAGTCATCCATTGATATGTTTTTTCGGGGTTGAACGGCCGACCCCTTCTAAACCTCCACAGTCCTCAACCTCTGCAGCGGCGTACTTATCAACTGAAGACATCGATTCTGGCAATGATGATCGAGGGGTAAAACTTACTGACGTTATGCCTGTCTCCTCTCTTTTTTTTTTTTTTTTTTTTTTTTGTAATTTTATAATTTTGAAATTTTTTAAATTGCATCCTTTTGTAATTTTTCCAGCCCATGAGATAAAAAATTGAATAAATACAATAAATAATTCAATTCACATGTTTGTCAAACATTTCTTTTTTGATTCAATCAATTCAGCAAGCACATTTACGAGTGCTGTACAAGAATGGGGAAATTCCAACTTACATAGAGTTTCATGGAACGCAACCTTTACGTTAATCGGGGAGTGGCTATATAGTAGTGTGCCACAAAATTTTAGCGTCTTTAAAAGTGTGCTGCAGCAACAAAATGGTTGAGGAACACTGATATAAATTATCGTGCAACACAGAAGCCTATGGTAGATATAAAGTAGTCTATAATCTAGTGAAGGCAGATTATGAGAAATCTTTGGTGAAGGATGCAAAGAAAAACTGAAAAGACTTCTTTACTTACATAAACACTAGAAGGAAGGGATGAATTAAATTGGTCCACTCAGTATCAATGGTTTGACTGTTAATGATCCTCTTCAGGTTGCTGACAAACTGAATGAGTATTTTGCAACTACATTCACACATGAGGAATTCTTTAGGGTAGGGGATGCTGGAAGTTTATCAAACTCTAACATGGAGCTAAATGATTTTGTAATAACCAAAAATGAAAGTGGAAGAGAAATTGTTGAAGTTAAACATAGGAAAGGCACCTGTGGTGGATGGGATCTATCCAATTATATTAAGGGAGGAAACAAAGGCAAACCTTTAGCCATAATTATGAGACCATGCTTGGATTCACGGGAGCCTCCATGGACTGGAGATGTGTGAATGTATCCCCAATTCACATAGGCGGATCAAAGGGTGATGTGAGGAATTACAGACCTGTTAAACTTCTGTTCCTGGGAAAATAATGTAGTCACTGGTAAATGAAGAAATTCAGGATCATCTAGACAAGACCACTGTTATATTTCAAACACAGCATGGGTTTGTTAAGGGGAAGTCATGTGTGACCAATTTGATTCGATACTGTGATGTGGTCACAAAGGAGTTGAATGCAAAAAAATAATTTTGATATCATATACGGTGGTACCTCGGATCACGAACGCCTCTAGTCACGAACAAATCGGCCCACGAACACAATTTCAGAACAAATTTTGATTCAACCCACGAACAATGCCTCGGCACATGAATGCACAAACATGGATTTGGCACCATGTTTTCGGCTCGTGAACAGCATCAGTTGTACTCAGGTTTGCACGCTGTGAACATTGTTTGTCGTTGCATTGTTCTTGATACAATTTTTTTTTCTTTTTGCATTAAATTAACCCTCATTATGGCTCCCAAGAAAGTGAAAAGTGTTAGTGAGTGGTGTAAAGAAGCCTAAGCGTATTACAGTTGAAACGAAGAAGGAAATAATAACTAAACATGAGAATGGTGTTCGTGTTTCTGATCTCACCAAGCAGTATGACATGGCTAAATCTATGATCTGTACTATCTTAAAGAACAAAGATGCGCTAAAGACGTCTGATGTGGCTAAAGGAGTGACTATGTTAACGAAGCAAAGGTCTCAAGTGTTAGAAGAAGTAGAAAAATTATTGTTGGTTTGGATTAATGAAAAGCAGCTTGCTGGAGATAGTGTTAGCGAAGCCCTAATATGCGAGAAGGCTTTACTTTTGCATGGTGATTTAGTGGCGAAAATACCGAATACAAGTGATGCTAGCGTTGACGAATTTAAAGCAAGTAGAGGCTGGCTCGAGAAGTTTCGTCGACGAACTGGAATTCATAGTATTGTTAGGCTTGGAGAGGCAGCTTGTTCGGACAAAAGAGCAGCAGATGCCTATGTGGAGGAATTTGCACACTTTATCAACTCTGAAGGTTACGTACGTCATCAAGTTTTTAATTGTGATGAAACGGGACTTTTTTGGGAAAAAATGCCAAGAAGTACATAACCCAAGAGGAAAAGTCCCTGCCTGGCCACAAACCAATGAAGGACAGGCTTGCACTTTTATTGTGCGCTAATGCAAGTGGGGATTGTAAGATTAAGCCTCATTTTAGTTTACCACTCTGAAAATCTGCATGCTTTTAAACGCAATGAAGTGCTAAAGGGTAAACTTCTGGTATTGTGGAGAGCAAATAGCAAGGCTTGGGTAACAAGATTACTTTTTATGGAGTGGTTGACTGAAGTTTTTATGCCAACTGTCAAGAAATACCTTGAGGAAAATAATTTGCCCTTTAAGTGTCTGCTGGTTATGGAGGATGCTCCTGCCCATCCTCCAAGTATGGAAGAAGACCTTGATGTTGAATATAACTTCATAAAAGTCAGATTTCTGCCTCCTAACACCACTCCTTTCATCCAGCCCATGGACCAGCAAGTAATTTCCAACTTCAAGAAGTTATATACAAAGGCTCTTTTTTCCAGGTGTTTCCAGGTGACCAACGACATGGATTTGACCCTGCATGATTTTTGGAAGGATCACTTCCATATCCTCCAGTGCATAAGCCTCATTGACAAGGCATGGAACAATGTCTAACCACACGTTTAAATCTGCCTGGAGGAGACTTTGGCCAGGTTGTGTGCCTGATAGAGACTTCGAGGAGACAGATGTAACTCTAGTAAACGAGATTGTGACCATTGGCAAGAGTTTGGGCTTGGAGGTCAACGAGGAGGATGTGGTGGAGCTGGTGGAGGACCACAGAAAGAACTCAACACAGAAGAACTTGTTGAGTTGCAATGTGAACAGATGAAAGTTATGCAGGAGGAGCACTCAGGAGAGGAGGAGGAAGAGGTGGTACATGTTTCAAGTGCTGATATCAAAGAAATTTGTAGCAAGTGGAGTGAAGTGCAGGTTTTCATTGAGAAGCATCACCCTAACAAAACTGTGACCAGCAGAGCAGTGGACATTTTAAATGACAATGTGGTGTCCCATTTTCGGAAAATTATCCAACAAAGAAAAAGACAAATGTCTCTGCATCGTTATCTTTTGAAAACACCAGCTACTGAGCCAGCAATCGAACCACACCCAGGATACAAACAAGAGAAAAAATGCCAGAAATGCCCGACGTTATTATGGAACCAGAATAATAATGACGTTATTATGGAACGACGTTATTATTCTGGGGCAGGCGAACGGATTAATTGGATTTGCATTAATTTCAATGGGAAAAATTGTTTTGGTTTGCGAACAGAGTCAAAGAACGAATTAAGTTCGTGACCCGAGGTACCACTGTACCTTTATTTCAGGAAAGCTTTTGATACCGTTTCACATAAAAATTGCTGTACAAATTGGAGCAGTGTGGCACTAAGGGCAAGTTGCTGCTATAAAGAGAGGGTTGAGTGGGAAACGATAGGGAGTGGTAATTAATGGACATTGCTCTTTGTGGACTAATGTTATTAGTCCACAAAGAGCAATATCAACGGTATACGTTTTGGTGCTGGACTTATTGTTTTATATATTTATCAGTGATATTGTTGAAAGGAAGAAGGCTTATTCCCAAGTTTACAGATGATGCAAAAGTTGACAGAGTGGTTAATGACAGTATGATACTGTAACAAGATCTAGAAAAGTTAAGCAGATGGGCGAGAAGTGGAAATTGAAATTTAACATCGATAAATGCAAAGTACTGCATATGGATTGCTGTAACTCCAGAGTAACATACCCACTGTATGGTTCTACACTCACTGTAATGGAAAATTTAAAAGATCCAGGGGTAATTGTGTAGTCAGATGTGACGTATTCTGAACAGTGCAGACAGTCTGCCAGGCAGCTCAGGCAGTTAATGGTGTATAGGAACTTTTCTAGCGAGGCCACATCTTGGGCACTGCATACAGGTCTGGAGGCCGCATTTTAGGAAGGATATGGAGCTGCTGGAACAAGTGTAGGGAAGGGCAACATTATTGGTGAGTGGAACAAAGGGTTGCTCTTACCAAGAAAGACTTTGGTTCTGCAAATTGCAGCGTCTGGAAACTTGGCACCCGCAAGATGATCTGATTGAGGTGTTTAAGGCTTTGAATGTTTTGAGCAAACTAAATGTTGATGGGATTCTTCCTCTTGCTGAGCCTTCCACACACGAGGGGGCACAAATTCAAATTGAGGAAGGATGGTTGCAGAAAAGATGTGCGGAATTTTGCCTTTAGCCAACTGGTGGTTGAATCCTGGAGCTGAACACAGGTTTCTTAAAGGAAGTTGATGCCTCACAATTCTGATTAGCTGCTTTGAGGTTGCCATAAGAGAACTGGATGCAAAGGATAATTTTGAATCATCTACTTAGATTCAAATAAAGCCTTTGATACTGTGCCACATGGTTGTTGTTTAAATTGAAGCAATGTGACTTTGGGGAAAGTTACTACTATTGATAATGGAATGGTTACATGATAGAAGACAAATAGTGGCTATAAATGGCCACTGCTCTTCATGGACTAATGGCATGAGTGGAGTTCTACATTGATCAGTGTTGGGTTTCTTACTGTTTTTAATATATATTTATAAGATTGATAGATACTGCAAGTTTTGTTTGAGATTACTGATGAAACATGTGTGCATAGTGGCTAATGATAATAATCAGGGCATTCAACTTCAAGAGGATTTACAGGGTGGTCTGAAAGTCTTGTAAGCCCTCTCATCACATGGATATAATGGAATTGAAAGTGGTGGGCAAAAAAGTCAGACTGCAGTTTTTTTTTACTTTATACTAGTCACAGAACATCTATTTAAGGATCCACATGGTCATTATGAGCACCATAATTCTCATGACTCAAAATAGTCCTGTACTATATCTGGTGAGATATTTTGCAGAGCTTAGCTTTGTTTATTTTGGTAAAGGGGACCCTCACAGCTTCCTTAAACTGTTTTGTTGTCTTTAATTATGCCCAGAAAGAGAGATCATTTCAGTTTCAGATTGATTTTCATATGTTGAATTATCTACTTAGCATTGTGGTTTGGGAGAATCCAAGTTCAAACAATTGTTGCTGTAGTGATGTTTCGAGTGATTGGAACGCTGATGCCTTCACTGCTCCTGCTGGGTTGACAGTAGGGCTTACAATACTGAGATCCCGGGATCCCTGTTATTTTTTTCCAGTATTCAAATACCGGTATTGATACAAAAATACCGGTTTTTCGGTACTAATTTAAAAAAAAAAAAAAAATAGTTTGTAATTTAATCACATAAAGGTTATAAAAATCACCTTTATGTGATTATGACATCCTTATCTCTACTAGAAAATTAGCATTAGCATTAGCAGAGGCATTTGATGCAAGAAAGCAAGCTTATGCAGCATCAGCCAAAAAAAAAAAAAAAACCACTTCCACTTCACCCCTCTGTTCATTCAAAATACCTGTCCAGGTGAGCCTTAAACTTATTTAGGCTATCAACTTCCACGACAAGGGATGGAAGTCTGTTCCACCAACCAACCACCCGCTGGCTAAAGGCAAATTTCCGCACGTCTATCCTACATCTGTCTTTCCTCAATTTGAATTTATGCCCTCTCAGGTGATTATTCTGAGCGAGAGGAAGAATCCCATCAGCATTGAGCATGCTCAAACCATTCAAGGCTTTATACACCTCTATCAGATCACCTCGCTGGTGCCTAGTCTCCAGACACTGTATTTTCCAAACCTTAAGCCTTTCTTCGTAAGAGCACCCCTTTGTTCCATTCACTAATCTTGTTGTTGCCCTTCTCTGTACTCGTTCCAGCAGCTCTACATCCTTCTTGAAATGAGGTCTCCAGACCTGTAAACAGTACTCTACGTGTGGCCTGACCATTGCCTTATACAAGGGAATAATCACCTTCTTATCCCTGCTAGAAAAATTCCTATATATCATTGACAATACACCATGAGCTACTGTTGCAGCCCGTCTGCACAACCACCTCCAGGTCCCTTTCATTCTCTACCACTGTCAGTGTAGTACCACAGAGTTGATACGTTGCTCTGGGGTTGCTGTTTCCCATGTGTAGTACTTTACATTTGTCAATGTTAAACTTCATTTGCCACCTCTCAGCCCATCTGCTCAACCTTTCCAGATCCTGTTGCAGCAGCATAGTGTCAGTACTGTCCTCGACAACCCTGCCTGCCTTTGTATCGTCTGCAAACTTCGACATTAAGCTTGATATACCATCATCAATATCATTTATAAATACAGAAAACAATAATGGACCCAACACTGAGCCCTGAGGGACTCCACTAATAACATTAGTCCACGACGAGCAGTGTCCATTGATTACCACACTATGATGAGAGCCTTGTCGATCAATTCGGCTCTGGAAAGATTGTGCAAGGCTCAAGGGGTAGAATTTTTTTCAGCCTGGACTGTACTTGTTAACAGGAGAGATTGCTTCTACAGGGATGGGATACACTTAAATAGAAAGGGTGCAAGAATATTTGCTGATGCTATCGAGGCAGTGTTAGGTGGGTCGGAAAACTGCTAGCTTGGGGGGAGACAAAGACGAAAAGATTAACAGTAGCCACTGGCAGAGGTGAAAGAGATTCTTGCACTGCTTCTATTGGAATGAGCAGAAGCCTGAAAAACAAGATGCAGGATATTTCAGAGACTGCTGGGAGTCATTGCGGTACAAGTAAACACATGGGTTGTGTTAGGGTAGCTAAGAATAGAAATAGGTGCATGTATAGTTGCATGTACACCAATGCTAGGAGTTTAGTAAATAAATTTGATGAATTTGAGGTATTGCTAAAAACATCAAAGGCAGATATTGTTGGGATATCAGAGACGTGGTGTCACACAGATATAAGGAATACAGAACTGGAATTTGGGGAGTACAACGTCTACAGAAAGGATAGACTGGATAGGAAGGGAGGAGGGGTTATACTATTAGTTAAGAAATACATAAAATCCAAGGAAGTGAAGCCAGTGGACATCGCTGGACAGTGCAGTGTCGAGTCAGTTTGGTGTGACATAAGCATTGGGAGATCAAAATTGAGAGTAGGAGTGTGCTATAGGCCTAATGACTCTGATGAGTATAATAAGAAACTGTTCGATAAATCATCAATAGGATGCCATGCAACATTGCAACCTGTCCACCATTCTCGGACAACTTCATGTCTTACCGTATCGTAACTCCCAAATCCCATTCCTCCACTACTGACTTTAATTCAACTCCACCAAGTGTATAAGTTATTTTGGGGTTGCATTTCTCTGAATTAAAGCATATAGCTACCTCTTTTCTGACCATTGCAGAAGTCTATCTCGATCACTCTGAAGAAGCTCTGCTTGGCGGCAGTCATTAACTACTCTACTGATCTTTACATCATCTGCAAGTTTAGACATCACACCCTATATCCCTTCATAGATGTCACTTAAAATAATCAAAAACAACAGTGGTCCCAATACTGTGGGGGACCCCGCTTCTTACATTAACCCAATCTGAGGAATAACTATTTATCACAACCCCCTGCCTGGTGCCCTCAAGCCATTGTGCTATCCATCTAAGGATTTTCCCTACGATCCAGCCTACTCCAACTAATAAAGTAATCGCTCCTGTGAGACTGAATCAAATGCTTTGCTGATATCTAAATCCAGCTCACAAATGACCTGTCAAAATGGCTAACCAGATTTGTTAAACATTATTTTCCCTTTACAAAACCATGTCGTGTATCCTACAGAATTCCATTTCCATCTAAATGATCCTGAATTCCACCCTTGATCATTGCCTCCATGATTTTCCCTACTACTGAAGTTAGACTGGCCAGTCGGTAATTTCCCGTTACACTCCTAGAACCGCCTTTATGTTCTAATTTACACCAATCCAACGGAATCTCTCCTGAGTCCAGTGATGCTCTCATAAGTAGCCTTAATGGTTCAATGCACTCACTTGCAGCCTCCTTTAAGATTATAGGGTATATGCCATCATCCACAGGAGCCTTACTCACTTGTGGGCGTGAAAGTTTTCTCATTAAATCAACATGTGTAATTTCAACGTTATTAATTACATTTTTTTCAACTTCACTCCCATAATTTCTCATTGATGTGAAGGGTTTTTCTTCTGTAAATATCGATGCAAAGTAACTGTCGAGTTCATCTGCAACATCAGTTGGGGTATCTAATACTATCCCACGCAATTACACATGCGTCCGATCTGATTTGTCCTTCTCTTGTTTGCATTTATATATGTGAAGAATTCCTTAACTGCACTCTTTACTCATTTTTTTCCTTATCCCCACTCTTTGCTCTCTCTCCCAGACTCAGTAAAGATACTATAGTGAAAATTATACTTCGCTGAATAAAACATTTTTCTCCTTCAGAAAATGATGAACATAATTCAACCATGGAAGATTGACAGGAACAGAACATCAGTGTTCTGCAAATTCTTTCCAAACTAAGAAATTGCTTCACTCCAATGAGATTTTAAAAGATGAAATTAAGTCGGAAATTAATGAAATACTTTTAACTGTTTTTGCTAAAATAGTTCAAAGCCTAGAAAATATGGAATGAAATTGTCTACAATTATCTCAGTACAATAGTACTAGAATAGAATCCGAAAGGGCATTTTCTGCTGCTAATCAAATACTGTATGTACCAAAATTAGATCCATTTTAAACAATCATGCTATTGATTGCTTATGTTTCTTAAGAGCTCACTTTATTTGGACAGGTAGTATGGATGCTTAAACATAACTAAACTTTGCAGTAACAATATGTATTTTTTTGTTTTTAGAATAACTGTATTTTAATGATTTTTTTTCAGAATATTTATTATTGCAATAAATGTTTATTTAAAATTTGAATTCATGTAATTTTTACCAGGATATTAAAACCGCATCCCAGTTTCATAAATTAAAAATACCGAAATACCGGTATTAAGATTTTGACCGGTATTGTAAGCCCTAGTTGACAGTCATTCAGTTAACCAAAATTGATCCTTTTGTGAACAACTTATGTTCCCGCTGCAGTACTTTCTTTTTAGTGGGGGGGGACTTTGTTAAACCTTGTAGTAAAATCCCTTTGCACATCTTTCATAGTCTCTTGACATTCATGAGTTCCTGTACTTACGAAAGCTCTTCCACATGGTAAAAACTTATGTTGGCCATCTAAAATGAAAAAAATATATAAAAGAAGATCTAAATATGCTGCTCCATTGGAAATGTTGGGTGGATGTAACAAGATTTTTGGACCACCCCACAGGTAAATTAAACAGACGAGAATAAAATGGCAGTTTAAAGTGATAAATGCAAGATACTCATTTTAAACCCCCCCCCTCTCTCTCTCTCTCTCTGCAGTGCAAATATGCTGCTAGAACAGCTCACTAAATTCTGCCAGTGATATATAGGAACTTTCCCAGCAGAGAAAAAGAGGTGGTTATAAGGCCACTTCCAGAATACTGCAGTCAGAATACTGAAAGGGTGCAGAGATAAGCAGCAAGGTTGGTTGAGGACACAAAAGGATATTCCCAACAAGAAAAAAATTATGTTTCTGTAAATTGAAATCTCTGTAGACTTTGCATGTGTTATTACCTAATTGAAGTATAAAGCTTTAATATGAATATGTAAACTAAAAGCAGATGACATCTTTACTAGCCGCCTCCGTAGCCAGGTGGGAAGGAGCAGCAGTGCATAGCACACGCTTCTTGATTAGACCGGGGTTCGAGCTCGTCACCACCAAATACGGAGGATGCAGAAAGGTCAGGGAATGACCACCGCATATCTCGGAGCAATATGGCTTTAGTTTCTAATGCTCCTAAAAAAAACCAAATAACAAATAATAACATCTTTACTTTTTATGAGATGAAACATACAAAGGGCATAAATTTAAATTTGGAAAGGATGGCTGAAGAATAAATGTGTGGAAATTTTGCATTCAGCCAAAGAGTAATCAGTTGTTGGATTAACTTCCACGTAGTGTTCTGGAGGTGGGTAGCTTGAATGAATTTAAGAAAAGTTTGGACAAATGATTGGAAGCATATTGATTTTTTATTATTAAAATTTGATGACAGCACTATCATGGTGAGTATGGATGTGGAAAATTTAGTTGAGAGAAGTAAAGAGATATAAAAACTAAATTAAGAGAGCAGGAGATTACAATTCCACAATGAATAAAAATACTCTTGAAAGCTATAATTATTATTAAAATTAGATTTAGAACCTAGTTATTTCAAATTCAAAGGGAAAATTTACACCATTTTCACCACCATTATGTTGAATGTCTTTGTGAAAAATTTGGAAGAGAGAGAGCAATTGGTTTGTTCATTAACCATCTGTATGGATCAGATCTTGTAGCAAGGCATAGCAAGACTTTTGCAGTAGATTTTTTGGATGACTGTTTTCTACATCACATGTTAGAGAGGCAGTGAGAGAAAGCAGTATTCTTGATTTGATTATCAGCAATGATCAGTGTATTGATGTGATATTTGCTTAAAGATGTAACTAACTGTTACATCTTTAAGTAGATGGCAATTAGTCAAAACTGTTTCTTTTGATTTTCCAGTTTTAATATTGATTTTTCGACTGCTACATAACCACGAACTCCTTCTTGTTTAAGATGAAGTTTTATAGTTGATATAGGCTCGAGAGTTGCTCCATACCTATTGAACTCAGCTCAGATTTCAGTTGCAATAATCATTGATTGCGTTTAGAAATCAGTGTTATAGTCTTATCTTGTGCTTTCATTGTTACGCACAGTCGTCCTAATCACCTTTAAACTGCCGGTCTCCTTGAATTGTTGAATGGTAGTTTGTACTCTTTAAATGATCTAGTTTTTTTGCCAATACTTCTTATGGAATAACTTTCTTTATGCAGAGTTATAATAACATGTTTTTTTCTAGACGCTCAGTTCCTTATTTCTTGCTGTGGTTATCACAAAACACACAAAACTTACACCAAACACTCTTTCTGAATGAGTGTTTGATTTTATAAGTTACAGCTCTTACTCCTCAATTTATATTATTGCAAACCTCTCTAGAATCATCTACAGTCTTTTATAATATTGAAACAATGCTCCCACTTTCTCAAATATTCTAGAATTATCTACAATGTTCAGTAATCTTCTACAATGTTTTATCACATTTAGGAATCTTCTACAATGTTCTACCGCATTTTGGAATCTTCTGTAATGTTCTACCACATTCAGGAGTCTTTTACACCTTTCTTAAATATTATTTAGGTTTTTTGATTTTTATGCATAATAGAAAATATTTCCTGGACATTGTGATCACTGAGGAGTAGTGCAATTGATCAAGGGACTGGCAGAGATTCTGGAACCAGATGCTATTAATAAAGATAATGATTGCAGTTTAACAGTGTATTAATTAGCAGTTATATCTTAATGAAAATGTGTTAAACTGAAACTGGAAGTATGGCCATGACAGATGATTCATCTTTATATTTTCACATAAAATGTAAAGGTAACCATTTTTTGACCTCCTATAATAAAGTTAATTAACCCTTTATGAGTGGGTTTCTGGATTTGATACATGGTCCTGAATTTTTTTTTTTGAGAAGTTATTTTATTATTATTATTATTTATTTTATTTTTATTTATTTATTTTTTTGAGGAATTTGTACGTGAATAAAAATTAAAAAAAAAAGCTCTGCAGTAAATACTTTTAAATATTTTTTTCCTATATTGACTTTATGGTCAAACATTAAAACGAGTTGCCGTCAAAAAGTAAAAACTAAACAAAATTGGAAAAAATGTATATATAAAAAATCATAAAAATTAAAAATATCATTACTTAATTTTTTTCTTTGCAGTAATATCCTCTGTGTTTATACACTCAGTGATTACTGAATTATGACCACCTACCTAACACATTTTTGAGTTACTGTTTGCATGTATAACAGCAACCATAATCTGTTCCAGAGTGTCAGAGTAGATGATGGTTGTGTCCATATGCCTCACTTCCGATTCCAAAACATCCCACAGGTGTTCAATTGGATTGAAGTCAAGCAAATTAGGAGGCCAGTGAAGATGGATGATATCTTCACTGTGTTCCTAGAATCACTCATGCACATTGTGGGACTGATGACATGGCACATTATCATCTTGGGAGATCCCATTTCTGTCCAGGAAAAAGTGCCGCGTGGCAGGCTGCATGTCTTCTGCTAAAGGCTGTCAGTAGACCTCACCAGTGAAATGTTGCACCAGGTATTTGGGCTCATCTGACCAGAATGTTCATTTCTAGTACTTCAATGTCTAACCAGCATGTTGTTGATATCACAGAATTCTTACATCTGAGTGTGCACCACATTGTCATTTGGAACATTATTCCTGCATTCCCTCTGTATTGCAATGTCAACTGTTGTACAATGACCTGCCTTTGAGTCTGTAGAACACACTGCATCCTTCACTTGCCGTGAACATCCATCTTACATAATTCTGTACAGTTCTGTCAGTGGGAGGTGATTTATTTGACCCATTTGACACCATTCTTTATACATTTTAACCACGGTGGTTGACAAGATATGCAGTTTTTGATATTGAAGCACCTGACTCACAAGCTCCCACAATCATACATTTTGAAACTCCATAATATCTTTACTAGATCCCATAACTGCTCCTTTATCACTTTGACTTGCATGACCAGGTGCAAATTACCACTGCTCTAGTGTATGAAGCTGTTTGGCTATTTATACTGTGAGCTATGTGGCATGGTCCATTATGGTTGGAGTGGTCACAATTCAGTGATTGCTGAGTGTATATGTATTATTTGTTTCAATTTCAACAACTTCTGGATCCAAATTCCTGAAGATATTCTCTAGGCTAGATTTAGGGAATTTTTTCAGTTTTAGCTTGTGCCCATATTTTCTTAAAGCTTGTTAAAAGGCTAGATCCCACTGTGCCAATTTTAGAACTGTGAATAATATAAAACTGGCTGCTAATACTTATAAACACAATTTGAGTGGTAGCATTTCTCTGTAGAGTTTCAAAAGAATCTGCGCATATACAGATGTAATTTACTGATACTGTAATGGCAAATCTTGAGAATATCTTTGTGTGTGTATGCACATGCATATTGCTTTTGTCCCTCGTCAAAAAACATATGTATATTAAACACTATTTAATCCTTTTTCCAAGTATTGATATATACATATATGCATACTTACAAAAAGATTAAATAGTTATTTGAACAAATTGATTGTTGTTGTCTTTGCTCTGTTTGAGGAATAGAATTACACAGAAACTAAAAAAAATTCTCAATATATGCATATACATTCTGTTATAACAGGCAGATGGCTTTGGTGGCACAGTTCTGAGTATGCTTCATGAAAGAACTACTGCTCTCACAGGGTATGTAAATTTACAAAAAATGTTCTTTTTATAATGATTTTATGTAGAGATTTTGTTTTTATAATAAGATTTTACTTAAATGCTGTTTAGAAAAGGACTTAATTTTTCAGATCTTCAAATATAAGTGTTATTTTTCTGTTTCTAAATGTATATTTTGATCAACTTCATAGATGTTTAGAATGAAATAGTATAATCTGCTCAGTTCGTGCGCATATGTGCAGTACTTTAAGTATATCACAAAGGTTATTTTATTTTTTGCATTGTTGAGGACAGTCCAAATTGCATGCTAACTTATAATATTTTGAGTTCTTGTATCTTGAATATAAAAACGAGGCAGATTTGCATATACACACAGATCAAATCGATATATTTTAATAAGAGTATGAAAACTAAATGTGTAGAATTAAGCAACATAACATGTATAGTATAATTTGTGCTACAGTAAAGTTGCTAACATCTAAACCAGGGTTCACCAGTTGACAGGCCACAGTCCATATCTGGAGAGCCAATAATTTGTGCATAATTTAATTATTTTTGTAAATTCCCTTAATTTAATCTGTTACAATTAAAAATAAATTTGATCATACATTATCAGATGTTTTCTTTATATTGCTGATGTCTTAAGACTTATGAAATATGAGTAATTTTATTTTATAATATAATTTAATAATTAATAACTTGCCCCACTCTGCAACCTGTATACGTTAGAGAGCACCATATAGTATCTAATAAACATTGATGTCTCTGTGTTGATTTTCGTAGTTAGCATTAGCATTAGCATTAGCATTAGTAGAGGCATTTGATGCAAGAAAGCAAGCTTATGCAGCATCAGCCAAAAAAAAAAAAAAAAAAATAACATAAATAAATAAAAATAACCACTTCCACTTCACCCCTCTGTTCGTTCGAAATACCTGTCCAGCTGAGCCTTAAACTTATTTAGGCTATCAACTTCCACGACAAGGGATGGAAGTCTGTTCCACCCACCAACCACCCGCTGGCTAAAGGCAAATTTCCGCACATCTATCCTACATCTGTCTTTCCTCAATTTGAATTTATGCCCTCTCAGGTGATTTTTCTGAGCTAGAGGAAGAATCCCATCAGCATTGAGCATGCTCAAACCATTCAAAGCTTTGTACACCTCTATCAGATCACCCCGCTGGTGCCTAGTTTCCAGACACTGTAATTTGCAAAACTTAAGCCTTTCTTCGTAAGAGAACCCCTTTGTCCCATTCACCAATCTAGTTGCCCTTCTCTGTACTCGTTCCAGCAGCTCTACATCCTTCCTGAAATGAGGCCTCCAGGCCTGTATACAGTACTCTAGGTGTGGCCTGACCATTGCCTTATACAAGGGAATAATCACCTCCTTATCCCTGCTAGAAAAATTCCTATATATCATTGACAATACACCATGAGCTACTCTTGCAGCTCGTCTGCACTGCTCAGAGAACTTCATATCTGCCTGCACCACCACCCCCAGGTCCCTTTCATTCTCTACCACTGTCAGTGTAGTACCACAGAGTTGATACGTTGCTCTGGGGTTGCTGTTTCCCATATGTAGTACTTTACATTTGTCAATGTTAAACTTCATTTGCCACCTCGAAGCCCATCTGCTCAACCTTTCCAAATCCTGTTGCAGCAGCATAGTGTCAGTAGTGTCCTTGACAACCCTGCCAACCTTCGTATCGTCTGCAAACTTGGACATTAAGCCTGATATACCATCATCAATATCATTTATAAATACAGAAAACAATAAAGGCCCCAATACTGAACCCTGAGGGACTCCACTAATAACATTAGTCCACGATGAGCAGTGTCCATTGATTACCACTCTCTGTCTTCTCCCCCTCAACCACCCCTTTATCCATAGCAGCAACTTGCCTCCAATGCCACACTGCTCCAATTTGTGCAGCAGTCTTCCATGTGCAACAGTATCAAAAGCCTTTCTAAGATCCAAGTATATAATATCAAAGTTATTCCCTACATCCAGTTCTTTTGTGACTGCATCATAGTATCCTATCAAATTGGTCAGGCAAGACTTCCCCTTAACAAAACCATGCTGTGTCCTAGCTATAACTGAAGTCTTGTCTAGATGATCCTGCAGTGCTTCTTTCACCAGTGCCTCCATTAATTTTCCGGGAACAGAAGTTAAACTCACAGGTCTATAATTACTTGTGTCAGCCTTTGATCCCCCTTTGTGAATTGGGGTCACATTTGCACATCTCCAGTCAATGGGTACCTCCCCTGAGTCCAAGGAAGCTCTCATAATTATGGCTAAGGGTTTGCTTACCTCCTTTGCTGCCTCCTTTAATATAACTGGATAGATCCCATCCACCCCAGGTGCCTTTCTTGTGTTTATCTTCAACAATTTCTCCTCCACTTTGCTCTCAGTTATTACAAGATTCTCTAGCTTACTGCTAGAGTTGAATACACCTCTGGCATTCCCCTCGCTGAATAACTCCTCATGTGTGAATGTCGATGCAAAATATTCATTTAGTTTGTTAGCTACCCGAGCAGGATCATCAACAGTTGACCCATCGATCTCAAGTGGACCAATCTGATTCATCCCCTTCCTTCTAGAGTTTACATAAGTAAAGAACTCTTTGCTGTTTTTCTTCGCATCCTTTGCCAAAGATTTCTCATAATCTGCCTTCGCCAGCCTAACCTCCTTTGTAACTTGGTTACAGATCAACTTGTATCTATCATAGGCGTCCGTGTCACGTGTTAATTTGTATGTATCCCATGCATTTTTCTTCTCTGCCATATGCCTCATTAGTTCATCTGACAACCATTTAGGCCTAAACCTTGAACAATATTTCTTAGTTGGTATGTAAAGCCTAGTAGCTTCCACGATAAGTTCTTTGAATGCTTCCCATTTTGAATTTGCTGTTGGCAATATCATCAGTTGATCCCACTGTATAGAATTTAAATACTGTCTCAGTCCATTGTAGTCGCCTTTACGAAAGCAATACCCCTTCCCTTTACCCCTAATGGTAGTTACCTCTTTGAGTAACTCCCACTTCAGCACACTGTGATCACTGCCACCAAGTGGTTCATTTATCTGCAGATTCTTAATGCATGAAGAATCACTACTGATAATCAAATCAAGAGTATTACTCCCTCTAGTTGCCTCCCGAACATGCTGATGTAGAAAACAATCATCCAATAAATCCACAAAAGCCTTGCTACTGTGTGAGTGACCAGCCCCCAAATTCCAGTCAATATCTGGGAAATTAAAATCCCCCATTATAAGACTCTCTGATTTACTGGCCCACTCTATTTCTCCGAACAGTTTCTTATTATACTCATCAGAGTCATTAGGCCTATAGCACACTCCTACTCTCAATTTTGATCTCCCAATGCTTATGTCACAAACGTCACGTAGTCTGCTGAGAGATAGATTCATATATATTCAGTCAGTTTGTGCGCATATGTGCAGTACTTTAAGTATATCACAAAGGTTATTTTATTTTTTGCATTAATGAGAGGTATAGTTGAGGCTGACAGCTTTGGGAAAGTTCAAGGGTCAGCTGGATAGTTACCTACTTGAAGAAGGGAACACGGGTAGTTTATTTAATTCTTTTAATTTTTTTTATTATTGTTTTTTGTTTGGCTAGCCTCCTTGCACTAAAAAAAAAAAAAAAAAAAGTGCAGCCATTATCAACCCACTGCAGGATGGAAGCCTCCTCAACAATTCATGTTGAGGGAAATGGACCATAATCTGCCACGCTGGTCCAGTGCAGGTTGGCAGATCGACCGTATTCAGCAGTCAGGGGCTTGAACCCCGGTCTACTCAAAGAGCGTGTGCTACTGCACTCCCGCTCCTGTCCACTTGGCTACGGAGGCCCTCCTTGCACTTCATGACTAAAATTAATATATATACAGTCGGACCTCTATAATCTATATAATAAAATTGATTGTTTGCTTCAAAAAATTCATTAAACAGAAATTTCGTTATAAAGAAATATAACCTTTTAAACAATAAAAATACTCTAATTCACTGTTCAGATATTAGCATTAGCATTAGTAGAGGCATTTGATGCAAGAAAGCAAGCTTATGCAGAATCAGCCAAAAAAAAAAAAAAAAAAAAGCACTTCCACTTCACCCCTCTGTTCGTTCAAAATACCTGTCCAGCTGAGCCTTAAACTTATTTAGGCTATCAACTTCCGCGACAAGGGATGGAAGTCTGTTCCACCAACCAACCACCCGCTGGCTAAAGGCAAATTTCCGCACGTCTATCCTACATCAGTCTTTCCTCAATTTGAATTTATGCCCTCTCAGGTGATTATTCTGAGCGAGAGGAAGAATCCCATCAGCATTGAGCATGCTCAAACCATTCAAGGCTTTATACACCTCTATCAGATCACCTCGCTGGTGCCTAGTCTCCAGACACTGTAATTTGCAAAACTTAAGCCTTTCTTTGTAAGAGCACCCCTTTGTTCCATTCACTAATCTTGTTGCCCTTCTCTGTACTTGTTCCAGCAGCTCTACATCCTTCTTGAAATGAGGCCTCCAGACCTGTATACAGTACTCTAGGTGTGGCCTGACCATTGCCTTATACAAGGGAATAATCACCTCCTTATCCCTTCTAGAAAAATTCCTATATATCATTGACAATACACCATGAGCTACTCTTGCAGCCCGTCTGCACTGCTCAGAGAACTTCATATCTGCCTGCACAACCACCTCCAGGTCCCTTTCATTCTCTATCACTGTCAGTGTAGTACCACAGAGTTGATACGTTGCTCTGGGGTTGTTGTTTCCCATGTGTAGTACTTTACATTTGTCAATGTTAAACTTCATTTGCCACCTCTCAGCCCATCTGCTCAACCTTTCCAGATCCTGTTGCAGCAGCATAGTGTCAGTAGTGTCCTTGACAACCCTGCCTACCTTTGTATCATCTGCAAACTTCGACATTAAGCTTGATATACCATCATCAATATCATTTATAAATACAGAAAACAATATTGGACCCAACACTGAGCCCTGAGGGACTCCACTAATAACATTAGTCCACGACGAGCAGTGTCCATTGATTACCGCTCTCTGTCTTCTCCCCCTCAGCCACCCCTTTATCCACAGCAGCAATTTGCCTCCAATGCCACACTGCTCCAATTTGTGCAGCAGTCTTCCATGTGCAACAGTATCAAAAGCCTTTCTAAGATCCAAGTATATAATATCAAAGTTATTCCCTGCATCCAGTTCCTTTGTGACTGCATCATAGTATCCAATCAAATTGGTCAGGCAAGACTTCCCCTTAACAAAACCATGCTGTGTCCGAGCTATAACTGAAGTCTTGTCTAAATGATCCTGCAGTGCTTCTTTAACTAGTGTCTCCATTAATTTTCCTGGAACAGAAGTTAAACTCACAGGTCTATAATTATTTGTGTCAGCCTTTGATCCTCCTTTGTGAATTGCGGTCACATTTGCACATCTCCAGTCTGTGGGTACCTCCCCTGAGTCCAAGGAAGCTCTCATAATTATGGCTAAGGGTTTGCTTACTTCCTCTGCTGCCTCCTTTAATATAACTGGATAGATCCCATCCACCCCGGGTGTCTTTCTTGTGTTTATCTTCAACAATTTCTCTTCCACTTTACTCTCAGTTATTACAAGATTCTCTAGCTTACTGCTAGAGTTGAATACACTTCTGGCTTTTCCCTCGCTAAATAACTCCTCGTGTGAATGTCGATGCAAAATATTCATTTAGTTTGTTAGCTACCTGAGCAGGATCATCAACAGTTGACCCATTGATATCAAGTGGACCAATCTGATTCATCCCCTTCCTTCTAGAGTTTACATAAGTAAATAACTCTTTGCTGTTTTTCTTTGCATCCCTTGCCAAAGATTTCTCATAATCTACCTTCGCCTGCCTAACCTCCTTCGTAACTTGGTTACAGATCAACTTGTATCTATCATAGGCTTCTGTGTCATGTGTTATTTGTATGTATCCCATGCATTTTTCTTCTCTGCCATATGTCTCATTAGTTCATCTGACATCCATTTAGACCTTGAACAATATTTCTTAGTTGGTATGTAAAGCCTAGTAGCTTCCAAGGTAAGTTCTTTGAATGCTTCCCATTTTGCATTTGCTGTTGGTAACATCATCAGTTGGTCCCACTGTATAGAATTTAAATACTGTCTCAGTCCATCGTAGTCGCCTTTACGAAAGCAATAACCCTTCCCTTTACTCCTAATGGTAGTTACCTCTTTGAGTAAATCCCACTTCAGAACACTGTGATCACTGCCACCTAGTGGTTCATTTATCTGCAGATTCTTAATGCATGAAGAATCACTGCTGATAATCAAATCAAGAGTATTCCTCTCTCTAGTTGCCTCCCGAACATGCTGATGTAGAAAACAATCATCCAGTAAATCCACAAAAGTCTTGCTAGTGTGTGAGTGACCAGCCCCCAAATTCCAGTGAATATCTGGGAAATTAAAATCTCCCATTATAAGACTCTCTGATTTACTGGCCCACTCTATTTCCCTGTACAGTTTCTTATTATACTCATCAGAGTCATTAGGCCTATAGCACACTCCTACTCTCAATTTTGATCTCCCAATGCTTATGTCACACCAAACTGACTCGACACTGCACTGTCCAGCGATGTCCACTGGCTTCACTTCCTTGGATTTTATGTATTTCTTAACTAATATCATAACCCCTCCTCCCTTCCTATCCAGTCTATCCTTTCTGTAGACGTTGTACTCCCCAAATTCCAGTTCTGCATTCCTTATATCTGTGTGACACCACGTCTGTGATATCCCAACAATATCTGCCTTTGATGTTTTTAGCAATACCTGAAATTCATCAAATTTATTTACTAAACTCCTAGCATTGGTGTACACGCAACTATACATGCACCTATTTCAATACTTAGCTACCCCTAACACTACCGATGTGTTTACTTGTACCGCAATGACTCCCAGCGGTCTCTGAAATATCCTGCATCTTGTTTTTCAGGCTTCTGCTCATTCCAATAGAAGCAGTGCAAGAATCTCTTTCACCTCTGCCAGTGGCTACTGTTAATCTATTCATCTTTGTCTCCCCCCAAGCTAGCAGTTTTCTGACCCACCTAACACTGCCTCGATAGCATCAGCAAACATTCTTGCACCCTTTCTATTTAAGTGTATCCCATCCCTGTAGAAGCAGTCTCTCCTGTTAACAAGTACAATCCAGGCTGAAAAAAATTCTAAATTTTTTTCAGCCTGGTGAATATAGTAAAAAATATAGTAAAAGATGGGAAATAAATCAGAAATAAGTGGGAATGAATACATTTTCTGACATTTTAAAACAGTTAATTTGTTAATACTTAAATGCTATTTAAAAAAAGACTTAATTTTTCAGAGCTTCTTTTTAAATCTTGAAATATAAGTGCCATTTTTCTGTTTCTAAATATATTTTTGATCAACTTCAGAGATGTTTAGAATGAAATAGTATAATCTGCTTCCACTGTTGAGAGCAGTCCAAAATGTATATTTTTAACATTTTAAAACAATTAATTTTTGTTTATACTTAAATGCTATTTAGAAAAAGGACCCAATTTTTAAGAGCTTCATTTTAAATCTTCAAATAGTGCCATTTTTCTGTTTCTAAATGTATTTTTGATCAACTTCAGAGATGTTTAGAATGAAGTAGTATAATGCTCCTCATTGTCCTCAATAATGGGAGCAGATTTTTTTTTTTTTTTTTTTGTACCTTGAATTACTCAAATATATTTCCTGGCACATTTTCTTCACACTGAAGACCTCAGTGCAAAGTTTCAAATGCTGCCAACATTTCATGTTTGGAAGGTTTAACATTGCCCTCATTTTTATCCAACTCATTATCAGTATTGTCACTAGTTCTTTGAATACTATCCAAAAAGTTGGAATCACTTGTATATTCACTACTATAACATCATTATCAACTCCTAAAAATTTGTCAAGAACAATTTCTCCACTGATCAAACCTCTTGCTTGGAGTTATTCCCAAGATTACTCAATATCTTGTAGTAGTTCGTCCTTCTCATTGCTGTTAATTGGGTTTTATCAAAACCTGCATTTGCAAAACAATTCTTAATCGTTGTTTCTGTCACACCTTGACTCCACACTTTCGTCAACTCTGATATGCACATCCACAAATCTTGTTCTTGTTTGTTACCGCAACAGAACATACTAGCCAGATGTTCTGAGGGCAGAAACATTTTAAATGAGTTGGTAGCTAATGCCAGGGAAGCGAGCTTAAATAAATTGTTAAGGGGTGTGCCAGGGTAGTTAACTATACAAGAACACTAAGTCTTAATTGTTTAGACAGTAATGTCAGAAGTGTCGTCAATAAAATGAGTGAATTCAATCTGCTGTTCAGGACAAGTAACACTGACATAATAGAGCTTACGGAAACACCCGGCGATGGGAGATGATGAGTTTCAGTACGGTATGTATAATGTATTTAGGAAGGGTAGGGAAGATAGAAGGGGGGAGGGTCATGATTCTTATCAAAAACAGCTGAGTATGACGAAAGGATTCAGATGTTTCGTATGCTAGTATAGAATCTGTATGGTATGAGATAGTTGAAAGCAAGGGTATAATGAGAGTGGGAGTAATCTACAGGCCAGGTGATTGTGAAGATTATGATGAGAGCCTCTACATGCAAATGGAATGGGCAAGTAAGCATAAATGTCTTATTATGGGTGATTTTAATTTGCCTCTAATTGATTGGAGCAAATGGGAAGGAAACTCCAAATGGTGGACAAAATTTTTAAATCAACTACATGATTATTATTTGTATCAACATGTCAGGGAAAATACTAGGGAAAAGAATATTCTAGACTTCATCATCACCCACGAACCAGATGACATAATAGGGCTGACACTACAGGAACTAGTAGAAGGAAGTGATCACGGAGTTCTATGATGGATGATGAAGAGAGAGAGGTAGCAGTAGTTAGTCAAAGGAATGGGTTATAATTTCAGGATAGGAAGTTACGATGGCTTAAGGTGTTACGTAGCTTCTTATTAACTGGGAGTGATTACAAATGAATTATGGTACACCTTTAAAACATTAATCACAGAAGGTGTGAATGCTTATATACCATTAAAAAAAATACTCCACAAGGAAGATTCCAAGTTGGATGAATAAGGAAGTTGCCAGATTACTTGAGCAGAAAAAGACAGCATAGAAAAGTTACAGAGCAATAAAAAGTACTGAAGCCTACAACAGCTACAAATTAATCTGTAATAGTTCCACAGAAAAGAAAGGTTAGGCTGGCAAAGGCAGATTATGAGAAATTGCTGGTGAAGAGAGTGGGGATAAGGAATTCTTCGCATATATATAAATGCAAAGAAGAGGAGGACAAACCAGATCTGACCCTTATGTAATGGACATGGGATAGTATTAGATACTCCAGCTGAAGTTGCAGATAAACTGAACAGTTATTTTGAATCAATATTTATAGAAAAAAAACCCTCTACGTCAATGAGAAATTATGGGAGTGAATTTGAAAAAAATGTAATTAATGATATTGAAATTTCATATGATTATTTAATGAAAAAACTTTCCAGCCTACAGGCCAGTGAGGGTCCTGGGTTTGATGGCATAAACCCTATAATCTTGAGGGATGCAGCAAGTGAGTGCTTCAAACTGCTGAGGCTAATCATGAGAGCATCACTGGACTTAGGAGTGATTCCGTTGGACTGGAAAAGTGCAAATATATCTCCAGTACAAAAGGGTGGTTCTAAGAGTGAAGTGAGAAATTACCGGCTGGTCTGTCTCACTTTTACTGAAGTTTTCATTTCTTAAACAGACCTTATTACAGATGATACGTTAGGACATTTGATACTTTGCTTGCTTTTCATGGACATCCTTGATATTTTTTGTCATGCAAAAATAGTAATTGTCAATGTGGTTATACAGTTCTTGCCGCAACTTTGGAACGGCAAAATGCATACTTTTAATTTTCCCAGTTAGCTATCTTCTCAGATTTCTGGTGCAGATAATGTAACACATGGGTCCACGTCAATTCGTTGATTTTCTTCCTCTGATTTTTTGTTGTAAACTATCTACAGATGTAGCAGAAATTGTCAAGGTGATTCAGATGCTTCCTTGCTTCTACTTAAACATTTTAACTAGACAGCGCTAAGCAAAATTCAGAAGAAACAAACAATACCCAATAGATACGAAGACAAACTGTAACACATAATTATTCTGTTTCCGTTACTTAAAGAGAGAGGTAGGGGTTAACAATCAAAGATGAAAATATTAATCCTCCCCAGCTTGACTGCCATCTATGAGCTCATGCAAACGTAGTTATTTGCAGGTAATACAACAGATCAATGTATATCTACTCCCCAAAATTGTAGTAAGATATAAGATCAAAAATTAAGTATTGTGGGTAACTACAGAAACCTTTATATGTTGAAATTGTGACATGATGTGATATTTTAAAATTATTTTTGAAATCTATACAGAATGTGTGAATCTAAAATTGACTGCAAACAGCTGATATATTAGGTGAGGTAAAAATCATGTTGGCCAGTGTTATTCGTCTTTTTTTTTTTTTTTTTTTTATGATATCCCTAAAGACGAGAGGTATTAGAAACTATAATACTTAGTACCGTACATGGGTTGGAGGTTGAGAAGACGAAAGAAGATATTTGTTGACATTAGACTTCAGCTTCTGTAGACTAATTTTCAGGAAATATGTATGAAGGAAGGTTGTTCCAGAAAACAGCAGTTGAATGAATAAACAAGGAAGATGAAAAGTTGGTTCTGTGAGTTTGAAGTTGGACAGTAAATGGATGTTGGCTGGTGGTGGCACGTGTTCGGACTGTTTTGAAAAAGAGAATGGGAATTATAGAAGCCAATTCAGCAGAACAGTGCCCATGGAAGTATCTGTAGAAAAGGCATGCAGCAGAAACAGATTGTCTATGAGACAGAGATTGGAGAGACTCTGTTCAAGATGAATCATTAATTAACCCAATTGCCCTCTTCTGAATGGAATCTAGAAACCTAAGAGAGGTTTTGGGGGCGCAGCCCAGTTGTGGGAACAATGTTCCATGGTAGGGTGGATTTGCGATTTGTACAGAGTGAACAGCTGTTTGGAAGAAAAGTAATGCCCAGAGCGAAAGAGAAAACCAAGTTTTTTAGATTCAGAGGAAGCAATATTTGTAATGTTATTTATTTGTTATTTGGTTTTTTTTTAGGAGCATTAGGAACTAAGGCCATATTGCTCCAGGAATATGCGGTGGTCATTCCCTGACCTTTCTGCATCCTCCGTATTTGGTGGTGACGGGCTCGAATCCCGGTCTAATCAAGAAGCATGTGCTACGCACTGTTGCTCCTTCCCACCTGGCTACGGAGGCACCAATAATAATAATAATATTTGTAATGTGCTTGTGCCAAGAGAGATTAGAAGTCAGGGTAATCCCCAAAAGAGATATATCATTTGCTTAGAAATCGGAGTGTCACAAAAGATAAGCATAGGAGCAGAAGAATCCTTTTTGCGAGATATAAGACAGGACTGAGTTTTAGAAGGATTGAAATGATGGAGACTTATCTGAAGGTCGGCATTTAAGGAATTGGTAGCAGATATTCAAGAAGTTGAAGCTGATTAAGCAAATTTCCAAGCAGATAGAAAAACACCTTTGGAATAAGAAAGTGAAAAAAAGGTGGAAAAAACAGGATTAAGTTCAGGAGCACAGGTTTTGAGAACAAGTGTGGAGAAGTAGCATCAGGACCTGGAGCTTTCTTAGCATCAAGATTCATCAAAATCCTTCTGACATTCTTTTGGCAGAAGGCCACAGGAGGCATTGAATGGAGTGTGTTGGGAATGGTGGGGGTGTTTTGCCAAGATCATTAATACATGAGGTGAAAGAAAAATGGGATGCTAGCAGGTCAGCTTATCCTTGGCTGAAGTGACAATAGAACCATCTGGTTTTGACAGAGGTGGGAGCTGAGATGGGTAAAAGTTGCAGCCAATAGCTTTGGCAATAGACCAGAATGCTCGGCTACCATTAGGGCAAGAAGCAAGTTTTCTACTCTTAGCCTGTTTAAAATCTAGTTTGGACTGAAATTAGATTTTGAACAGGCTAAGTCTGCTCTGGGGTGACTAGAATTAGTTCCTGAGAGTTTAGAGAACAATCTAGTCAATTATTATCTACTCTTCTACTCACTATATACGATATTTTCATTATTTATTATAATTTTTAATGAAAAAAAATTTACGTTGTAAGTGGGTGCAGGTGTGCTGTATATGCCAATAGTGAGAAATATTTTGTACCTTTGCTTCTCAAATTTTAATACAGTTACTGATTCAAATATTCACATTTTCTTGGATTGTTTTTTTTTTAGTTTTGTTTGTTTCCAAACTGTGTCCCAATGTGCCTACTTGACATAAATCAGATATTACTATGGGCATTTATTCAATAGTTTTATTCTTCATCTTCACTTATCACCCTTTTTCAACAGCCTTATTCCTTGCTGTTATGACTTGAATCTGTGAATCTATTTAAGTTACCTTAATTTTAAATGCAAAGTCATAGTTCATAAAACAAACAGATTAGGCCATGTATAACAAAAATGAAATTTTACAAAAGTATTTATTTATATTCAAAACAAAATTGAATTGAAACAGTTAAAATTAAACAGATCACAAAGCTTTTAATTATTTTTAAACGAATAAGTATATGACTTCCTGATCCACAGTTTGTATGAGAGCTGTGATATTTGAAGGTAAAAAAAGGCACTTGATATTGCCTTTGACTCTTGATTAAATTTCAGTAAAGGTTGCAGGTGCATTATCTAACAATATTAGAGCCTCGATATTTCCTTTTGCATTTAATTTTTCCTTTTGAAGTGATTTTGAAACCGATTTAAAGTTGTATCACTAGATTCTCATGAAAAAAATGTCCATTATACATAAATAAAATATGTAAAAAAAAAAGAGGTTTTACTGTACCTCATTCCTTGATGCATTGAAATTCAAGGAAACTTGTGTTAAAGGTGCTAAAATTTTACAATTTTAGGACCTGAACATAGATTATTCTTTAGATTTCTATTAAAATTTAATGTTTTAAATGATTTTAAAATGTGTATCTATATATTTTTTTCTTACCCCACTCAGAGACAGCAAATCTCAAGAGTTGTGCTTATTTTTGACACAAGCTGTAAGTATGCTCTTTTCTTTTTTAGTATTCTAACTCCCCTGGGGTGACTAGAATTAGTTCCTGATAGTTTAGAGAACAATCTAGCTGATTATAATCATGCTCTTCAGAATATGGATAATACAGCTAATATGACAGAAAAGTAGCAAGAGGATTTTTTCTTTTCTTTTTTTTTTCAACATACGAGTTTTCTAAATTTCCTTTAAAACCATGCAGTTATAAAAATCATATAGGTCTGTTCAGGATGCCTGTTGGCTTAAGAAGACTTGATTGTTTAAACTGACTTATAAGAACAAGAGCATTGCAAATGGCATGTTACAGAACTCACAGTTAGTTCAAATCTCCAAGGGATTGTTAACGCTATATTATCAAAATATAGCAGTTAAGAGAATATCAAAAATTTTACAACAGGAGATTCTTGTCCATAATAAAGGAATGTGAAAATTTATTATTAGCCACGAGGCTAATAATAAATAGAATAATCCAGGTGTGAGGAAGCCCGAAAATTTTGCTTCACCAGCCAAAAAAATATAAATAAAAATAATTGATTAATTAATTTAAAAAAAAAATAATAAAAAAAAATAACTATTTGACTCCCTCCTTGCAGGTAGCTAGTCAACTTGAATTTCCGTATGGTGTCAGCCTCGACCATCCATGGAAATAACTTATTCCATTAATTAACAATTTTTTTGCCAATAAAAAGCTTCCTGCACTCCAGTCTGAACCTTATTCCTTGCAATTCGAATTTATGGCCCTCAGTTCTAGAATCATTTATAACAGCAAAATTTCACCCTCATTCATTTTACCTTCTTCTCTCAGAATCTTGTACACATCAATCAAGTGGCCTCTAAAGTGCCTAGTTACCAAGCTCATGACCACGTTCAAAGTCTTTCCTTAATGGCTACCCTTTTACCAATCCCACAGATGCTTCCCCTCCTTTGGACCCTTTCAAGATATGTCCTTTTTTTCAGGTGCAATCTGCATGTTTGAACACAATGTTTCAAGTGGGGGTCTTACTATTTTCTTATACAGTAGGATTGTGACTTCCCTGTCTCTGCAAGCAAATTTTCATTAAATCATCTATAGGACACTATGGGCCTTGCCAACTGTCTGCACTGCTTGAAGAACTTCATGGCCAACTGTATCATAAATTCCAAATCCCTTTTTCCCCTCTACGATTTTTAGTTCAACCCCACTAAATGCATTATTTTTTTGGGGGATTGCTGTTCCCCAAGTTTAAGACCTTGCATTTTCCTGCATTAAAAGATAGCTGCCATTTGTCTGATCCTTCCTGAAGTCTATCTCAAACTATCCTGAAGAAGTTCTGCTTGGAACTAAACATTAGCTACTCTACTATCCTTGACATCATCCAAATTTTGATATCACACTTTCTGTCCCTTATTGATGTCATTTAAGAAAATCAAAAACAGCAGTGGTTCCGTTTCCAATCTTTGGGAACCCACTTTTTTTTTTACATTAGCCCAATCCGAAGAGTAAGTATTAATCAATCCTCTTCCTCCTACTCTACTGGCGCACTATGGCCATAGTTGCCGATGCACCTAATAAATCCCGAAACAAACCTACTCTACAGCCATCCTGCAATCCATCTAAGCAAGTCCCATGATTCCAACGGACTTAGTGACTGTCAAAATAGATAACTATGTTGGCTAAACATGATTTTCCCTTTACAAAACCATGCCATGTTTCCTTCACCATTCCATTTCTCCCTAAATGATCCTTAATTGCACTCTCTTGATTATTGCCTCCATGATTTCTCTTACCACTGAATTGAAACTGACTGGTTGGTAGTTAGCCACTTCCTACTCTTAGAACCACCTGTATTGGTGAAACATTGGCACTTCTCAAGTATTGGTTCTTCCCCCCCCCCCCCCACTTTGGTGTTTATGAAAGCTAGAATAAACCTGCGATCCAGTCTTATTAGACTAAAAAAAAATTTAATATTTATAGAATCATTAACATTTGTGATGTTGAGAACTTTAATAAATAAAGAATATAGCTCTTGTTGACATTTTATTTTATTATTTTTGTTCCCTTGCTGAGCTTCTTTCCTGTTAATTGTAATTTATAAACTCTGAATGTCATGTTTATATAACAGCTAGATTATTTTCTATAGCCTCTAGAGTAAAGAAGTGTTAATTCTTGTCGTCCAGTATTGTACAAGGAGGGTATCAAAAAGTTCATACGCTGACCTAAATAAAACATCGGTAGGAAGATGCCATTTTTTAATAAAAGTTGTCTACATGTTCAATAACTAACATGTGAAATTTCATTCCTATAGGTGATCATACACCAGAGGTGGTGTGCGGAATCTGAGGAGTATCAAGCAGTGATCAAGTTCCTGCATTTGCAGGGCAAGAAAGCTCAGGAAATTGATGAAGAAATGAAAGCTGTGTGTGGGCAAAATTGTCCATCCTGTGACACTGTAAAAAAGTGGAAATGGGAGTTCCAGTATGGTCATACAAGTGTCTTTGATAAGCCAAGGGAAAGAAGGCCATCAACATCCACAGACAGTGAGATGGTTGAGCAGATGGTGCTGAGTGACAGATGTGTGACCATTCATTTCATTGTGAATGTAGTGGGAATTAGTTGTGGATCTGCCCACAGCATTTTACATGGCCATCTGCATAAGTCTAAGGTCTACGCACTATGGATTCCAAGATTGCTGATGCCTTTGCAGAATGAATGTTGAATGAAACGTTCTGGCCAACCATTGGATTTGTGTAATGCTTCGAACTGTTGCAGCACCCACCCTATTCTCCTGATCTAGCACTGTCAGCTCCTTGTTTCGAGAAATGAAGAAACCATTGCGTGGATGCTGCTTTGGTTTATCTCATAATTAACATGAATGAAGTGGAATCATGGTTTCAGGCAAAAAAAAAGTGCGGTCTTCTATGATCAAGGCATTAAACAACTGATCCATAGATGAGAGAAATTTGTTACTATACATGGAGAGTACATAGAAAAGGATTAAAGTTTGTGTGAAGTTTCACCTTTCTAGGGCTATATTTTTAGATACAAACTTTTTGATACCCTCTCGTATATTTGAAATCATAGCAATTTGCATTAATATAAATTTAGAATTTTTTTTTAGCTTGGTAAAGATACTGATACCATTGAACAAATTTAGTCTGATATTTGGAGGTATAGAAATTCCTGTGATCCATATAGTTGATGAAACAGCTCTTGATAATGAAACACTACACTGCATTTATGCAAAATTATATGGACATAATTTAAACACTTACAATAATTAATTACTGTACATTGAAATATTCCAAATATTTCAGAATGCCACGATTTCTTTATCTGGTGATAATTATTTAAACTTTTTTTAGAAATTTACATAGTACGGTATTATATGATTCAGTGCCCGCTTTAGGGTAAGGCCGAGTAGGCACTGTCCTAGGGACACCAAGGTTTACGTGCTGCCAACACTTCTAAACCTTGCTGCAAATTGGTAAAATTAATCATTCTAAAAATTTAAATCTTCACATTGGCAAATGTGGAGGAGCCATCAGTCAATATGGCCTAGGGGCACCATATACCCTTGAGGCAGGCCCTGATACGATTACACCTTGGCTGACACAGACTATAGAGAACAAAGAGATAGGAAGGAAGCTGCCCAGTAATAGAGATCAGAGGTTGTGCTTCTGATTCGTTACTAGGAACTATCTAGGGTGCAAGGTTTGTCTGGTTTGTCTTTGCTGCAAGCTTTGCCGAACATCAGAGATGGAGAGGATCACATGCCCATTCTCCTTTGTGGCTGTGATTGCAGGTTGCTGTTCTGCTCAGGCCATGATATGGTAGAGTCCTGTTCCATCTTGGAAGACTGATGATTTTCCTGAATGCTGTAAATTAATAGTGTTGTCCTGAATGTCTTTGCAAGGTTTGTCTTAGACATTCTGTAAAACATTTCCAAGAATGGGGATGGTAACTCTGCCAGTGTTTCTATTTACCATATTTCCCTAATTGTTTGGATGTGGAATGTTTCAAGCAAGTTCCTTTTCTTCTGCTAGTGCACTTCATGTAGTACTTTGTGGTCGAGATGAGGAAAGCATAATCCTTAGAGACGTTATATTGTTTACTTTGGAGCAGTGGTGGCTCATGACTCTGATGTTTGGGGGTGCTGTGTCTTAAAGTTACATTAAATTGTCTTGGTTATAAGACATGTAGACATACACAGTAATAATAAGCAAGTTAAAAATACTACAAAACATTATCTAGATATTTACCATTAACATACTTGAACTTGTATTTAAAATTAAATCCATTCTTCCGTTTTTATTTGTTGAAAATAGATTAATAACTTTTTCATTCAAGTTTGGTGCACTATTGACTAAACTTTTCTCTATTGAAAGCATTTCTTGAGCATTTAGCCTTCCTTGATTCATAATGCTACTTAAAAATGTTTTTATTCTTTTTAATGTTGAATGGCAGCGTTCGGGCTCTGAAGTAGTCATTGGAATGGTCAAAAGAACTTTTGAGTTTTGTAATTTCACCAAGAACTTCAGCTAGATTATTTTCTGAGATAAATTTCAGCAAGTCAGTTAATTTCTCTTCCATGTGCATTTTCGTATGAAAAAATAACAAAGTTCTCCTTGTTAAATAACTTTGCAGCAATTAGTTGCTTTGTAAAAGAATATCTCTCACCCATACAAAACTTATATAGTTGCATATTTCCTTCACTTCAATCATGAGTGTTTTCGAAGGATTTTCACAGTACATTGAATTCCTGATTTTTAGAATGGCATTTTTAAAGTTTCCTATATATTCATGTATTTTAACTGCTTCAATTTCTCAAGGTTGCATTTGATTATAAATAACTTCCACGTGAGGCATTATCTGATGGAAAAGTTCTAACCAGAACTCAAATTTTTCCTTACTCAAGATGTGCAAAATTCCAGTTGCTTCTGAAATCGTCTTATCTACATTTGCTGTCACTTGTAGTTCCTGTGTGCACTTTTTTAAGGATTCAAAATTTTCATAAACTCTGTTCACAGTGCGTATATTGAAGTTCCATCTTATAGGGGAAGGTCGGGCAACAGGCTGTCCATATGCTTTCTGAGAACAGAGAGACGCTGTGGTGATCTCGAGAAAAATGTTGGTATCGACACGAGGTTCGAAAAGAATATTCTTGAATCTCGGGTACTACTTGCTGCATTTCTCATCATCAGATTCAGTTGGTGTGCATAGCAGTGAAAAAATGGCATTTTTATACACTTCTTTTATTTTAGCCTGAACTCCCCCTTTCCTGCCTTTAATCACACTTGCACCATGAAATGTCTGAGCAACCAGTTTTTGAGTATTTCCTTTGAGGATTATGTCTAACTGATCTAGAATGCACTTTGATATTCCGTCTGCCGTTTGGTTTTCCGGAGTGAAAAAAATCTCAAAAACATCTCCATTCGGTTCATATCTCAGAACAATTATCATTTGTATACGTTCTGAAATATCTGTTGTGTCATCAGCCATGACAGCTACAAATGAAGCTTCTTTAATTTCTCTTTTTATTTCATCCTGGCATATTTGCAGCCAACAGTCAACAATATCATTCTGAAAAATTTTTGAAATGCTGTTAAATGCTGCATTACTTCCTAAATGGTTCTTTAAATTGTAATCTGATGTACAAGCAAAATTTATTAATCCTCTGAATACTCCTGGATTTTTAGAATCGTCTTTTTTGTTATGTCCACATAAAGGAATTTCAAACTGTCCACAACATTTAATGCAGTCTATTATTTTAGATAATACCTCACAATTCTTGGTAACTTTTCTGTTATGTTTGCAGATCAAAGGTCTGTAGGCCTCACTAAGCTGTTCTTTAATATTTATGCTTCCTAAAAGTGATAGTGAAATCACATTATCAATAAGTTTCTTCAAACTCATGTTTTAGAGTTTTTTCTTTCATTCTGTTCATGTTTGTAAAGCCACTTTTTGTCCACATTAAGTCACCTCCGAAGAGCAAACATAGAAAACAAAACAATGCATTTTTAACTTCACAACCACAAAGCAACTTTTCCTTTGGTACCATTCAGTTTTAAAACTGTGAATATATTTCTTATTATTATTTATTCCGAACTGAGAAATTTGAATCTTTGGTGTGGGGTGGCCTTCTTTTTTAATCACATTTTTTTCTTGGAGAGATAATTGTGAAAAACTTAGTTGCTGAAGTTTATTCACTGTCGCGTGATTTACTTCATGGGGAAGCATGGAGGCCATGATCGAATCAAATTTCACAAAAACGTGTGTTGTAGAAATAATGTTTTACTTGCACATCACCTCCTAATATAACTTCAACTTACCAAGTTCAAGCTCAATTCGCAATTAAGCCGTAATCACATAATTACACTGTTGAATGTTGAGTATTGACTTAACACTGATATTATTTAGTTACTTAATGGGAATTCAGGCTAATAACAAAAAGACACCGACATTGTGGCTACACACCTATCATGGTCACTGATGAAATCTGCACTGCGCGCTTTACAGTGACTTTGATTCGTTTCACCTATAAAAAATGTATATTGGCAAGTTGCTAATGGCAATCAACTACCAGATATTCACTGAAATGCAAAATGTGTCACTGCCTGGCACACAGTGAGGCCTACAGTTAATTAAACTTCAAAGTTGGAAACGATTGCATGTTTTTATTCGTTTATTATTGAAATGATTACTGGAAATTGAGGATGCACATACTATATGCGGGTCCTGTTAATAAAAATATTCATTTCGTTGCATTGTTCTTCACAAAATTTCATATAACTCCATTCACTGTATATCTAGATTTAAGTAGCTGGAGGTGCTGAAGGGCCTATGGATGAGCCACCCCTGCTTTGGAGGATGGTCTAGAGTTTCCGGAGCATTTTCTGCCATATGTGATATTTTCCACATCTACATTCAAGCTTGTGGACTACATCTTGTGTGCGTGCGTGCGTGCGGGGAGTATTTTTTAAGTTTTGCTTAGCTTCAAACCAAAAGTTGCAGTCTGTTGATAGTTTCTCCCTGTCCGAGGATGGCCGGACAGGGAGAAAATTCTGTCTTGGGTTGGGAGGGGGATTAGTTCCATTAATAGTTTTACTAATGACTTTTTCTGGGTATTGGTTATGACTTAGTATGATTCTAATGTTGTTCAGCTCTTGCTTTCGATAATTGGAAATTCAGACACTAATTGCTCAGAGGTTATTCTTATTATACCCATTCTGACTAATGATGGAGGTCATCAGAGTGGTAATTTTAAATGCTGCACTGTCTATTTACAAAGGGTCGTGTTATTTGCAGAAATTTCATTCACAAAGACCTTTAACTGAGAATTCACAAATGGTGAAGGGTCTGTGGGAGTATGCTCCTGGCTTGCAACATATTTTTATATAAAATATGCACTTTATAGGGTTAAAATTGTACAGACACCAGATTGTTGCATAAAGGGCTTTTAATTCAAAAACATGATGCATAGTAGGACCACCTTTGGCTTGTATAACTAGCTGACACCTACTTTTATAAATAGGTGTCAGCCAGAATTCACTTCCTGCAAAGCATATGCTAGTGTCAATCTAGATGACGTCCAGATAGGCTGCAACCTAATGTGGTGCTGAAATCATAGGTGTGGTTGATTTGAACTGTGAAATGGTCAATCCAGTTTTTGATCTGATTGTCCACAAACCAGTCCTATATGATAATATCCATATGCTGATACTAGCAGGCCTTGTTTCTGTAATACTGCCACATTGTAGTTACTGCATAATTTTTCAGACTCACCAAATAGGGTACAGACTTTGTGGTTTTGGTTACTACTATCAACAGACCAATTCTGAAATGGCCGAAACAGTGCTGTACTACCAGACTTCACAGTTGAGAATTATAGAAATACTGGAAATTCTTCCAACAGGATGGACTCTCCAATCATTCTTAACACACACAGGCTTGTCCATTGAAATGAAACATTGTGTAGCAAGATTAGTCACTCCATTGTGCATTCTGCCCCCGGTTCTAGAGGTGACATTTGAGGCATGAACCACCATATTTGTGGTTTGCTGAATATTTCAGTGAGTTTGTAGGCTGTCATTTCATTTAGTATTAGCAAAAAGATCCAAGGATGCACACTTATACGGCATCATAAAAAAAAAAAAAAAGCTACATTTGCACTAAAATGCCTAGCCCATCCATTTTAATAATCTCTACAATCCTCCTGTAAATTTTATTTTGAACAATCAATTACTCTTTGGCTAGAGGCAAATTTCAGCACATCTACCTTGCAACTGTCCTTTTCCAGTTTAAATTTATTCCCCCTTATGTGTATGTGTCATCAGCGCGAGTAAAGATGCACACTTCAGTTCAGTTATCATTCAGATGCCTAGTTTCCAAATGCTGCAATTTGCAGAACTGAAGTCTTTTTTGGTAAAACTGCCCCATTGTGCTCCTGGCTAATCTTGTTCTTTTTCTTCACTTTGTTTTTTATTTGTTTATTATTATTATTTATTTATATTATTTATTATTTTTTTTTTTTTTCACAGTAGTTCTTTCCAGTTTCAATTACTTTTATGAGATGTGGCTATTAAAGCTAAATGCTAATGCTGCATAGCATTAGCATTTAGCATCCTGAAAGAGGCCTCTGAGGTCAGGAAAATTCATGTCTAGGAAATAAGTGAACTCATACACCAACCATTAAATAAATTTTACTGTAACTAAAGTTTTTACAAATAAATATCAAAAAACAAATTATATAATTTACTATAATTTACAATAAACTGGTGGCTGTATATTACAAAATGCTAAAACTATAATAAAATCATTTACTATAAAATATCCTAAAATATAAAGATTAAAAGTGCTAAAAACCTGAAGCTTTCGAGAGCATCAGCTCCCTTCCTCAACAGTGATAAAACTTCCTGCAACATCTCCTTATATAACAGGCTCACGGTACCTCCACACGTGGTATTCCTCCATGTGGTTCCCTCGGCACATGGGCAGAAGCGGAAATGGCTCGGGTATGTGGCAAACAAAATCGTTCATCCGTACTTAGGACAACTGCTTCAAAAATCGGATGTATGCACATACCTCTGTCTCTATTCATGGTATTCTTACTGGATGAGCCAATCCGTAAATCCTCTAGCCACTTACACTCCCAGTACCCATGCACGTGGTCCACGATAATCGCATCCTCTGGGGAGATTTGATGCTGCTTCTCCCAAAAATGTTCGGCCACAGCAGACTTATTATAATCGGCGGTTCTTATAGCATTTAAATGCTTCCCCAAACAATCCCTGAGCTGTCGTTTTGTTTCCCCCACATAACACTCCATACTCTCTCCGGGCATTCTATTCTGTATACAATTCCACTACTGAGGTCTTTTGGTATACGGTCTTTCACCTGAGACACAGCTATGCACAACCTCCGCCCGGGAAGCTGTACACAGCGTGTCTTATAACCCCGTAAAATTCTCGCTAAATGCTCAGTGGGCACCGGATAGTAGAGGACTATTCCCCTATGCTTCCCATATGCAGTACTTTACATTTCTCAATGTTGACAAATGTAACTGAACTTCAGTTGCCACCTCTCACCCCATCTGCTCAACTTTTCTAGATCCTGTTGCAGCAGCAGCATACTGTCATTAACAATCCTGCCGACCTTCGTTTCATCTGCAAACTTGGACACTTAGTCTGATATACCATCATCAGTATTATTAATGAATACAGAAAACAACAATGGACCCTACATTGAACCCTGGGGGGACTCCACTAATAACATTAGTCCACGAAGAGCACTGTCCATTGATTACCACTGTCTGTCTTCTCCTACTCAACCATGACTTTATCCATAGCAGCAATTTGCCTCCAATGCCACACTGCTTCAATTTGTGCAGCAGTCTGTGTGCAACAGTATCAAAAGCCTTTCTAAGATCCAAATATATGATATCAAAATTATTCTTTGCATCCAGTTCCTTTGTGCTACATCATAGTATCCAATCAAATTGGTCATACAAGACTTCCCCTTAACAAACCCATGCTGTGTCCGAGCTATAACTGAAGTCTTGTCCAGATGATCCTGCAATGCTTCTTTAACCAGTGCCTCCATTAATTTCCCTGGAACAGAAGTTAAACTAACAAGTCTGTAATTATCTGTGTCTCCCTTTGATCCTCCTTTGTGGATTGGAGTAATTTCCAGTCCATGGGTACCTCCCCTGAGTCCAAGGAAGCTATCATAATTATGGCTAAGGGTTTGCTTACTTCCTTTGCTGCCTCCTTTAATATAACTGGATAGATTCCATCCACCCCAGGTGCCTTTCTTATGTTTATCTTCAACAATTTCTCCTCCACTTTACTCTCATTACTACATGATTACAGCCAGGCCTCGCATAATGCGAGTTCAATTAACGTATTTTTCAGTTACCGCTATTTGAACAATTATACCACTTTTCACTTTACACGATGCAAATTTACAGTTAACGTGATTTTTTTTTTTATGTGATAGTGGAAAGAGATTTGAATCGCGCTTTAAGCTTACCGCGCATCGAACAGGCAATAAACAAACGTTTGCCTGCTGCCCACCTCGGTGTGTTCCATCAACCATCAGAAGAAGAAGACATGTTACTTGTTTGTCTCCTGCTAATAAAGTCAATGCAGACTTGCATTTAAAAATTCAAGTTTTTAAATGAGCCAGATGAAAATGTTAATGCGAAGGAGATAACGGTAAAAGAACTAGATGAAATTTAGTACTAGATGAAATTTAGAACTAGATGAAAAGAGAACTAGATCTCTTTCATATCGCAGAGAATCTCAAACAAAAGGTTTGAGGTTCACGATATTTATTTTGCCAGGGCCCAGAGAAAATTGTTATCGGCTATCGGAAATTGATTGATGAAAAGAGAAAGTCAACACTGTTCAAATATTTCTGCAACAGTCATTTCTTCCTTGTGCATTTTATGTCAGAGGTTCCCAAACTTTCTCGGTTCACGGTGCCCTTAGTGTCTCAGCAATTTTTTCACAGCACAACCAGACCAAAAGAAATACCTAACAGTTCCGTTTATTAAGTAGTTAGGTCCAAACAACTTAAGAAATGTTGAAACTGTGAACTACCTTGAGCTAGTAGTTCACGTGGTGTCCGACAGATGTTGAGTATCGCTGTGTTTCCCTCGAAAATTTAAAATATTCTGTGGAGCACAGTTTGGGAACTGCTGTTTTATGCAATAAACATTTAATTCGATAATTATTTTCATTATATTTTGCATTGTATACAGTTAAAAAGTTATTTAAAAGTTATTTTTAAAATTCTTTATAGACATTCCCAGAAGGTCAAGGACCAATTGTAATTTTTCCTATTGATTATCATATTTGATTAACGCGTTTCTGTTTTGCGCGATGCGCTCGTGGGACGAATTAATCGAGGCCAGCCCGTATATAGCTTACTACCAGAGTTTAATGAGTTTAATGAGACTCTGGCATTCCCCTCCCTGAATAACTCCTCGTGTGTGAATGCAAAATATTCATTTAGTTTGTTAGCTACCTGAGCAGGATCATCAACAGTTGAACTATCAATATCAAGTGGATCATTCTGATTCATCCCCTTCTAGTGTTTACATAAATAAAGAACTCTTTGCTGTTTTTCTTTGCATCCTTTGCGAAAGATTTCTTTCCAGTGAATTACTTTTATGAGATGTGGCTGAATAACGAAACTGCATATGCAGCCACTACACACCAAATGCCACCTGTAAAACAAAGGAACGTCAGTTGACCTTGAACATTTCCTAGTTGTCTGCCAAGTCATGTTCCAACATGCTTATTCGCTTTGCAGTGAGACAGGTTTTTATTGCCTTGTGTTTTGCAGTTTGCCGGAAAAATGACAGACAAAAGAACAGAACAATGAATCACCCTCAAATTTTTAACAAAACTGAAGAAAACACCAACTGAAAGTTATGAGTTGCTACGTCAAGTTTACGGAGCAGATACTATGTTGAGAGCTCACATGTTTTAATGTCATAAAATCTTTTTAGAAGGAAAGGAGAATATTAGCATTAACATTAGTAGAGGCATATGATGCAAGAAAGCAAGCTTATGCAGCATCAGCCAAAAAAAAAAAAAAAAAAAAAACCCCTTCCACTTCACCCCTCCATTCATTCGAAATACCTGTCCAGCTGAGCCTTAAATTTATTTAGGCTATCAACTTTCACCAACTAACTACCCGCTGACTAAAGGCAAATTTCCGCACATCTATCCTACATCTGTCTTTCCTCAATTTGAATTTATGCCCTCTCAGGTGATTATTCTGAGCTAGAGGAAGAATGCCATCAGCATTGAGCATGCTCAAACCATTCAAGGCTTTGTACACCTCTATCAGATCACCTCGCCGGTGCCTAGTCTCCAGACACTGTAATTTGCAAAACTTAAGCCTTTCTTCTTAAGAGCAACCCTTCGTTCCGTTCACTAACCTTGTTGCCCTTCTCTGTACTCGTTCCAGCAGCTCTACATCCTTCTTGAAATGAGGCCTCCAGATCTGTATACAGTACTCAAGGTGCGGCCTGACCATTGCCTTATACAAGGGAATAAACACCTCCCTATCCCTGCTAGAAAAATTCCTGTATATCATTGATAAGACACCATGAGCTACTCTTGCAGCCCGTCTGCACTGCTCAGAAAACTTCATATCTGCCTGCACAATTACCACCTGGTCCTTTTCATTCTCTACCACTGTCAGTGTAGTACCACAGAGTTGATACGTTACTCTGGGGTTGCTGTTTTCCATATGTAGTACTTTACATTTGTCAATGTTAAACTTCATTTGCCACCTCTCAGCCCATCTGCTCAACCTTTCCAGATCCTGTTGCAGCAGCATAGCATCAGAAGCGTCCTTAACAACCCTGCCAACCTTTGTATCGTCTGCAAACTTGGACATTAAGCTTGATATACCATCATCAACCCCTCGACGTGGGCACCTGTACGTGGTGAGGGGACCTCCCAGTGATGCTGCTGGGTTTCCAGATTAGCATCACTGGGATCTAACACCCATACCTTGGTTCCAGGGTTACATCGTTGGAATCCGGCGTGTGCAGCCGTGCGCCGCGACTCATGGAATGCGGAAAGGGGGATCCTGGTGGTTGAGGGGCCCAGCCTTAATACACCACTTTGGCCCCTGCTTCAACAAGACGGGTGGTCCCGGACCAGCCCGAATGGGATCAATCGGCGGGTGGTTTTTACTGCTAGGGTCAACTGCGTTCCAATAAGTCTCCCTCCCTTTGGTCCTGGGACGGGATAAAGACTTATTGGTAACGTGGGTATGGTGTTCTAAGCGAACTCGGCATCCCATTCGTGTACGCAGTACCTGCTAGTTCACGAGTGGGCGTCCCCTCGTAGGGCTCCGTGGTGGGTGAGGTACTTAGGCATCAGACACTTTCTCTTTACTCTCATGAGCAATTTAAATCCCTCTTTTTCTGGGGCCCCAACAAGGCCCCTACCTAATCGATCGTCGGAAGAAAGTGGGAGCAATTCTGCTAAAAGAGCCAGAACTGAGGAGAAAAACCATCTGTGACACCGCTTTTCCTCATTCTCCATTCCACCGGAGAGCAGTCAATAGGAAAAATGTCACCTTTCTTTATCCAGAAAGGATTAGAAGGGATGGCAGGTTCACCCAAATCAGTAAAACGCCTGCGTTCTTGAGATATTCTAATTGAAGCATTGAACACAAATCAAGCAGAAAAAATTTTGAAAGCCACATCTATAGGGGGAATACCCATTATCGTAACCCCTCATAAAACTTTGAACTCTTCACGAGGTGTCATATCAGAGTGGGATCTTCTTCACGTTTCTGAAGAAGAGATCTGCTCTGAATTAAAAGAACAAGGAGTAACAGCTGTCAAGCGAATATCCATGCGTAAGGATGGGAATCTCGTCCCTACCCAAGTTCTCATCCTAACATTCAACACCCCAAAGCCTCCAAGTTCCATCAAGGCAGGGTACTTAAACTGCCCATTGAGGATTTACGTTCCAAACCCACTGAGGTGTTTTAAATGTCAAAAGTACGGCCACTCACAAACAGCTTGTCGTGGTAACCTTGCCTGTGCTCGATGTGGTGCTAAAGATCACGAGAGCACGGAATGTATAGCTCCTAAGCCTAACTGTATTAACCGCCAAGGAGAGCACCCTGCATACTCTCGAGCATGCCAGCGGTGGAAGGACGAAAAGGAGATACAAAAGTTAAAAATGGAGCTTAACATCTCCTACCCAGAGGCTAGAAAACGCATACAACCAATAAATAGCGGGAAGCCTTCATATGCTCAGAAGGTTTCTGCGAAGTGCACTATTGTTACACGAACAGAGATGACTGTTCCACCATGAGAGTCATTCACGCCGATTGCATGCTATTTATTAAGTTCCCAAAAGCCCACCAAAAAAACGCAGTCAGCTGCAACTCCTATATCCGTACCTCCTAGTGCTCCACCACTACCAAAACCAAGTGGTAAAAAAAGAGCAACCAATAATAACAGAAACAATGGATGTAGAGAATAAGGAGGTAACGGACGAATCAGTCTTGGAACTCTTCGTGGAGGAGGAAATGAACACCGGACCGCGTCCATACTTCCCCAAAAGAGATAAACCCAAGACTGATAAAAGTAAGCCCTCAGCAACTCGGAAGCCGCCTGATGGACCCACCAAGCCAAAATAATGGCTAAATTTCTACAGTGGAATAGTCGTGGATTCCGGCGAAATACTGATGACATCAAGGCCCTCCTGCAAAAGCACGAGCCAGTTTGCTTTTGCTTGCAGGTGACTTAGCTAAAAGCAAATGATGATCCCACCATGCATGACATCACAATTTTTCGAAAGGATAGAATTGTGGACGGTCCTGCTCATGGAGGAGTGGCTATCCTTGTGGTCAACCAGACCCCATTTCAGCCCTTGCTAGTTACAACCAGCATAGAGGCTGTTGCAATTTGCCTTTCAGTGGGATTTTTTTTAACTGTGTGCTCTATTTATTTGCCACTTGGGACTCACATCTCCCAGGAAAACCTTGATGATCTTGTAACGCAGTTGCCTCCCCCTTTCTTACTTCTCGGGGATTTTAATGGACATAACACCCTGTGGGGTAGTGCTAACATCAATGGAAGGGGACGAGTCATAGAGCGTATGCTAAATGACAATGACCTTTCCCTTCTAAATATTGGAACAAATACCTTCTTCCACATGCCTACCCGTACTTTTTCTGCCATTGATCTCTCTATCTGCTCCCCTTCTCTACTCCCTTCACTCACTTGGGAAGTGGAGGAGAATCCATACAAAAGTGATCACTTCCCTGTGATAACCTCGTTACACAGTGGGAGACCATGTCTTCCCTTCAGGTTACCATGGTGGAAGATTGATCAGGCTGACTGGGCTGCCTTCCATCATCAGGCAAATTTTGACCTCAGTACGGTCAGTCAGGAGCCGATCAATGACGCAGTAACGTACATCACAGAAATTATCGTCCAAGCAGCTGCGAATGCTGTCCCAAAAACATCTACCCGGTTTCCACCATTTCCCAAACCTTGGTGGAATTCACAATGCACAGCAGCAAAAAAGGCACAAAACAAAGCGTGGGGGATATTCCACCGATATCCTACCACGACCAACCTTATAGCCTTTAAACGCACACGAGCCCAAAGCACGCTATATCCGCCGTCAGAGTCAAAAGGAATCGTGGATCCGTTTTACCTCATCTATTAACCAGTCTACCAACTCTAAGGTACTCTGGGATAAAATCCGGAAAATGAAGGGAAAATATACATCCCGCCCTTCTTCAATCCTAGATTATAATGGATGCACTATTGCAGATTCAACTGCAATAGCCAATTCTCTTGGGGAAACATTCTCTAACATCTCTGCAACATCATCGTTTTTCCCAGAGTTCCTGGTCCTGAAAAATAAAATCGAAAAACAGGCACTTCATTTTAAGTCAAAGAGCCTTTATCCCTACAACGAGGCATTTACTATACAGGAACTGAAAAGAGCCCTCACTCTTTCCAAAGCAAGTGCTGTTGGACCAGATGGCATCCATTATGAAATGATTAAGCATCTTTCACCAAAATCTATGGATTGTCTGCTCCTTCTGTATAACAGAATCTTTATTGAAGGGCAGTTTCTGGATTCCTGGTGCAAGGTAACCGTTCTTGCCTTTGCTAAGCCAGGAAAGGATCCAAAAGTCACTAGAAATTATCGTCCTATTGCTCTGACTAGCTGTTTGTGCAAAATCCTGGAGAGAATGGTTAATTCTCATTTAATCTGGTATTTAGAATCAAATAACCTTCTCTCCAGCATCCAGTGCGGCTTCCGAAGGAACCGGTCCACTTTGGACCATCTTATTAGATTGGAAACATCCATCCGGGATGCTTTCCTAAAATGCGAACACTTGGTGTCAGTGTTCTTTGACATGGAGAAAGCGTATGACACAACTTAGAGATTTGGCATCTTAAAAGATCTGCATAGCCTTGGTCTTAGGGGGAAACTCCCCATTTTTATTAAAAACTTTTTAGCCAATCGATCTTTCCAAGTTCGTGTGGGATCCTCACTCTCTTGTTCCTTTAGCCAAGATGAGGGAGTACCACAAGGATCAGTATTAAGTGTCACGCTTTTCGCCATTAAAATAAATTCCATCACAGAACAACTTCCTCCAACTGTAAACTGTGCCCTCTATGTTGATGACTTTAGCATATTTTGTCAGTCATGCAACATGAGGGTTATTGAAAGACAACTGCAGAAAGCCATTGATCGTCTCAACTGGGCACTTGCTAATGGCTTCATGTTATCGCCTGAAAACACCGTTTGCATACACTTTTGTCGAAAGCGTAATCTTCATCCAGAACCTGAATTAAGGCTCGGACCAAATGCTATTCCAGTAGCAACGGACACAAAATTCTTGGGACTCATATTTGATAAAAAAACTGACCTTTTTGGATCATATCTGTCAACTCCGCACAAAGTTCACACGAGGGCTTAATATTCTCCGCTTGCTCTCCTCTACATCTTGGGGAGCAGACCGATGCACCCTGATACAGCTTTACTGTGCACTTGTGCGATCCAAATTAGATTATGGGTCCCAGGTATATTCCTCAGCCAGAGACAGTGTCCGTCGATGGCTGGACCCTGTCCATCATCAGGCCCTCCGTATCGCTACTGGAGCATATCGCACATCTCCTGTCCAGAGCCTATACGTCGAAGCAAACGAACCACCGTTATCACTTCGACGTAAGCAGTTGTCTTTAAAGTACGCTTTAAAACTGAAATCCCTGCCAGACCATCCTACGTGGCCATTCATTTTTGAGCCACGATGGGAAAATTTGTACAATACCCGTAAGACTGCCAATCGTCCTTTTGGTATTCGTCTCCAAGAGCTACTCAAAGAACTTAATATCAAGGTAGACAAGGTTGCTCCAACACCAAAACAACCTCTTCCACCCTGGCTTGCTCATGTCCTGGCATGTGACTTGTCCCTTCGAAATTTGGGAAAGTCGGACACTCCATCATCTGTCTACCTTCAGCTTTATTCAGCACACCGAGCTGAACATTCTGACTTCGCGCCAGTTTACACAGACGGTTCGAAGTCGGAATCATATGTGGGATCTGCTGCTGCTGTGTTTACAGACACCACTACATCAGAGCAGATTCCCTCTGAATGCAGCATATTTACTGCAGAGCTGCACACTATAGAGTTAGCCAGCCTTGGATCACATTAGTAAATGCCAATACCAACGGTTCATTTTATATTCCGACTCTCTCAGCGTGTTACAGTCTTTAATATCTGTGAGATATAACCCTCATCCGGTTCTGTCTAGCATTCAGCAGAAGATTCACTTCCTCCGTGAACGTGAATATGATATTCGCTTCTGCTGGATTCCTAGCCACGTTGGGATTAAGGGAAATGATTTGGCTGACACTGCAGCCAAATCAGCAAGTCCCAATAATAATCGCTGCCTGTCAGTCCCCTATATAGACTACAGGCAAATAATACACATGAAGATACACTCCCAATGGCAGAATTCGTGGAATAGACAGACTGCAAATAAATTATATCTTATAAAGCCTGTAATTGAACCGTGGCAGTCTAGTCTGCGCAGGAATCGTAAGGAGGAAGTTGTTCTTGCCCGGACCCGTATAGGACATAGTCATTTGACTCATTCGTTTTTGCTGAGGGCTGATGACCCTCCTATGTGTGAGTCCTGTGGCACAATTTTATCCATTAGACACATTTTAATTGATTGTCCAGATTTTAGTAATATCCGTTTTACCGCTTTTAATCATCTGACTGAGCCGTATACACTCAGTCAGATTTTATCTGACAATGACCATGTGTCTGCTATTTTTATCTTTTTGAAATCAGTAAACCATTTTACTCATATTTAAAAAATCTTTGTTAATGTTACTTGTTTACTGATTTGTCTTTTACCGTTTATACTTGTTTTTTCTACTTTGACTTGGTGACCTAATTCGTTAGGCCACTAAAAATTTTATTTTTTAATGACCAGGTTTTGGCGCATTATAGCCTTAGTTGCTAATGTGCCAATAAAACCCAACAACAAACAAACAAACCATCATCAATATTATTTATAAATACAGAAAACAACAATGGACCCAACATTGAACCCTGAGGGACTCCACTAATAACATTAGTCCACGATGAGCAGTGTCCATTAATTACCACTCTCTGTCTTCTGCCACTCAACCATCCCTTTATCCATAGCAACAATTTGCCACCAATGCCACACTGCTCCAATTTGTGCAGCAGTCTTCCATGTGCAACAGTATCAAAAGCCTTTCTAAGATCCAAATATATAATATCAAAGTTATTCCCTGCATCCAATTCTTTTGTGACTACATCATAGTATCCAATCAAATTGGTCAGGCAAGACCTTCCCTTAACAAAACCATGCTGTGTCTGAGCTATAACTGAATTCTTGTCAAGATGATCCTGCAGTGCTTCTTTACTAGTGCTTCCATTAATTTTCCTGGAACAGAAGTCAAACTCACAGGTCTATAATTACTTGTATCAGCCTTTGATCCTCCTTTGTGAATTGGGGTTATATTTGCACATCTCCAAGGAAGCTCTCATAATTATGGCTAACGGATTGCTTACTTCCTTTGCTACCTCCTTTAATATAACTGGATAGAACCCATCCACCCCAGGTGCCTTTCTTGTATTTATCTTCAACAATTTCTCCTCTACTTTACTCTCAATTATTACAAGATCATCTAGCTCACTTCCAGTGTTTACTTCATCTATGGCATTCCCCTTCCTGAATAACTCCTCATGTGTGAATGTAGATGCAAAATATTGATTTAGTTTCTTAGCTACCTGAGCAGGATCATGAACAGTTGAACCATCGATATCAAATGGACCAATCTGATTCATCCCCTTCCTTCTAGAGTTTACACAAGTAAAGAACTCCTTGCTGTTTTTCTTTGCATCCCTTGCCAAAGATTTCTCGTAATCTGCCTTCGCCTGCCTAACCTCCTTTGTAACTTTGTTACAGATCAACTTATATCTATCATAGGCTTCTGACATCCATTTAGGCCTGAACCTTGAACAATATTTCTTAGTTGGTATGTAAAGCCTAGTAGCTTCCAAGATAAGTTCTTTGAATGCTTCCCATTTTGAGTTTTCTGTTGGTAACGTCATCAGTTGGTCCCACTGTATAGAATTTAAATACTGTCTCAGACCATCGTAGTCGCCTTTACGGAAGCAATAACCCTTCCCTTTACACCTGATGGTAGTTACCTCCTTGAGTAAACCCCACTTCAGCACACTGTGATCACTGCCACCTAGTGGTTCCTGTATCTGCAGATTCTTAATGCATGAAGAATCTCTACTGATAATCAAATCAAGAGTATTGCTCCCTCTAGTTGTTTCCCGAATATGCTGATTTAGAAAACAATCATCCAATAAATCCACAAAAGCCTTGTTAGTGTGTGTGACCAACCCACAAATTCCAGTCAATATCTGGGAAATTAAAATCCCCCATTATAAGACTCTCTGATTTACTGGCCCACTCTATTTTCCTGTACAGTGGCTTATTATACTCATCAGAGTCATTAGGCCTATAGCACACTCCTACTCTCAATTTTGATCTCCCAATGCTTATGTCACACCAAACTGACTCGACACTGCACTGTCCAGTGATGTTGACTGGCTTCACATCCATGGATTTTATGTGTTTCTTAACTAATAGCATAATCCCTCCTCCCTTCCTATCCTGTCTATCCTTTCTGTAGACGTTGTACTCCCCAAATTCCAGTTCTGCCTCACTTATATCTGTGTGACACCACATCTCTGATATCCCAACAATATCCGCCTTTGATGTTTTGAGCAATACCTCAAATTCATCAAATTTATTTACTAAACTCCTAGCATTGGTGTACACACAAGTATACCTGCACCTGTTTCTATTCTTAGCTACCCTAACACAACCCATGTACTTGTTTACTTGTACCACAATGATCCCCAGCAGTCTCTGAAATATCCTGCATTCTGTTTTCCAGGCTGCTGCTCATTCCAATAGAAGCAGTGCAAGAATCACTTTCACTTCTGCCAGTGGCTACTGTTAATCTATTAGTCCTTGTACTCCCCCCCCAATCTAGCAGTTTTCCGACCCACCTAACACTGCCTCAATAGCATCAGTAAACATTCTTGCACCTTTTCTATTTAAGTGTATCCCATTCCTGTAGAAGCAGTCTCTCCTGTTAACAAGTACGGACCAGGCTGAAAAAAGTTCTACCCCTTGTGCCTTGCACAATCTTTCCAGGGCCGAATTGATCGACAGGGCTCTCATCATATACTCCCTCCTATCGTGTCTGGGCAGAATTGCAGACACTTTCAAATTCAACCCTAAAGTTTATGGAGCAGATACTGTGTTGAGAGCTCACATGTTTTAATGTCATAAAAGGTTTTTAGAAGGAAAGGAGAATATGGAAGATGATGAATGACCAGGCCATCTGGTATCCATGAAAATTGATGAAAATGTAGACTGGGTAAGGACATTGATTAGAAGTGATTGTCATTTAAGCATTAGAATTTTTGCCTAAGAGCTCAACGTGAACAAAGAAACAGCAGACAAATTTTAATTGAAAATTTAGACATGAGAAAGTGTGCCAAGATGGTTCCAAAAATTTTGAATTAGGACCAACTAATGAAATGACTCCAAGTTTGTTGGGAAAAAAGTGAAGAAGATCCCGACTTTCTGAGTACTGTAATTACTTTGCAGTGAAAGTTTGCTGTTCTGATACAACCCAGATACCAAAACACAATGCAATGGAAGACAAACAATCCCCTAGCCAAAAAACAGCAAGGATCAAAATCAAAAATGAAAACCATGCTTCTTGTTTTCTTTGTTATTAAAGGAATTATTATGGTTGAATATGTCCCATCAAATCAGACAGCTAATCAAACTTACTACATTGAAGTTGGCGCCTCCGTAGCCAGGTGGGCAGGAGCAGCAGTGCATAGCACATGCTTCTTGATTAGACTGTTTATTTGGTGGTCACGGGTTTGAGCCCGTGACCACCAAATGCGGAGGATGCGGAAAGATCAGGGAATGCCCACCGCATATCCCCGGAGCAATATGGCCTTAGTTGCTAATGCTCCTAAAAGCCAAATAACAAACAAACATTGAAGTTTGTTTGTTATTTGGCTTTTAGGACAAGGCTGCTTAAAAAATTTGAAAGTAAGATACCTGAATTGTGGAAGGATGGGTGGATGCTCCATCAAGACAATGCTCCAGCACACAATGTACTCTGTTCATCAGTTGCTGGCCAAAAAACAAATCCCTCTGTGCATCTTACATGCACCCTGCTCACCCTCCTGAATTTCTTCTCTTCCCTAAACTGAAAAGTTTGCTTAAAGGAACCCATTTTCAGTCCATTGAAGACATTCAGAAAAAAAAAAAAAAAATGACCGAAGTGTTAAAAAAGGGCTTACAGAAGATGACTTCCAGAAATGTTTCTGTGCTTGGAAGAAACGTGTGGAACAGTATATGCAAGCCTTGTAAGATATAAAATGTTTCATTATATTTATTTTATTGCAACAGTCTCCTTATTTAATTGCCACACCTTGTATTTCAAAATTTCCGATTGAAGTTTCCATCAGTTCTATAGTACAACCTAAAGATATTTAATAGTTTATTTCAAAGCATTACTTCTGTAGGTTCACAATCTCTCAAGTCATGACAGAGTTTAACAGTTATTATAATGTAAAATCTTTTATTTCTTTCATTTGCCTAGGACCTGAAATTCTTGACAAGACGGGTACTCTGGCAAATAAAATCCTTCTTTTTATAATTTTTTAGGGAATTTGATTGTCTCAAAATTTAGTTTTCTCAGATCTTCATTTTACCCAGGGTTGATGAAGGATGAGCAATATCTCTAGTGCGCAGAATCTTCTATTAGTGACTTTTTAAAATTTAAAAAAAGCACTATAAAATAAAATAGAATTTTAAAAAAATTCTACTTTATTTTATTTTACTAATATTTTGTCACAGGCTGCAGAGGAGAAAAGACTGTCTCAGGCAAGCTTATATGTATATTTTCGTCAATTCTCTCAAAATATTCTTTCAAAATCAGTGCAGTGTAGTATAAAATACACATAAATAAAACAAGTTAGTTAACGTACAGTGTATTACATTTCAGGCTCGTTAGCGAATAGTAATAATTCATGAACTGCAACCAACGGCTTTTATTCACAAACCGAGAATGTTTTTCTGCACAAACCTCACATTCATTCCTTCGGCAATGCACGGCAATAAACATAATATCTAGTGCTTCAGCTGTGATATGCAGTATATGGATAGCTTATGTGATATATATGAAAAAAATAAAACAAATAATTGCTAGATTTCTATTTGCCAATTTTATTGTAATTTGGGAAGGAATAACTATCGTTCTAGATGAGCCACATAAAAAATTCCATGAAAATCTTTCCACTGGAAGTAAGGTTATTACATGCAGACAGATGGCAATGAAATAATTGTTGGGTTTCTATTTGTCTTTGAAAATATCCAGAAAATCTTTGAAAATCTATCCACTGAGAGTTGAGTTGTTATGTACAGGTTGCTGGAAGACAGACAGACATGGTAAACATTTCTTCAGTACAAACTCAGTTTGTACAAAATTTTCATTTTTGTAAAGCACATATCTTCCCATTCTAAAGGATAGGCATTTCTATGTAAATGTATTCATCTGTTTTGAAATTCAGTTAATATGTATTACAAAGTCCATTTTTGTCCTCTTTGAGGAAAAAAATTATGTATTTTGTGTGATTAATATAAAACATAATACAACTCTGTTTTTGTCTGATCACAGGTGTGCATGTGACCAACAGAATGTGATGAAATTTACTTTTATGTAAACAAAAACCAGTTTTCAATAGCTACATCATAAAAACATTCTACAAAACATTGCTAACCAACTTAAATTATGTAAAAATGAAAATGTGGTATATATGCTGTTATAGTTCTCATAGTTTCTCTTATGAAAAAGAAAATCAGAATGACATTAGTACAGTAGACTCTCAATTATCCGGGATAGATTTAAAAATAAAATCCTGGATAATTGATTTCCCGGTTAATCCAAAAATATCGAAAAATGTTCAGCAATGTACCTAAAAATATGGTGATAGATAAAAAACAAAAAACTTACATGCCGTTTTCAAACTTTTGAATAATTTAAAGTTTTTGTTCAATTGAAAGCAACTCTCTTGCATTTACCCATCATTTTCACGATTTCTAAAAAAAAAGTATTTACAATGAAAAAAATTTTGACACTCCTAATGTAAATAAAACAAAATTTGTCTTTTTGCAGTTCAGTGGAACACTACAATCCATGCATGCAAAACTAAAACAAATTAAACATTTGTTCTCTTTCTATTGCTTTTATTGAATGGTGGGTGTGAAAGCGAGGCTTGCGGGATAATAGGTACATTCATCTCCTAATCATGATTTATAACACCGCTTCTTGTTGTTTATTTATGACTTTCAAAACAACTGTCTATTTATTACTTAAATTTTATGATTTACAGTGGATATTTTTTTTTACTTTGGAGTCTTGATGTGTCCCAATTAATCTAATCCCGGTAAATCGAGAGTCTGCTGTATTATTCTTATTATTGTTAGACAAGGCTTAAGTTAAAGTTAGATATGTTTGTTTGTACCAAACAAATTGTCAAGTTCTTAAAGACCTCATTATTACATTCCATTTTATTATAATCAAAATCTGAAAATTTAGGCCCCTAAAAAGAGTAAAAAACACTATTTACTCTAGAAAGTTACGTCCACATTATAGTATTCTCAATTAGTAGTATGAGTAATGCAATAATTAACATTATGCCTACCCTTTTTTTTTTGTAATCATATTTTGTTATTTATTTATCTTTTTCATTACTTTAGGCTTGCATTCCTTATTTTGAAATTTTGGAGAGATGGATTTATAAGGGCATAATATCAGACCCATATTCTGAGGTATTTTTTTTTTTTTTTTTTTTTTTTTTTTTTTGAAACATTGAGTAAAGAGCTTTATACTGCTTTAATATATGTTTTTTTTATATATAAAATCCTTGAAATTGCAAGGTGTTAGAACCTATAGCACTTAGTACCATGCAATGGCTGAAATTTGAAAAGACAGAAGATACTTGTTAACATGAGACTTGAATTTCTGTAGATTATATTCTTTGGGAAATACATATGAAGGAAGGTTTTTCCAGAAAAACAGAAGTAGAAGGAGATAAATGAGGAAGAAGAAAAGTTGGTTCTGCGAGTCGGGACAGTGAATTAATGCTGACTGTTTGCAGCACATGTAATAATTATAAAATATTAATATTACGCAACCTTTTCTCTTGATGGAAAGTTCCTTTCTGTTTCCTTTTTTTTTTTTTTTTTTTTTTTTTTGTAATTTTGTAACTTTACTTTTTAAGTGTTAAGAAAGTTGGGTGTCTAAAAAATTCCTCAGCGTTATACTGTAGCTTCACCACTTTGCTGATGTCATTAACATATTTTCATAGAATGAATTTTGTAATCAGCATTAGCATTTTCAGGAGAAATATGCACTAAGTTGCAGGGCCAGCCTAGGCAAACTCGGCATGTGCCTACTGCCTGTAAATGGCAATGGACACAGCCAAAATCGGTGATACCAGTAGCATAGTGTTGAGCACTCGTGTTCCTTCTAAAATTTTCAAATAAAATATACTATCACAATATTTATTTTTATATTTGTACCTGGTTTTGATGCCAAAAAATAATAAATGTTTTGTTAGAATACATATGTTTTGCATATTACATTTTTAATTTTTATCCTAAGAAATATATACAAATTTATTTGCTTTACAATTTTATATTGACTGTAATCCTAAATTTGGATTATAGTGTTTTTTTTTTGTTTTTTTTTATTATTATTAAAGTGGGGTGTTGGGGCCCTCACAAAATATTTGCCTAGTGCCCAAATACTCCAAAGATAGGCCCTGCTAAGTTGACTTTGCATTAGCAACATCACCCTTGTGTAAGAATGGCCTGGTCTGTGATGCTGGTGAAGTCTCAAAGTCAGGAACTGTTGCTATAAGATCTCATAGATGGCAATCAGTTTTTGAGTGTATGCAAGAAAGAACAGGTTAATATCAATCTTTCCGAATTTGAATCTGGAATGATTGTGGAAGAAATATGTGCAGGTGCCAGTATCTCAACAACAGCCAACGTGGTTAAGTGCTCCTATTTTGTAGTGTCACAAGTCTACCATGACTGGCTCAGCAGCAGTCAAACAACCAGCCAAAGCTCACCCACACTAGACAGTCACGTGTAGTTGATACCCCATGATGAGCATTGTGTCTCATCTTGTAACACCCCAGCTACATAGCACAAGACCAGTATTCATGTGGATTAGGTGCCAAATGTTAGCTTGTATATGCTATAGAAGTCGGCAGCCATCACGGGTATCCAAAAGACGCTGTGCCCTGCATGGGCATGTCAGCACTAAAACTGGATGATGGACATGTGGAAATCTGTCTCAGGTTTGATGATTCCTATTTCCAATTCTGTCATGGTGATGGGTGTGTTTGCATTTGGAGAAAACAATGAGGCCATGGCCCCTGGATGCACTTTGGTGGTTGGCAGGCCAGAGGCAGTGGTGTTATGGTTTGGGAACTGTTTTTGTGGTATGTTCTGGGTCCTCGGATCACTGTTAATCAATGACTCAGTGAGAATGCCTACTTTTCTATTGGCCCCGACCAAGTACATCCCTTCACGATGACAGTGTAAATAAAAGTGCTAGAACACATCCACTTCCAAATTAAAGCAGTTTCATCTGTTAAAAACCTGCTCTGGCAACCCTTCTGAATCATTTTCATGTTATCTGGAACTGTGCAGTGGTATTGTGATCTGCTGAGACAGATTCTCCCATAAATTTTACATTGTGCTGACTATACTGCCTCTTAAAGTTTTCAGACCAGCCCTTACTATCTTGAAAATTAATGTCCTCTGCACCTGCATTCTCCTTTGAAGTCTTGACAAAATACTTGTGTAACCATTTGACCTTCTCGTATATCAGTATACTACTTGGGCACATTTTTCTTGCCTCTAGTAGTGCGCTGGTCTTCTATCTGTAAATTTTAGGCCTTTTTCATCTTCTCTAAATTATGATCTTGAGGAATGTAAGAAACTTTAGAACTTTTCAATGTTCCACATGAAACACTTACCCTTATAGGAACCTCATTCTTCTTGATGGTTCTAATGGTTGATTTATTCACTTCCTAAAAGATGCCCTACTGATACCTGTAGGGTACCATTTAGGAGTGAATTTAGGGTACGAAGCAAGATCAATAAAAGTGCTCTATTGATTTGCACATGAAGAGATTATGGCGCTGTACTAATGGTCTCCCCCACATACAAATCTATCAAGCACTTTTCTATTTTTTTTTTTTTTTTGTTTCATAATTTTCCTTGCTGTTTTTGCTTAGTCACTTGTTGAACTTTTAGAGGATGTAATAAATGATAACAAACATGGCTATCTTCAAACCATTACAAAAAAATAGTCCAAAATATGTCTGCAACAAAAACACAAATCTAGAGAGCTATCCATTCACATGCAATGCTGTATATATGATACTGATGAGTTTGTCACTGAAATGGTAGCATGTAAACAAATACCCTAGAGTAAATTTTTACTCTGTGTATTTCTCCCTTTCTCTGCTGTAGCCACCAGACCTGCCCCAGTGATCTATGTGAGGTGGGAGCAGTTATCGTCATGTTCTTTTGTTTAACCTGGCCGGGCTTCAAAGATTGGGCTAACTGCATATACTTAAAAAAAAAAAAAAAAAAAGCACATTGTAAAATTTTTGTATACAAATATGAGATTATTAAAATGAAACTAAATGCTACTAGGCATAATATTTTAAGAGTTTAAGATTATCTATATAATTTCGTTGTAAATACACCATAGACAACTCTTAAAGAAAAACCTACAATGGTAGTGTAAAGGGTATCACTTCATCTGTAACTGGATTATCACGTTTGCAACACCAGGGTACCTACCCACCCACTGATGAAAGGCCAACAAGCCTTGAAATTGTGCCGTCTGGGTGGTGGTGCTGGTGGTGCCCACCGAGAATAAGTAACAATAGTCTTCTCTATTAGGGAAGTGTTACTTATTCAGGGTAGTGCAGTACATGGTAACTCCTTGTTAAAGTATGAGCACAATATGGGATACAGATGAAATGATGCCCTTTGCACTACTATCACAGTTTTTTTCTTTAAGAGTTGTCTATGGTGTATCTACACCGATATTATTTAGACAAATATGAGACTGCATTACCTTAAAATCTGCAGTTTGCAAACCTGAAGTTGGTGAGGGATTTCTGTACACTGAGTAGCCACTTTATTAAATACATCTACCTAAAAGCAGATTCCTCCTTTAGTCCTGAGAACAGCCTGGATTCATCGTGTCATGGACATGACGGCCAAAATCCCGACAGCCCAAAATTCCAACAGTATCTACTATATTGTAAAAATATATGAATATAATTCTATATACATATTAGTTTTTTAGTAAGTAAAAGTTTACCTTATTAGATTAATTTTGTATAGAAAGAATATAAAATATAACAAAAATTTTAACAAATACCTCTCTCAATTTGAAGATCGTGTTTTCTGTTACAGAAACAAGCAGTTTTAAAATGCGATCAGCAAATAAAAACAACTTAATTAATATTACTTTATTATATTGCATTTAATTGGTAATTTTTCAAGTCGAATTTGGTATTTGTATAGGGCGTTTGAGCAATAATTATAGGTATAGCATTGAAATGCTATAGATAAAAAACTTGAAATAAGAATACTTTTAGAATATAAAACTTTAGAGTAATAAATTTTGGCAGATGCGCAACGTTTGTCATAAATATTATTAGCATAACTAAAACTAATTATACAGGTATTTGTTATTAGCTGTACTTTCACAAATTTCTTTGACAAGTGCATTAGGCACGACCACTCAGTAATTAATCCATAATCTTCTCATTTGAAGAATTAACAATGTCTTCCTTTCAAGAATTAACTTGTTTGCAACTACCACAGGTAAATTACTCGGCATGCATGGTGGTTACTATAATACCATTTTAATCTATGATAAGAACCATTAGGTAAATTGACTGCAGATGAGAATTGTCATTAAAGCAGCGACTTAGTGGAAAATCTGAAAAGTTGGAACCTGGTGTAAGCAGGATTTTTGACCTGCACGTATTTGAGAAATAATATTAGTGTTAGTTCACCCTTCAGCAAAAATGGATGAAGTTTGTGAAATTGTTCCGTCTCAGAAGGGAAGTGTTAAAATTAATGTACATGCTTATTTATTGGTGTAAGATAAAAATAATAACGACCTATACTACTGGTGTTGCAAAGAAGAAAATCAGAAAGTTGCAAAGGTAGAGCAACAACAAAATATTCAAATGGAGGGCGTTATCTTCAAACTTTTGTAAGCGATAATCATGCCCCACAAACCAGTGCTGCTGTGACAAAATCCATTGGCCAAATGAAAGAATATGTGAAGTAAATGAAGGATCTGTAGTGCCAAATTATTCAAACCAGCATATCAGCAGTTCTTCCAGAGAATCTGCCATATATTCCAGCAAAAATTGCTCTTCGCAAGAGAATAAAATATGTAAGAGAAGCAGAATGACTGTCAGAACCACAGTCACTTAAGGAACTTGATATCCCAGATACTTGACGCCAGTGGTTCCCAAACTACTGAGATCTACGAACCTCTTTAAAAATCAAAAAAGTTTGTGAACTCCCCCCCCCTCTCTCTCTCTCTCTATATATATATATATATATATATATGAGTAATATGGAAAGAAACTTAATAAATTGTAACAAGCTGTAACTAATACTTATGGGCCAATGCAGTTGCTAGAGTAATTATGCATTATGACCATAATGTGTATAAAATATTTTGTATAATATTGAAGATAATAATATAGAAGGTAATTCAAGCAGACAATACCAAGCTGGATTTAAAGAAACGCAAGGGATATAAAAAAAAAAAAAATACAGTAAACCCCCGCTATTCGAGGGGTTTACGTTCCTGAGAAATGCCGCGAATACCGAAAACACGAATATTGAGTTATGGCTCCCATAGTAATAAAGGGGTTCCTTTCCAAAGTATGAAATATATAAGAAAAACTAGTCTAAAATTTTGTCTATGTATGTATTATATGTACCTTCATAATATGACTATGTACATAGACAGTACATAGTGAAATGCAAGCATATGGCATCGAAATGAAAATAAGAAACAATTTAATATTAAATGTAATCTTTATTAGAAATTTCAAACAAATTTTTCAAACCAGCGCCTTTGCTAGCAAAAAAACTTATCCCGCCAGTGCTATCACCAGTTTTGCTAAAGTGTTGATAAAGGAGTTTTGCTTTTTCACGAATGATGAGTGAACTTAACGGAATTTTATTTTGAGTTCGGTCTTCTATCCACAGATTTAAAGCTTTTTTCCGTTTTTTTTCTAATTGAACATCACGAGTTACAGAGCAAATTTTTGAAGCAATTAACGCGTTTTCACGGACACTACGGCGGATTTTTCCTTCTGATTTTTTGATTGATCGTACCGTTGACTCATTGATTTTATAATGTTTTGCCACTGAGGAGACACTTTCAGCATTAGAAATTTTGTCTAATAACTCAATTTTATTCGCTAATGTCATCACCTTTGATCTTTTCACATTTCCCTTGTTATTCGTAGCCATATTTTTGTACGGGTTAGAAAGAACTTGTCCACAATAAAGTCACTTTCTTCTGTTAACACACTCGAAAAAGTCTGTTTTACACTGCAAAACGGTAGATTTATCACTTTTGTAAGCATATCAATTTATAAATTGATAAATTTATTCAATTTATAAGCATATAAATTAAAAGCAAATGACGAAACCTTCCATGACAAGCGCATAACACATACTGAACAAGGGTTAGCCAGAAACATCCACGCTCACAATTTTGTCACCCCTCTCTCCCCACCCACTGAGCGCTTTTTTGACTGGGAAAGATAGTTTTAGCCACGCCCAGGTTTTTTTATGGCGGAAAATGTTCACGGCGCTTTAAAATTCACATTTTTTTAGGTTTTATTTTATATTAAATCAGCGATCGCGAAACCGCGAATAGCGGGGGTTTATTGTATATATATATATACATACCTTATTGTTGTCTACCCACAATCCAGATGACTTTTATGGAGTTCAGGTTCTATTATTCCTACTCTATTAGTTTTTATTCTTCTTACTATCTGCATGTTTCTTTTTGCGTTAACTTAACTTTAATTAATTAATTTATTTATTTATTTTTACCATATCCATCACATAGGGGTCACCACATATATACTCACTAGAGGGATTATTATTTCATAATGACTAGTTGTTACATTATGTCCTGGATACAGTAGATATGCCTTATACTTTACATTTATTCTTATTTTAATTATTAAATTACGTTCTCTGTCGGGTCAACGATGTCCAATATATGCTTACATTTATAATATCTTCCTTTTGATTCAAAAATTTTTAACTACCTTTAATTGGTTTAGATTCAAATTACTTAATCTCTGGATTTTTTATATTTTATATATCTTAGCAGATATTGATCATTACAGAAACAGAGAACTCCTTGTCTTTTTTTGCTTTCAGTCTGAGTGGTTGGCCCCAGTTGAAGTCATCTGGATTGTGGGTAGACAACGATAAGTTTTATGTATATATATATATTTTTTATATCCCTTGCGTTTCTTTAAATCCAGCTTGGTATTGTCTGCTTGAATTATCTTCTATATTATTATCTTCAATATTATACAATATATATATATATATATATACACAGGGTGTCTCAAAAATATTGGACAAACATTTAGGGGAGGTAGGTAACACCTAAAGGAATGTGAATCGCATAGGATCCCATAACCGGAAACGTCACTGTAAGTCGGTACACGGTGCTGTTCATCAGTTCGGGAGAGGGAAAATTTCTGGTTTACTCATTCAAGCAGTAGTCGCCGCACGAAGAGCATGCATCGATATACGAACTGTGAGCTGGCAGACATGCACCTACTGTATGGATTTGCAGAGGGCCCACACGGTGTGCACCCCCATTGTGGCACAACATCGCTTCGCAATAAATGTGTGGGTAGGTATTGTCGGTGACTGCTTAGTCGGCCCATACCTGTTACCATCCCGTATGAACTCCGCTAAATATCGGATCTTTCTTGAACAAGTTCTACCAGGGTTACTTGATGATGTTCCAGCAAATGTGAGACGCAACGTTTGGTTTCAACAGGGCGCCTGCTCATCATGGAAGGTGTGTTCGTGACCATTTGAACAGGCGTTTTGGGCATCGATGGATTGGCTGTGGTGGACCCGTTGCCTGGCCCCCACACTCACCTGATTTATCGAACCTTGATTTCTTTCTGTGGGGGGCCCTCAAATCTATCGTGTATGAATCGCCTATGGAGACGGAAATGGATCTCATGGCGAGACTCGTCTGCGCTGCTGCTACTGTCAGAAACTCCAGGTGTGTTCGACCGTGTCCGCCAATCCATGCTGCGCCGGTGTCACACATGCATCACATCTCATGGTGGAACCTTCGAGCATCTGTTGTAACATCATGAAATGCATCCATCTCATACTCCATTGTTAATATTATGTTAAATAAATGTTTGCCACTAATTACTGTCTTGTGTCATTTCTGCTTCTTGTGCCTCTGCTACTACTTTCCCGTGACGTTTCTGGTTATGAGTTCCTATGCCATTCACATTCCTTTAGATGTTACCTACCTCCCTTAAACGTTTGTAGCAATATTTTTGAGACACCCTGTATATATATAACATGCATATGTTTTTCTGTGTGTATACATATGAACACTGGGTTTTCTGAAAAGAAAATTGAAAGTTTTATGTTTAAAACAACTCAGCTTTATTCTTATTTTTACATAAATATTTAATAATAATTTTATCATCAATTTGCTATATATATAGAACAAATAATTTCGCCAGGTCCAGAGGGTCTGTTTTGTGGACCCCTGAAAGTGGTCTACGGGAAACGGTGTTTTTGGGAAACTCTGCTTTACACCATACAGTGGTGTTTCTTGTTATATGGTGTAAAGTGAAAGAGCAGTGGGAGAGGAAAGAATTCTTCTATTTACAACAAAAATAAATATTCAATGCCTATCGTGTAGGTGCCTCCATAGCCAGGTGGGAAGGAGCAGCAGTGCGTAGCACACGCTTCTTGATTAGACCGGGGTTCAAGCCCGTCACCACCAAATACGGAGGATGCGGAAAGGTCTGGGAATGACCACCGCATATTCCCGGAGCAATATGGCCTTAGTTGCTAATGCTCCTAAAAACCAAATAACAAATAACAGCCTATCATGTGCTCAATATGGATGGTACATTTAAAACCGTGCTCGCAATTTTTTATCAATTATATACACTACATGCACCTGTTGGTAATTATTATTTATTTATTTATTATTATTATTATTATTATTATTATTATTAGCTGCATGGTGCAAGGAAGCCTGAGGCTTATGCTGCAACAGCCAAAAAAAAAAAATTCTCAAATTACCCTGAGAGAGAGAGAGAGAGAGAGAGAAGCAGTAAGGAATCACCAAGAAAGAAAGAAAGAAAGAGAAAAATGATGATATCCAGCTCAGAACCCTGTGTGTGCCAAGCCCATACTCACCAGATGTGAGCCCCTGGGTTATTCTTCCTAACTTTGTGTTGATGATGAATAAGAGTGAAGAAAATTATAAACGTTTGTTTCAATATATGATTGACTTTGCTGAAGAAAATGAAATTGAATTACCACAGGCCATATTAACTGACCTGGAATTAGCTGCAATAAATGCCCCCAAAGGTGAGTTCCCTAATGTTTCTAATAAGGTCTGTTTTTTCCACCTGGGACAATGTGTTTGGAGAAAAATTCAAGCAAGTGGACTACCATCTCAGTATGGCACCAATGAAGAATTTAGTTTGTTGCTTTGACATTTGTGTGCTGGAATTGCAGTTATTCTTTCTGGTGAGATACCACAAGCATTTAATGTTCTGAAGCCACATTTACTGAGGGAAGCTAGTGATGTGATAGAGTGGTTTGAAGACAATTATATATGTAAATGGAAGAATTAGACGTTATATGCGTAATGGTTCAGTAATTTGCACTCCACCATTATTTCCACCAACATTATGGTCCATATACGATTCCATTCAGCTGGGAATTCCACACACCCGAAACAAAGTTGAGGCTTGGCATAGAGGATGGGAGTGTATAGTTGGATGAGCGCATATTGGTGTATATAGGATCATCGAGGTATTTCAGAAAGAACGGAAGCAGCTCAATAACCAGGCTGAATGCGTACTTCATGGTGAATCCTGTCGAAAACCCAAGAGGGAGACAGTTGAGAGAGAAACGAGAATAATGACGGGTGTGAACAATAGTGAAAATAGATCTGTGATGGATTACCTTCGCAGTATTGTACACAATGTATATAAATATTATTTTATTTTATGCATGTATACAGTATGACCTTCATATCCACGGGGGGATGCATTCCAAGACCTACCGTGGATATAAGAGAACATCTGCTGACCCCGTATATAACGTGATTTTCTTGTACATACATACATACATATATACATATGTATAATAAAGTTTAATTGATAAATTAAACACACAGTAAGACATTACCAATATTAAATATGGTAATAATAAAGTACAGCAGACTCTCGATTTACCGGGATTGGATTAACTGGGACACTTCCAGACTCCAAATTTAAAAAAAATAAATAAATAAATAAAAAATCAACCAGAAATCAAAAAATTCAAGTAATAACTAGAATAGGTATAAACAGATATTTTGCAAGTTGTAAATAAGCAACGAGAGCAGGCATTATAAGTAGTCATTGGGAGATTAGTGTACCTATTATCTTGCAACCCCGCTATCTTCACACCTACCACTCAAAACAAAAAAAGAAAAAAAAGACAGACCAAATGTTAAGTTTGATTTAGCGCGTTGCATCTATTGTTGTATTCTGTTGCACTGCAAAAGGAAAAATTTTGTTTCGTTATTTATGTCAGGGATATCGGGGTTTTGTTTTTTTTTTAATTTTTTTTAGGAATCGCGAAAATGATGGGCAAACGCAAGAGTTGTGCTTTCAAATTAAACAAAAACTTAAAATTATTCAAAAGTTTGAAAACGGTGCATCTGTTAAATCTCTTTAATGGATGGTTACTTCCAGCAGGATAATGCACCGGTGCACAAAGCCCAAATCACTATGGAATGGTTCCAGGAACATGACAATGACTTTTCTTTGATGCAGTGGCCCCTCAGTTCACGAATCTCAATCCTATTTGAAAATCTTTGGGATCAGCTGGAAAGGGCTGTTCGCAGCAGGCCTACACATCTGTCGAATCTCAACAGATTCAACAGAGCGTGACACACTCATGTCTGCATGGTACTCTATACCTACAACGTTTTCAGCATCTTGTTCAATCCATGCTTAGTCAAATTCAGGCTGTTTTAAAGGCTAAAGGAGGCTCAACACGCTACTATGTAGGTGTACCTAATAAAGTGGCAGCACACCGTGTATATATATATATAAAGCATGTGTTATTTATTCATTAATATGACAAAATATTAACAATATATACTGTTTGTGTAACTGCAATGTACATGTTCCATGTGTTCAAATAAAATTTTAATGTTTTTAAGTGGCTGTTTTGATTATATGAAAAACATTTTTTTATCGCAAACAGTTTCTGAGATATGGACTCTGAATTTGTTTTTTTAAATACAATTGGCATGCTTTTAAACCAGCAATTTATCAGGTTTAGAGGTTATTGAAATATCAGCAGCTTGTGGTTCTTTGCAAGATGATGCCAATAGATGAAATCCTTTTCTGTTTCCATCATATTTTAATTGTATTCAATCATTAAGATATAACTGCTAATTAATACACTATTACACTGCAATTATTACATTTATTAATAGCATCATGTTCCAGAACTTCTGCCAGTCTTGAGGACAGAAGGGGAAGGGAGTAAGAGTGATTGAGCCCAGCCTACTCATATATAGGATATTCATAAATTGGGAATTGAGGAAAGATATTCTTTTATCTTTTAACATTTTAGTTCACAAATCTAAAACTTAAACATGTGCACCCTGCAGAGGAGAAAAAATCATCTCAGCAAGCTGTGCATATTTTTGTATAATTTTAAAAATCACTACTTTTTATATCAAATGCCAAGCAATGTTATATAAGTAGATTATAATTTCTGTGTATTTGTTTCCTTCATGCACGCAGTTTAAGAACTTTTTGGATGTTAATTATTATACCATTGCCTTAGCTGAGTGAAAACATATTTGGGATATAGTCCCTATCGGTCATTTAGACTGACTTGCAAAATTTGATTTTATGTTCATATTTGTAATGCTGAAATGAATAATGAAATTTATACAAATCAAAAATTTGTATTTTCAGTTTCTTGTAGAAGACAATGAACTGATAAAGAAAGAAGAACTTCCTGTGGACTACAGTGATGAGTATCCTTTTGAACTCTGCTCTAATCAAGTGCTTGTCCTCCTCCTTTAGGATTTGGGGGAGAGCAAGACTGGATCAGCACTAGCCAATTTGTTATTCGGGAAAACTTTATCATAATTTCATGAATGCTTGAACAGTGCTAATCATTTTATTGTGCTTACACATGAAAGTTATTTGAGAAAGTTCCCTCACATTTCATCTGCTGTTGTTTATTTGTAGTAATCGATGTAGTACAGTGAGAGAAAAAAAAAAGTTGTATTCAGAATGTATCCATCAGAAATCTAAAATAATTTCATGAATTATGAACTTTTAAGTCCTCTCCCTTTTTTTTTTAATCACTTTGAACATTTCAGATTTGTTTTGTTTATTCATAATAGCATATCTGTTTGAGTAATATTTAACTAATATTTACCCTTTCAATTATTAATTTTTTTATACTCCATGAAAAACTTAATATTGGTTTTATGATAACATTTGCTGTTTCCATTAATGAAACAACAAACATTCAGTTGTGATTAAGCTTATATAATTAAATTATGATAAAGTTTGATGTTTCAGTTAATAAATGTCCTCATCAGTTTATTATTATTTTTTTATATTGGGTTTTTCAGATTAGGGATAGCCATGAATTCATGACTGTTACTATAAAGTTCAAGCAATAATACTTTTTTTAGGCATTTGCAAATGTGTAAAGCACCTGTTAGCTTTACTGTATCTGTCAGCCCATCTCTGTGTAACAGCTTGACTCCAAATGAGCAGATGTACTTAAATATTTATTTTGTTCTCTTAGAAAGATTTGTTGATTTTTTTTTTTTTTTCTACACTTACCTCAAGCTTAAAATGAAACTTGAGATATATATGAAAAACTAATTATAGCTCAAGTACTTAAATAGTACCCTGCTTGGATCCCAGATTGCATGTGGATTGGTTAGTAGTTTATAACGCGTCTGCAGTAAACTCAATTGGATAATAAACAGACACCAGGCAACATCTTATTGCCTGTGGTTCAAGTTATTCCCTAAAAATAACTGTTGACATAATCTATGCACATAGAAAATTGGATCAGTGAAATTCAGGTTTTCAAACTACAGTTGAACTTGGTTATAATGAGCATGGAAATAACGAAATCGTGGCTGTAATGAACAAAAAGCCATAACATTTTTAATTTACGCATATTCCCATACAATCACTCACTGTTATAACAAGTGTACTACACAGATATACCAAACAAATTTTGGTAATTATGCAAACATTCTTAATCGAGTGTTAAGTCAAAAAACCCAATTCTTGGAATAGACAAAAATGAAAACTGTGCCTTAGCTTTTATGACCACCCGCATCGCATCGGATTAGTGGCCAGTTTATGACTTTGTCCTTTCGGAGAAGGGGGGGCTATACAATAGTGCATTGGCATTACCCTATTTACAGATTGTCTTGTATTCACTGAACCATAAATTTATTTCGGGAATTCTAAGAATTTTTTTGATTTCGAGACTTCTAAGAACTTTTTATGCGGATCACTTTACTGTCATTTTAAATAAAATCAGTTAGAAACAAACCCTTCCTTCGGAAACATGTCTGCTAACAAAAGAAAGTGTCTCTTGGTTCGTGAAAAAGTCGAAATTATTCGTGAATTAGAACATGATGCAAAAAATAAAGTGCATAAAAAGTTTCTTTGTCCTCTTCAACAGTATCAACATAAATATGAAGAATAAATATGTTTGCATATCAGCACTGGAAAAGAACATAACCCATTAAAATAAATAAATAAAATAAAATAATAATTTAGAAAGTGAGAGGGTTACAAACGCCAATGAAGCATTGCTTCAATGGTTCGCTACAAAAAGAAGTGTTGAATTTTCAATAGACGACCAATCTTGAATGCCCAAGCAGAAAAATTTGCTAAACAATTAGGACACGATGATTTTGTATGTAACAACAATTTTTTTTTTTTTTTTTTTTGGTAGTTGTTGGCGCATTGGCTTCTGTGGCCATAATGCACCTCCCAAGATTTTTGCAGTACTTTGATCCAAGCCCGAGGCAGGGATTCAAACCCGCAACCTTTGGGTTGCTAGGCAGGCACTTTACCCACCCGGCTAGCCCGATCGGCGTAACAACAATTGACTGGGTCGATTTAAAAACCGAATACAAGCATATTAATATAAATAATATGTAGGTTTTTTTTAGTGTTTCTCACCAACCATTGAAGTAAAAACGTTTTTACTTCAATGGTTGTTGAGAAACACTAAAAAATCACAGTATGAATATACCCAACCCCAGAGGCCTATTTGAAGAAATAATATTTAGGTATATACTAATATTATTTTTTCTCTCTAATATTTCTTTTGTTTTTTGAATCTATCTTTTTATCAAGTTATTGAGAATTAAAAAAAAAATAGGAGACGGATTTAACTCATCACTGATATAGTGAGTAACGATTATAACGAGGAAATTTTGTCAGTCCCTTGATGCTTATTACAACCATGTTCAACTGTATAACCAAACTGCAGAATGGCTGATTTGCAGAAAGCTGATATTCTCTGATCACAGACTGCATCGTTGGAAAAGAACCTGCTTTTTGAAGAGTTTTTATTATTAATTTACTAAATATGTAAATAATGAATTACAATCAGAAGGAAGCCGAGTTTATGTATAAACCAATGTAATGCACTGGGGGGCCATCCAAAGGACCCTTAAGCATCTCAACATTCTTACATTGAACCAAGTAAGAGAGCAGACATGGAAGGCACCATTAATCACACTAAATTTAAGGCCATGTTCTGTTTAAAACATGTCTTGAATGAGAGTGGCAACTTGATGCAAGTAGTTTCCTCAACATATAGCTATTTGTATTTCTATAAGCACATTCTCAAAAGTTCACTGTGAGTAAAATATATAATGAAAGGACAGACAGGCAGGAGGGAAGACAGAGGAGTCATGCTCTTGGTTAAAAAGCACACAACAAAATCAGTGCACCCAGTTGAACTGGGTTGTCAGTGTAATATTGAGTCAGGTTGGTGTGGCATCAGCACTGGGAAAACAAAAATTACAGGAGTATGTTATAGGCTGAATGATAGTGGTGAGTATGATGAACAACTATGCAGACAATTAGAGTGGACCAGTAATAAGATTATATTATATTAGGGGATTTTTAATAATGAGATAATTGACTGGAATTTACGGATTGGTCACTCGGATAGTAGCAGAACATCTCTGGATTAATATGACTGTTTTCTACACCAACATGTTAGAGAGGCAACAAGAGTAAGCAATACAATTCAAATTGAGAAAAGATAGTTGTAGAATAGATGTGTGTATATTTGCCTTTAGCCAGCAGGTAGTCGATTGCTGGAACAAACTTCTGTCTGTCGTTGTGGAAGTTTATAGCTTAAATAAATTCGAGGCAGAACTAGACAAACATTTGGAGTGAATGGATGGGCGAAATGGGAAGGTTTTTTTTTTGCTGATACCATATAAGTTTGCTTTCTTGCATCATATGCCTCTGCTAATGTTTGTTGTTTGGTTTTTTTTTTTTTTTTTAGGAGCATTAGCAACAAAGGCCATATTGCTCCGGAGATGTGCAGTGGTCATTCCCTGACCTTTCCGCATCCTCCGTATTTGGTGGCTCACGGGCTCGAACCCCGGTTAATCAAGAAGCATGTGCTACGCACTGCTGCTCCTGCCCACCTGGCTACGGAGGCGCCCCTCTGCTAATGCTAATTGATCTATCAGCAGTGACTCATCATGCAATAAGAATCTCTAGATAAAGGAACCACTAGGTGATAATGATTATAGTGTGTTGATTGGGGATTTCTTTAAAGATATTTCAACTGATAATGTCCAACAGCAAATTTTAAATGGGAAGCAATCAAGGAAGTAATCATAGAAGCTTCTACACATTTTATACCACAAGATACTGTTCAAGGCATAGACCTAAATGGTTGTCAGATAAACTGATAAGCCTAGTGGTAAAGAATAAAAATACATGGGTACTTATAAATTATCAAGGGATACAGAATCCTACAGCACGCATAAAGTAGTCTGCATTGAAGTAGTCTCAAAGGAGGTTAGACAAGCTAAGGAATATTACAAGAAGTCTGGCAAAGAATGCAAAGTAGCGATGACTTTTTACTTATGAGGGGTGGTCAATAAGTATTTACCCTCATTGAAATATTTGAATTAGGAATTTTATATATTATATATATATATATATATATATATGCTATTAATGTCATAAGTTAATTTATATTTGTTTTATTTTTTATTTTTCTAGATCCATCAGTTACTGAACTAGCCAGGAACAGAGTGAGAGGTCATATGCTGGAGAAGGTTCAGATACGGTCTGTTATAAAATTTCTTCATTTGCAAGGTAGAGGTGCGAAACAAATCCATGAGGAGATGTATATTTAGGATTGCCTATCATACAAAACTGAAAACTGGAAAAGACAGTTCAGTTGTGGGTAAAGCAGTGTGCACAATGACCCAAGAGAAGGAAGACCCATCTTGACCACAAACCCTGCCATTGTGACTAAAGTGGAATGGCTATTACATGCATAAGACAGACATGTGACTGTAAATTTTATGGCAATGAAGTAAACATTAGCCATGAGTCTGCTTGCACCATAATGCATGAGTTGCTGCACATTTAAGGTAGCACTCTGATGGGTTATGAGATTATTGGCACCTCCTCAGAAGCTCCACAGAAAAGTCTTCTGCAAAATTTTTCAAGATTTCTAGAGAGAATGTTGATTTTTTTCTTCCTCTTTTTGATGATGGATGACTGCTGAGTACATCACTGATCTAGAAACAAAACAGTTGAGCAATGGAAACATCCAAAAAAAGCCAAGGTTCAGTTATCTCCCAGCAATATTATGTCTGTCTTTTTGGATTTTAAATCATCCTTACAAATTACTTCCAAAGAGACAGCAGCATCACTGGGGAAAAGAGTGTAAAGTGCATTCGGGTCTAGCAGCACCAGGGGTTCCCCCCATCTCCATATTGCTTTCATTGTGGGCATAACAGTTCCCTGCAGAGGCCAGAGATTTAAAAGTGTATGGATTTTGTAAGTAATGCTTCCAGAATGAAGGCTTTAATCAGCATTTTGCATGTTTTACAGTCTTTATGAATAAAGCATTTTAAAAAATTCAGTGATAATGAAGATATTAATGTCATATAAAACTTTTAAATTACTAATACTCTTAACAGTAGAATAGTTATTGGGAGAAACGCTACACAATAAGAAGAGAACGGATTCCATTTTTTTTGGAGAGAGTTGCTGACAAAATTCTGCGAACAGGAAAATATCTAAATGTTATCAGACAGTGTGGTAAGATGCATGTTAAATAACAAAAGCAAATATTTAATGTATATTAAATATATGTATATCAATATATTAGAGATACAAATATTAACTAATATTTTATATACAGGTAGTTCTCGACTTTGAGTTAATTCGTTCTTAACGCGCACTCGTAAGTGGGAATTTATTTCACATAGACATAAGGTTAAAAATAGGAGTTACATTCTCAACAATGAAATTAGTTAGCTAATTAGTTTGTTTAAACAATGATTGATTTAACCAAAGAAATTAAAACGTAGCCTGTAAAATCAAGCAAATTATAATAATAAAGAAATTATTTATGACTTACAAATTTTAAAGACTGTTTATTCTTCATCATTGACTAAATGCACACTCATTGATCACTTATAATCGGCTCGGCACTCGTTGTTTTGTTGCAAAAGGAGTCGTCTTCTTAAGAATAGTTCAAGAGGCGTTTGTTTCCAAGATAATCTTCTATTTTCTTTATAAATTTGAATAGCATGCATAAGCATTTTTTAACAGCACACACAAATTGCAAATAACATGATTCGCGTGGAGTAAAAAGTTTACAAAGCTTAAAAAAAAAAGGAATGAAAAGAAGATTCTGAAAATTTATTTGTTTTTTATACGATTGAAGTAAAGAAGATTTCAGTAAAGGGCAAACACATTTCACCAAAATAACTTAAAAAAACACAATTCCAGCTGTCGGTATTTTTGCAAATGCAAGAAGATCGAGTTTACTACCCGTTTATAATTGCTTGCAGTAACAGAAAAGCCCAATAAACCGGAAAGTACAAATTGTTTTTATTGTTTTATGGTCGTGATGTCCAGAAATGTGCTTTAGACAAATATCACAAAGGCTTTTAAAATTGATTCTTACAACAAACATGTGATAACGATGAAAGTATAATGCATTTAATGATTTGAAGTGGTAACTAATACAATTTACAAACCAGGCTCACGACCATTTATATGGCCTTAAAGTCAAGCTCGTGACCTTAAAAATGACATTTTAGAGAGATAAATAGCTTAGTTATACAGCGAAAATTTCCGAGATCTTGAAACGAATTACCAAAAAATAATGTATTATTGGGTTCACATTATGATATTTTAACAATAAGATGGTGTCTCTGGAATGGATTAATATCGTAAAGCTGGGTACACTGTATTGTATAGCTACGCACATGGTTTGAAATGCGTTATTTATGAATGTTTAACATTCATTTTTTTGCAATTAATGTTCATATTTTCGATTTCGTTGACACTTGATACTTGGGAAAAAAACTCATAAACCTGAGAACTCGTAAAGTGAGAACTGCCTGTATATGTAATTAATGAAAGAAAGATAGATATTTGGTGTAATCTGTTTGTGCAATTATTTTTTTATAAAGGTTCATTTTTTATCCATTTTTATTATTTCTGTTGTTTTTGATCTTTTGTTTATATCAGTATTTAATATTATCAATCTGGGGCAAATCTTAAAAAACAGAAACCAATCGAGAAAATAGCCAGGGTTTACTTCACTTAATTGGGACAGCATGCCGTTTAATCGGGGCAGGAGACCGCAGCACTGGAGATTACCTACGATTGTCTCAGACGGTACCACGTGGTTCGGTTGAAATTCTGGAGGTCACAACCATAAAACAATAAAAACAATTAGCAGGCACCTGTTTATCGGGCTTTTCTGTTAGTGAAATCTATCATAAACAGACAGTAAACTCGATCTTACTGAATTTGCAATACTACGAACTGTGGGTTATTATGGGAAAATGTGTTTACACTTCTATGGAATCTTCAATCATATAAAAAAAATAATTTTTAGAATCTTCTCTTCATTCCTATTTTTAAAGCTTCGTAGTTTGTTACTCCGTTCTCACTTGCATGTATCGCGTTACTTGCAATATGTGTGTGCCGTGTTTTTTATTATTGATTGCTTATCTTTTTACTGTTTTAAATTTTAACCCCCACCCATAAATGTCAGTGAACAGAAATGTCAACTAGTTTAGTTAGTATGTACATATTACAGTATGTATTAATTATTCCGATTATCACATATATTCTTCCGAATTTCACATATCATTTAATTTTTTAATTGGTAAGGTAATAAAGGGTAAATTTGTGCTTAATATATCTTTGCTTTTTTTTTTTTTTTTTGCCTGTGGATAATATTCCTCCTATTTTAACTAATTAGAATCGCTGTTTAATAGAATTAAAATTCAATTCACAAACGTGATCACAATGACCGGTGCTTACTGCACATCGTATAGTGAACAGTACTTTACTATGTTGTGTTTGTCGTAACATGATTTGATTGTACAGCGAGCCAATTGTAAAGGGGGGGGGGGCATTGTATTTTTAACTATACTATTTACGTGAAACTTCAGATAATTGGGGCAGCCTCTTAATCGGGCCAAAATGCATTAGTCCCGATTTGTCCCAAATAACCGGAATGGACTGTATTAGCATTGGCAAATGATGCAGAAAGCAAACTTATACAGCATCAACCAAAAAAAAAAAAAAAAAACCTGACACCTTCAATTTCACCTATTCATTCCCTCCAACAGATTGTCTAGTTCCTCCTTGAACTTATTCAAGTTATCCACTTCCACAACATCAGATTGAAATTAGTTCCAACAATCAACCACCCACTGGCTAAAGACAAACTTCTGGACATCCTATTCTGCAGCCACCTCCCTCTCGTGTGCATAGTCTGAGCAAAGAGCAATCTTATCAGCACTGAACTTGCTTAGTCCATTTAAAGCCTTAAACACCTTAATAATACCTCCACCATATCACCTTGCAGGTGCCTAGTCTCCAGATTTCCACAACTGAAACCTTTGTTACCATTACCAACTTGTTGCCCTTTTCTGCACCCACTCCAGCAGTTCTACATCCTTCCCAAAATGAGACTTCCAGACCTGTATGCTGTACTCGACGTGTGGCCTGATTCTTGCCTTATACAATGGAATAATCACCTCCTTATCCCTGCTGCAAAATTCTTGTATATGACAAAACTCTGTGTGCTGTCTTGACAGCCTGTCTCCATTGCTCAGAAAACTTCAAATCTGACTGCTCAATTACCCCCAGGTCTTTTTCATTTTCCATTACCCTGAATGTAGTACCACACAGTTGATACGTTACTCTGGGGTTACTGCTACCCATGTGCAGTACATTGCATTTAACAATGTTAAACTTCAATTGCCATTTCTCAGCCCATCTGGCTAACTTTTATAGATCCTATTGCAGTAGCATACTATCATTGCTGTCATTAACCACTCTGCCATTTGTATCATGATACAAATATACAATGATACCTTTGTATCATTTGCAGACTTGGACAATATCATTGATAAATATAGAAAACAACAATGGGCCCAACACCGAATGCTGAAGCACTTCACTAATGACTTTAGTTCACAAAAAGAGCAATGTCCATTTTAGCATTAGCATTAGTAGAGGCACAAAATGCAAGAAAACAAGCTTATTCAGCATCAGCCAAAAAAACACCCCTTCCCATTTCACTCATCCAGTCACTCCAAATGTTTTTCTTCTTCAACCTTAAATTTATTTAAGCTATCAATTTCCACAACAACAACAACAGATGGAAGTCTGTTCCAGCAATCAATTACTGGCTGGTTAAAGGCAAACTTCCGCACATCTATCTACAACTGTATTTCCTCAATTTGAATCTATGCCCCCCCTCATGTTCTTAATCTCAGCAAGTGGATGTATCCCATCAGCATTAAGCCTGCTCAAACCATTCAAGGTCTTGGTCTTGTACACCTCAATCAGATCACTTCGCAAGTGCCTAGACTCCAGATGCTGCAACTGACAGAATTTAAGCCTCTCCTGGTAAGCCAACCCCTTTGTGCTCTCACCAAACTTGTTTCCGTTCTCTGTACTCATTCTAGCAACTCTACATCCTTCCTAAAATTAGGCCTCCAGACCTGTATGCAGTACTCAAGGTGTGGCCTGGCCATTGCCTTATACAAAGGTATAAGGTATGTTCGTGTCAGACGGCGCCTGGGATTTCTCCCATCTCCGCGTGTGTTCGCTGTATTGAGGACAGTACACTGTCAAGCCAGAGACTTGAAAGTGTGTGGGCCATGTCTGTGCACTGTGATCTGTTGTGCCCATTGTTTGTCCGGCTTATTGGCCGCCAGGCCCCTAGTGGGGCCTGACGTTGCCCATACCTCGCCACGTGGAGGCTAGCTGGGTGTCCAGAATCATGACAAGTTGCTCCGGCAGGTCCTGCCACCTAGTTTCCTGGGATTTCAGTGGCTAGGACCTAAAAAAAAATAAATTAATTAATTAATTTTAAAAAATAATAATAAAAAAAGTAAAAAAAAAATAATAATAATAAAAAATATATATATATATACGCATTTGACGTTTATTCTTAATAAGATTGCTGTTAGCAAATCGCTGGTTGGGGTTGAACACTAGAGAGATGTGTTAAAAGGCCTAATAGGTCGGGCAGAATTTTGTTGTTATTAAATTTAGACATGTGGGCTATATGTTAGATGAAAGATAAAAGTGGGAGGGAGGGGAGGCTGAAGACTGGGGGGGATAGAAGTAGAAGTAAGGGGTCGGTATAATCACCTTGTTTCTGCTAGAAAAATTCCTATATATCATAGTCAAAACTCCATGACCTGCTCTGGCAGCCCGTCTGCACTGCGCAGAGAACTTCATATCCGACTGCACAATTATCCCCAGGTCATTTTCATTCTCCACCTCCCTGAGTGTAGAACCGCACAGTCGGTACATTTATGCAGTACAATCAGTCCTCGTATAGCACAATAGTTGTGTTCCTAGAAACCCTCGTGCAATATAAACAACAAGCCCTATGGGAAAAATAGGGTTAGGTGCCGACCACCCAAGATTGAACACACATTTATAACCAAAACATTACCAAACACAATAAATAATCGTAATAAAATACTTACGTATTTTATTACGACTATTACATAATAAAATATTGCTAATGCTTTTGCTTCTATCGTAAGCAGACTTGTTTTTTGTTTGATTTTCTATCTAAACAGATGATAGCCGTTCTATCTCTTCCAGTTCTTTGTGTTTTAATCTAATGGATTTTAATTACACTTTGAGTTGTTCCTGCTATGAAAGTTGTTTTTATTTTCTCTGCATTCTTTCTAATTCTCGGCATTGCCTCATTTAGGCCTGTAGCACGTGCAATATCACAGTCTTTCATTTCACTCAAAGCATTTCACAATTTCATATTTTTTCTCTATGGACAGAGGCGAACTGGCCATAAGCCTTACCGGGGAAACTCCGGTGGGCCAGAGGCCGGTGTGATTTTGGCCATAAACCATAGTATGAGACCACTATAAATTTTCCCGGGTAAGAACTTTTGACCCAGTCTGCCTCTGTTTATCAATATTGCTTTTCTTTTTCTCTCTGAATCTGCAGTGTCTTCACCAGGATGCTTCCTTTTCACACCTTTTAAGTATTTTACTCATTTTTAGGGAATAAAGCACAATTACAAAACAAGGAGGCACGCTTGATACACATGAACAAATCTGTGCGCATGTAGCACTGAATAAACAACACTGTAAAGGCAGAGATACACTATTAACACCTCACATTTCTAGGAGTTGCTACCATAAAACAATAAAAACAATTTCCAGTTGCGTTCCTGCTAGTGGAATCTGTTATAAACTGGTAGTAAACTTGATCTAATTGCATTTGCGATTATACCGATAGCTGGAATTCTGTTGGTTTTTACATTATTATGGTGAAATGTGTTTCCCCTTCACTGATATAGAAAACAAATACATTTTCAGAATCTTCTCTTCATTCCTATCGTGTTGCGTTCGGTTGGGGTGATTCTGCGTTCGACTGCCATTTCTTGTAAACACAAAGGCAAATCGTGCATAAGCGAATTCGGTTCGTGTTATATAAGATATCGTTCCCCTATTTATAAATCGTGTATGATCGAATTCGTGTAGTGTAAACACGTGTTATACAAGGACTGACTGTACTTGCATTTGTCAAAATTAAACTTCAGTTGCCACTTCTCAGCCCATCTACCTAACTTTTCTAGATCTCGTTGGAGTAGCATACTGTCTTTACTGTCATTTACAACCCTGCCAACCTTTGTATCATGCAAACTTGGACATTAAGCCTGATATACCTTCATCGATATCATTAATAAATACACAAAACAACAATGGGCCCAGCAATGAACCCTGAGGGACTAATAACATTAGTCCATGTAGAGCAGTGTCCATTCATTACCACTCTCTGCCATTTCCCACTCAACCATCCCTTTATTCATTGCAGCAACTTATGCCATACCGCTCCAATTTGTACAACAGTCTTCCATGTGCAATAGTATCAAAAGCTTTCCTGAAATCCAAGTACAGGTACTCCTTGTTATGCGATGGTCCGATTTGCACCATTTCGCAATAGCGCCGATCACTGACCACATCGCCATTTTTATTTATTTTTGCAATTTTTTTTTTTTTTTGCAATTTTTTTATAAATTGAAAGTTTAAAATCATCAGACAAAATTTATCGGCATCATACTGTGCTATCCACTGTTCACGTGATTTAGGACAATCTGAGGCAATCAGGAATTAGCACAGCTGTATCAGAGATGAGAAAAATTCCCGCATTCAAAGTAACTATCCGTGGATGCGGGTAGTAAAGGTCCGTGCGGTGAACCATTCAGTTGGTTGTTGTTTACACTATTTACACGTGTTGGAAATTTATTACGCTAGCATTTTTTATTAATTGTGCTATTAATAAATTAAACAATAATGCTGATAGTCGTGTGAAGTTTTTGCCAATCATGTTATAAGTTTTTAATTTAATAGAATAAAGAAACGCCATGTCTGGTAAAAGAAGTTCATTGAATCTTATTATTCAATATTTACAGGATGGAATCTTGTAAAAGCTACCCTAATGTGTGTAGGGCTATGAATATGCCTCCATCTACTATTACTAAAACTATGAAGAATGCTAATAAAATAAAACAATCGATGCAAAGTGGTAGGTAAAAGTTTTGGTGCCCGGAACCTAACCCTGTGATTTCTGATTGACTCCATTATATAAAGGGTTCCATTTGCACCTGTCCTCCCAAGAACCTAACCCCGACGAAAATCGAGGGCTACCTGTATATGATATCAAAATTATTTTTTGCATCCAGTTCATTTGTGAACATATTTGAAGGTGGTAGATGACTTTCATCAACCGGTGAAATACCACCACTTTGCTTATTGGAGGCTTGAAGTGGTGAAACCCATGTTTAGTCTCTAGAGCAAAGTTTCCGGCATCCCCCCTCCCCCCCATACTTCTCCTTCAACCCATGCACGGTACTAAGTACTATAGGTTTTGATACCTTTCGTGTTTGGGGTTTTCATAAAAAAAAAAAAATATCATAGTATTAGATTGGTCGGACAAGGCTTCCCCTTAACAAACCCATGCTGTGTCTGAACTATTACTGCAGTCTTGTCTAGGTGATCCTGCATCACTTCTTTAACCAGTGACTCCATTATTTTCCCCAGAACAGAAGTTAAACGAATGGGTCTATAATTATTTGCATCACCCTTTGAACCCTCTTTGTGAATCGGGGATACATTTACACATCTTCAGTACACGGGGACCTCCCTTGAATCTAATGTTTTCTCATAATTATGGCTAAGGGTTTGCATACTTCCCTCGCTGCCTCCTTCAATAGAACTGGATAGATTCTATCTGCCCCAGGTGCCTTTCTTATGTTTAACTTCAACAATTTCTCCTCCACTTTGCTCTCCGTTATTACAAAGTCATTTAGCTCCCTGTTAGAGTTTAGTAAACTTCTGTCCTCCCCTTCTTTACAGAATTCCTCATGTGTCAATGAAGATGCAAAATACTCTTGTCAGCTATCTGAGCAGGTTCATCAACAGTCGAACCACCAACATCAAGTGGACCAATCTGATTCATCCCCTTCCTTCTAGAGTTTACATAAGTAAAGAAGTCTTTGTTTTTTTTTTTTATTTGCATCCTTTGCCAATGATTTCTCATAATCAGCCTTCACTTGCCTAACCGCCTTTGTGACTTGATTACAGACTAGCTTCTATCTGCAGTAGGCTTCTGTGTCATCTGCTAATTTATATGCATCCCATGCAGTTTTCTTCTCTGCCATGAGCCTCATTAGTTCATCTGACATCCATTTAGGCCTAAATCTTGAACAGTATTTCTTAGTTGGTATGAAAAGCCTAGTAACTTCCAAGATTAATTCTCTCAATGCCTCCCATTTAGAATTCACTGTTTTTAACATCATCAGTTGATCCCACTGTATAGAATTCAAAAACTGCCTGAGACCACTGTGGTCACCTTTACAAAAACCCTTCCCTTTACCCTTCCCTTAAAGATGGCAGTAACATCTTTAAGTAAATCTTACATCAGTCGACTGTAATCACTGTCACCTAGTGGTTCCTTTATCTGCAGATTCCTAATGCATGCATGCATCACTGCTAATAATCAGATCAAGAGTATTTGCACCTCTGGTTGCCCCTCGATCATGTTGCTGTAGAAAGCAGTCCTCCAATAAATCCACAAAAGTCTTGCTAGCGTATGAGTGACCAACCCACAAGTTTCAGTCAATATCTGGAAAGTTAAAATCCCTCATTACACGACATTCTGATTTACTGGTCCACTCTATTTCTCTGCACTATTGTTCATTGTACTCATCAGAGTCATTAGGCCTATAACACACTCCTACTCTCATTTTCCCTTTCCCAGTGTTTATGTCACACTAAACTGACTCAAAATTGCACTGTCCAGCCATGTCAACTGAATGTGCACTTTGTTAGATTTTGTGTTTCTTAACTAACAGCATAACCTCTCCTCCCCATCTCTCCTTTCTGCACTGCTTTCATCTGTGTGACATCATGTCTCTGATATCCCAACGATATCTGCTTGTGATGCCTTGATCAGCACTTCAAATACATCGAATTTATTTATTGTACTTCTACCATTGGTGTACATGCAATTATGAGAACTTCTTTGGACTCGGGGGAGGTACCCATAGACTGGAGATGTGCAAATGCGACCCCAATTCACAAAGGAGGATCAAAGGCTGACGCAAGTAATTTTAGACTTGCGAGTTCAACTTCTGTTCTAGGAAAATTAATGGAGGCACAAGTTAAAGAAGCACTGCAGGATCATCTAGACAAGACTTCAATTATAGCTCAGACACAGCATGGTTTTGTTAAGGGAAAGTCTTGCCTGACCAATTTGATTGGATACTATGATGCAGTCACAAAAGAACTGGATGCAGGGAATAACTGTTGCACATGGAAGACTGTTGCACAAATTGGAGCAGTGTGGCACTGGAGCCAAATTTCTGCTATGGATAAAGGGATAGTTGAGGGGGAGAAGACAGAGTGGTAATCAATGGACACTGCTCATCTGGACTAATGTTATTAGTGGAGTCCCTCAGGGTTCAGTGTTGGGTCCATTGTTGTTTTCTGTATTTATAAATGATATTGATGATGCTATATCAAGCTTAATGTCCAGGTTTGCCGACTATACGAAGGTTGGCAGGGTTGTTAAGGACACTACTGACACTATGCTACTGCAAGAGGATCTGGAAAGGTTGAGCAGATGGGCTTCGAGGTGGCAAATGAAGTTTAACTTTGACAAATGTAAAGTACTACATATGGGAAACAGTAACCCCAGAGCAACGTATCAACTGTGTGGTACTACACTGACAGTGGTAGAGAGTGAAAAGGACCTGGGGGGTAATTGTGCAGGCAGATATGAAGTTTTCTGAGCAGTGCAGACAGGCTGCAAGAGTCGCTCATGGTATCTTATCAATGATATACAGGAATAGAATTTTTCCAGCAGGGATAAGGAGGTGATTATTCCCTTGTATAAGGCAATGGTCAGGCCACATCCTGAGTACTGTATTCAGGTCTGGAGGCCTCATTTCAAGAAGGATGTAGAGCTGCTGGAACGAGTACAGAGAAGGGCAACAAGATTAGTGAATGGAACAAAGGGTTGCTCTTACGAAGAAAGGCTTAAGTTTTGCAAATTACTGTGTCTGGAGACTAGGCACCGGCGAGGTTATCTAATAGGGGTCTATAAAGCCTTGAATGGTTTGAGCATGTTCTATGCCGATGCGATTCTTCCTCTTTGCTCAGAATAATCACCTGAGAGGGCATAAATTCAAATTGAGGAAAGACAGGTGTAGGATAGATGTGCGGAAATTTGCCTTTAGCGAGCGGGTAGTTGGTTGGTGGAACAGACTTCCATCCTTTGTTGTGGAAGTTGATAGCCTAAATAAATTTAAGGCTCAGCTGGACAGGTATTTCGAACAAATGGAGGAGTGAAATGAGAGTGCATTTTTTTTTTTTTTTTTGGCTGATGCTGCATGAGCTTGCTTTCTTGCATCATATGCCTCTACTAATGCTAAGTATACATGTACTTTTCCAAATAGAGAACATGAAATGATGTTAGGAACACTATTTGTGACTCAGTGCCACAGTTTCCCCTACCGATAAATCAATTAAAATATTAAAATTGGAAAGTAAACTATTTTTAACACTAAATCAGTTAAATCCTTAACTGTTGCAGATATCCATATCCCACATGCACTGTAAAACAACAATTTGAACTTTTATTTTAAACAACAAGAGAGAACTAAAAGCATGGCAATTTTAGTGATTTTCACAAAGTCATTCAAATGATTTTCACAAAGTCATTCAAATGACTTTGTGAAAACTTTGAGTAACTACAATTATCGCACATACAAAGATGCTGTTCAGAAACTGCATGATGCATACACAGAAATGGCATGTCACATGAAACTATTTCTTGCATTTGCATTTAGCCTTTTTTCCTGAAAACATTGGAATAGTAGTGAAGCAAACAGGGTGACTGATTCCATCAAGGCATTAAATCAATGGAAAATTGCTACCAAGGCTTCTAGAATATATGTACTGTATATTGGCAGACTATTGCTAGATTCTGGACAGTAATTTCTAGACAATGTGTACAAAAGATATACTATATTGTATCGGTGTAAATACACCATAGTTAATCCATAAACTTGAACTACGTATGTAGCCTAGAGGGCATCGTTTTAATTGTATCTCATATTGTGGTTGCCTTCACAACGAGATAGCTGCTATTGCATTACTTCAAATAAATAACGCTTCTCTACTGGGTTAACTATGGTGTATTTACACCGATACTATATAGTTAATTATCAAAACCCATAAGGATTATGCCTTGTGCATTTCGTTTTCAAAAAAACAAAAGATATACAAATGAACTTTCACAGTACCCCAAATGAACTTTAACAGTACAAATTAAATTGACCTTACATCCCTGAAGCAATAATTTAAGATCCAGAAGAGAGGAAGGGTTAATCCTAGCTAAGTTCAGAATGTGGCATCGAAATATTTCCACTCTTATCTGCTTAGTTATTCATTTCTTAATAGAATGCCCATGCATACAAGAGAACATCAATTCACTTTCCCAACTCTATTGATAAAAACAGTTATCACTTATGCTGCAAAATCTAATAGGCAACATGGATGACATCTGATGTCTTTTATTTTCTGCCTCTAATTAATGACCACCAGAATGTTTTAAAGCATAACTGGGCTAACACAATAAACTGAGAAACAGTTACACTGGTCAGCAAAAAAATCCTTTTTTTTTTTTTTTTTTTTTTTTTCATCAAAGATGTAAATACAATTTTCCAAACCAGTTTGGCATTTTAATTTCTTAGTTTTTTTTCTCTAGAATATGTATTTTCAATATATCAATGCAAGGTAAGATGATTTCATTACAAAACACACAACTGATTACAATTACATTTATTACTTTTACAGCTTAAAATGAATACACTTTATATACATAGTTAAAATAATACAGTAGATGTATTTTAAAAAGATATGTACAATTTAAAAATATTGTGCATGTGATTTGCTTTTGTACACATTGTCTAGAAAAATACTGTCCAGAATCTAGCAATAGTCTGCCAGTATACAGTACATATATTCTAGAAGCCTTGTTAGCAATTTTCCATTGATTTAATGCCTTGATGGAATCAGTCACCCTGCTTGGTTCACTACTATTCCAATGTTTTCGGGGAGAAAGGCTAAATGCAAATGCAAGAAATAGTTTCATGTGACATGCCATTTCTGTGTATGCATCATGCAGTTTCTGAACTGCATCTTTGTATGTGCGATAATTGTAGTTACTCATAAGGTTTTTACAAAGTCATTTGAAAGCCCTTGCCATACTTTTAGTTCTAATACATTGAGGCATTTATTTTTTCCAAAGCTTCCTCCCCGATGAAGCTCTCTGATTTTTGGCCCTCCAAAGACTCCCTCTTTCACTTTTACAGCACTGAGCTCTGGAAATTTCTCAGCTTAAGTAGTAAAATCCTCTCAAATTCAGTTTCCCATTGCTTTTCACAAACTCTTCATTAGTTCCACTAATGGAATACACTACACTGTGCTTTCCTGACTAATTATCTGCTTTTTTGAGGCAGCCTTGTCTGATGTAATGTTCTATGGTAGAATACCTGTCCCAGAGGCATAGGAAATATTTGTGAACTTCCTTGCCATTAACATACCAATGACTTTGAGATTGCTGCAGATATTCCATTTATGAGTATTTTATTGTATTTCTTTGAATAGCATCTTCATGTTATAGTCATCATCATCATCATCAGCCATTTTCAATCCACTGCAGGATGAAGACCTCTCCAGCAACTTTCCATTTCGTTCTGTTTTGTGCAATGGCCATCCATTTACTACTCACAAACTCATGAATTTCATCTGTCCATCTCCATCATTGTCTTCCAGGTTTTCTTCTAGCTCCTCTTGGGTACCATTCTGTTATTTTCTTAGTCCATCTGTCATCATGTCTTCGAGCTGTGTGTCCTGCCCAAGACCATTTTAGTTCTTTAGTTTTGATAAGAATGTCCTCTACTTGAGTTTGCTGCCTAATCCACGTGTTTCTCTTCTTATCTAACAGTCTGATTCCCAATATAATTCGTACCATTCTTCGCTGTGTAGTTCACAGCTTCTTTTCCATTCTTTTGGTGAGTGCCCAATTTTCACTTCTGTGAGTCATGGTGGGTAGTATACATTGTTCATTATTTTACGTTTCAGACAAATTGGGATATTGCTCCTCAGTATGTGACTATATTTCTGAATGAAAGCCATCCAAAATTTATTCTTCTTTTGACTTCCAGCCATTTATCATTATTACAGCTAATGACTTGTCCCAGATAAGTATATGACTCCACCTTTTCAATTACTGCTCCTTCAATCATTATATCCCTTTCTGTGGCATACTTGTTCATCATTACTTTTGTTTTAACCATATTCATCTTTAGTGCAAAATCCTTACTAACTCTGCATAACAGATTAAGATTTTCCTCTAATTCTTTGTAATCGCTTATGACCACAATGTCATCTGTAAATGGTTTAGGTTCTGTCCATTCACATTGACTCCTTTCTGTGACCAGTCTAATCTAATCCTAGTGTCTCCTTGTCGAACTACTTTCTCGATTTTAAATTTGCTACTGTCCTTGTCTAGTCTAATAAAGGAGGTAGCGTTCTCATATATTTTCTTCAAAATCATAATATATGAGGTATCTATGCTTTGTCTTTCCAGTGCCCAAAACATTGCCTTATGCTGTATGGAGTCAATTGCCTTTTCATAATCCACAAATGCCAGGCATAATGGTGTTTTATATTCATTTGCTTTCTCCATTAGCTGTGATATTACATGAAGGTGATCCATAGTTGAGAATCCTATCCTAAAGCCAGCTTGCTCTTTCATTCGATTCTCATCAAGTATTCTTTCTAATCTGTTAGTAATGACCCTTGTGAACAACTTTAGATGTGGGATAACAAGCTAATTGGTCTATAATTTTCAATTTCTGATTTATCTCCTTTCTTGTGCAGCAAAACTATATTTGCATTATTTCACTCCTTAGGCGTCACGCCTTTTCTAATGAATTTTGTGAAGTCTTGCCAGTTTCTGTGTCATGTCTCTTTCTTCCAATTTTAACAATCCTACAGTAACTTCATCTTCCCCCAGGGCTTTCTGATTCTTCATTTTTATTCAATGCTTGTTCTACCTCATCAGGAAGGGTATCGGGTATGTCATATGTGTTACTAATTTGTGCACCATCTTTCCCACTGCTAGCATCATTTCCTTGCTCCTTGTATAATTCTCTATAGTAGCCTTCTGCTATTTGAATTATGCCTTCTCTGCTATTTATAAGTACATCACCGCTATTCTTCAGTTTCAGTTTCATTTGTCTTTCTGTATTACTGCTCACGGCTGATTTAAGTCCTTTGTTTTCCCTTAATGCTTGTTCTACTTTTCTTGTGTTAAATCTTCTTATGTCTTCTCTGAGTCTCTTCTCTTATTATGTCATTTGTCGTCTTCAGTTCATCATGACAAGTGTTTCTTGACTAATTTTTTCTTCTTTGGATTTCTTTTTACCTATTGGTTTCTTGGGCTTTATCACTGTCAGAAAGTTCTAATATTCTTTGTTGATATCTTGGTCCTGAACCATCTGCAGAAGCTCAAACTTGTTCTTAAATTCTACTGCTTTTTCTCCTCTTCTGTTATCTCAATGACCTTCGTATTATTTACTCAAGTCAGTTTTTTCCTTTCTTTTCTTACATCTATATCAAGTGTGCATCTTACCATTCTGTGATTCCAACATTTACCTTGTTCAAGATGGTAACATCATTCACGATATATCTTCTGTTAGTGAGGATGAAGTCGATTTCATTCGTTGTTATCCATTTGGGCTCTTCCATGTCCACTCTCTGTTCACCCTTTTCTTGAAAAAAGTGTTCATTACTGACAATCATTGAGATTCTGCAAATTCCACAAGTCTCATTTCTTTCACCAATTCCAAAATTTCCTATAGTTCCCTTTCTGCACTGTTTTGTCTCTTTCCAACCTTAGCATTGAAGTTCCCCATAATGATAGTGTAGTGGGTTTTCTGCTCATCTAGAAGACTCAATTTCGGTGTACATTTCTTCAACCTCTTCATCATCATAGCTCGATGTTGGTGTATAAATCATTATAACCTTTAGCTTGTACCTCTTAGAGATCCTGAGTAGTAGTCTTGACACCCTTTGTGATATACTTTTGAAATCCAAAATGTTGTTTTTTATATCTTTATGGACCAGAAAGCCAAATCCACCTTCGCTCCTTTCACTGTTTCCATTGGTGTGCAGCAGATTTCCACTTGATAAACTTATAACTGATTTATTTCTTCTTCTTGTTTCAGCCAAACCGATGATATTCCAATTCACATTTTCTAATTCCATTTCCAGCTCCAATATCCTGTCTTCACCGATGAGTGATCTTACGTTGTAACAGGCCAAGTTCAGTTTATGTGCATGGTAGCCTGGTCGTACCTAGAAATTCTTGGCACCCTCTGCTTCCAGTCTGATCCTCTCGCTGCCGTAAGAGGGGGAGTGAAAGCCACTGGAGACTGAGGAAAATTAAGCACTACCAACTGATGAAATTTGTGCTACCTTAGTATTTATAAGAACATCATTTTTCATTGGGAACTTGTGTACAATGTAGTGCATGCAGCAATAAAGTATTTCCCCACTAAGCAAAAAGAACAGAATCTTCTCCTCTTGTTTTAGATGCTCCACAACCTTGGCAATAGAAATGCCTAAGATTAAGTCAGAACCATCTTTCTGCTTTAGTCTGCTGTTTGTTTGTTTGTTTTAGTTAGTTGTTGGCACATCAGCTTCTGTGGCCATAATGCACCTCCCAAGGTTTTTGCAGTACTCTGATCCAAGCCCGAGGTGGGATTCGAACCTGCGACCTTTGGCTTGCCAGGCAGGCACTTTACCCACCCGGCTAGCTCGGTCAGCTTTAGTCTGCTATGGTAATGAATTTCCAAAATGGAAGTGGAAGATCTGAAAACTGTTAGTAAAATAAATTTACAATATAACATTCTTCAAGATATCTAGGAGTAAAGACCTCAGTAGTTGGATGTAGATATATTGTTTTTTATAGTTCAGTGATGACATATTGTTATAATATTTTATAGTTCAGATCAAAAATGTTGTGCTTATTCTTTTCTGCGAGTCCAGTTACATTCACATTTCAAAAGTAACAATTACCATTGTGGTCTTTTGACTGTTTATGTTACCTTGGCTGTTTCTTTTTTCTCATGTGTGCCGTACCCATATCGTGGTTATGGCAAAACATCATAAGTGGTATAGATGTGGTGCCCATGTCTTATTCTGATCACCTAGAAGACAGCCAAAGTATAACTGGTAAATTTTGACGAATAACGGTTGCAATTTAGTTAGTATAACGGTTGCAATTTAAGGAAAGAGCCAAATGCATAGCTGAATTTGTTGGGTTGAATATTCTTTTGAGGCAAGATAATGAATGTTTCAGTAATTCACCAGATATTACCTGAAACAATTTATAATGAAATGATTAAATTATGAATTAACAAGGATATAGATATATTCAAACAAGTACATATTGTTTATATTTTATATTTAAATAATAATTATATTCATCTAGGTTGGCTGAATATTTGATTGGTTTAATTGGTCTCATGTTCTCGTAATCTTATCACAAAAGCTAATCTGCTAGAGGAAAACTGAAAACAGATTTGGAATCAACATTCCATCTATCTAGTCCAAACGTTTTTTTTTTTTTTTTTTTTTACAGTGAATAAAAAATATTTGTTGACCTGTTATTAAAGCTGATGAAATAGCAAACATAAAAAAGATAAATACCAAAAAGAAAAGTTACTCTATGAACTACTTTTTGCCAATTTTCCATAAATATATAAATAACAGCAACTGGCGCCTCCGTAGCCAGGTGGGCAGGAGCAGTAGTGCATAGCACACGCTTCTTGATTAGACCGGGGTTCGAGCCCGTACCCACCAAATACGGAGGATGCGGCAGGTCACTGAATGACCACCGCATATTCCCAGCCCAGATAAAGGGTGAGGGTTAGTGTCAGAAAGGGCATCCGGCCATAAAATTGCATGCCAAAACAATAAAAACGCTGACCCTATATAATAATGGGAAAAGGCGAGGATAAAAAAAAAAATATATATATATATAAATAACAGCAACTAACATCTCTTAGCATTTTACATTTTATAGCTGTTGGTTATTTGCAAAATTTTAAAAATGGCACAAAGATCAGCTTCTTGAAAAATATTGTGCGTTATAACTGCTAGACAATGTGGAAAGAGAACTGCAGGGAGTTTGGTATAACTAGGACCTTGTCTGATTTCTGCATGCATACTGGCTATATGTATCTTTTTTTTTTTTTTTTTTTATTTTGACAAAAGATGTAGTGGAGGATATAATTTTTATCGTGGCAATATTGATAGCAGTTGAGAAATGTACAGGGATATGGATACTTTATAATTAAAGTATCGCTGTTCAGAGCTGTCTGTAATGTTCTCTGATGATCAGGCTGAAGTTGAATTTAGTGTATTTATATATATATTCTTACAAGGAACGAAAAAAGGTGCTGATGGACTTTTGCTACACAGCCTGGTCACTGCCATGCCATTGCTAAATATGATGTGTTCCATGTAAGTCACACTACTTTCATGGGCTGACAAACATTGGGGGTTGATGGCATTTGTGTGGCGAGGGTACACAATCATAACACAGTACACCATGTCCTTTAGGTACTCCCACAGCCATAAATGATACAAAAAAGGTGAATGAGGTGACTACAGCATTGCCCAAAACTGACTGACCATTATATCATTGGTGAAATGCATTAGTAACAGATCTTCTTCAACTGACCTCTATCCTGCATAAGTATCTTAGATTCCAGACATTCCTGCTGTTAAAGTACAGAAATGACATTTTCCCTTCCAGCACATTCTGATATCTCTGACCTGCAACAGAGCAAGTGACAGTCCCTTCAGCCTGAATGTCTTCAAAGGTGAATGGTCCAATGGAGCAGTGAAGAAAAAAGCTTTTTTACAGTTGCCATTTTTTTTTTTTTTTTTTTTTTTCCCCCACATAAACTCCATATGCTTAAATTTTTGAAAAATAATCTTAGTAGGCATTTGGAATGTTTTCTGTAAAGCTTTCTTTCTAACTTGTTTCAATAAACGTGATCATTTTTTGCCTTTAAAAATTTACATGAAATGCAGTGTTATTTAATCTTTTATTAAAATTACTTAGTAGGCAAACTAAACTTTTCACAGGAGTGTCATTTGTAACACTTCCAATAGGGAAAAAAAATCTTTTCTTAATTGTTCCATTGTTACTGATTGCAAACTAGATAAAAAATTTTAAAAAATGCTTATAGTTTATTAGCAAAAAATTAAAAAATGAGATTCATAAATATTAAATTTAAAATTTTATTTATTCATTGTAGATTAATGTATTTCATATATTAATGTTATTTTAATATTTATTACCAATCATAGGTGAAGATATTAAGTGTCCTAGTGCAGAAACTATAGTATATACAGTTCATGAGCGACAGTATGTGGAAAAAATTGAAACAGCATATCACTTTGCTAGCAAAAAACTCCTTGACCTTTTATTGGAAGGATCGGATCTGATGGGAAGACTAAGGTTAGCTGATATCTATTTATATTTCTTAAAATTTTATTTTAAAACATAACTGTCTTCTTAAAATACAGGAACTCCCCGACTTACTCAAATTCGACTTTTATGTAAGTTTTTGCTGGCCGGTGCAAACTGAAAAAAATATGGGAATGTATTTTGCATCTATAGGGATAAATGGAGGTATTGTGAAAATATCGTAATGTGAATCCAATAACATATTGTTTTTTTTTTTTTTTTTTTTTTAGTAATTCATTCCAAGTCCTTGGAAGTTGAAAATTTCGCTATATTACTAAGCTATTTATCTCTCTTAAAGATCATTTCTATAATAGAAATTGCGCTACATTTTCATCGTTATCATATGTTCCCGTTATAAGAATCAATTTTGAATGTCTTTGTGATATTTTTCTAAAGCATGTCTGGAAGTCACTACAAAAAAACAGTAAAAACAATTTGCACTTTCCAGTTTCTTGGGCTTTTCTGTTAGCACAATCTATTATAAATGGGTAGTAAACTCAATCTTGTTGCATTCGCGATAATCCCGATAACTGCAATTGTGTGGGTTTTTACGTTATTATGGTGAACTGTTCTCTTCATTACCCCCTTCTCTTCATTCTTATTTACATATTACAATGAAGAAGGGAAAGGGACCAACGGAAAGTTAAAGTGCTGGCAGTGCCAGAAAATGAAACAAAATTGATTTTGAAATGAAGATGAAAATGATTAAGTACGAAGCAGAACAAAGTTTGTCATCTATTGCAAGAGGATTAGGTCTTGCTGCTTCAATACTATTTTAAAGGACAGTGTGCATATAAAAGAACATGTCAAAGGATCAACGCACTTAAGATCAACAGTGTTCAGAAGCAAGTGCCCCTGAGTCCAATGGCCATTCAAGCAAAAGCAAGAAGTATTTATGAAGATATTAAGGATAAGTACGGCAAACCCCAAGCCAAGTTCATGGCAAGCAATGGGTGGTTTAATAGGTTCAAGCATCACACTGGTTTCCAAAACATTAAAATGTGCAGTGAAGTCACCAGTGCCGATTCTGCAGCTGCAAAGAAATTTTGTGATGTGTTGGAAAAAATTATTGATGAATTTAACACGGCAAATTTTTAACATTGATGAGACTGCTCTGTATTGGAAAAAAAATTCCGGATTGAACATAGATTGCCAAAGAGGAAAAGACAATGTCAGGTTTCAAGGCTTCATAAGCTTCACACTCTTGCTTGAGGCTAATGCAGCAGGAGATTACAGATTAATATCACTGCTTGTGTACCATTCTGGAAATCCTTGTGTGCATTTAAGGGCATCAATAAAGCCACCCTACCCGTGCATTTCCAATCAAACCAGATGTTCTTATAAATGCTGAGGTGGCACAAATTTTATCAGTTAGTGATGCACTTTTTTTTTTCTTTTTTTTTTTTCTTTTTTTTTTTTTTTTGGGAAAGTTTCAGGTACTTCTTAAGGTCATTAAAGATAAAGCAATAGATATTTTTTATGCATTAAGAATCTGGAAGTAAAAGACTGGGTGGCAGTGATCATAAAGTGCTGATGTGGGATTTAGTTGAAGACAACTACTTTCATGGGTAAAGGGAAGGGCTTTCTGGATCAGTCTGCACTTTCTGCATCACAGAACACACAGAACACTTTCTGGATCACACTTATGAAAGTCACACTTTCATAAGTGTGACTACAGTGGTCTCAGACAGTTTTTAAGTTCTATACAGTGAGGCTTTTTGATGATGTCAACAACAGCCAATTCTAAATGGGAAGCATTTGGGAAAGTGTCGTAAAAGCTACTAGACTTTTCATACCAAATAAAAAATACTATTCCAGGATTAGACCTAAATGGATGTCATATGAACTGATGAGACTTACAGCAGAGAAGAAAAGGGCATGGGATGTATATAAATTATCAGATTATACAGATGCCAATAGTAGATATAAACTGGTTTTAATCAAGTCACAGAGAAGGATGAGAAGTCTAGCAAAGAATGCCAAGAAAAGCAGCAAAGACTTTTTTACTTATATTAACAGTAGAAGGAAGGGGTTGAATCACATTGGTCCACTTGATGTCAATGGTTTTACTGTTGATGATCCTGCTCAGGTTGCTAACAATCTAATCAGATATTTGCATGTACATTTGTGTGTGAGGAGTTTTATAGGGAGCGGAATGTCAGAAGTTCATAAAAATCTAACAGGGAGATAAATAATTTTGTGACAACTGAAAGGAAATTGGAAGAGAAATTGTTGAAATTTAACATAAAAAGATTGCCTGCGGTGAATGGGATCTATCTAATTATATTAAGACAGGCAGCAAAGGAGGTAAGCAAACCCTTTGCCATAATTGTGAGAGCATCTTTGGATTTAAGGGTGGGTCCCTATTGACTGGAGATGTGCGAATGTATCCATATTTTACAACGGGGGTGAAAGGGGAACATGAATAATTACAGATCTGTTAGCTTAACTTCTGTTCCAGTGAAAATAATTGAGTCTCTAGTTAAAGAAGTAATGCAAGACCATCTAGACAGGCCTCTATTACCCAGCCAATGAGCCCTAAGGTGGTCTTTGACAAAATCCAGAGAATGAAGGGAAAATACACATCACACTTTTCATTGATCCTCAGTTATATTGATGTGCTACTGCAGATTCAACTGCAATAGTCAATTCTCTTAGGAAAAAAATTCTGCTTCAACACCTATCATCAGTGGACTACCTGCATCTTCCTATGTAACAGAATCTTTCTTGAGAAATAGTTTCGACTCCTGGTACAAGTTTCGACAGATAGTTTCAACTCCTTGCACTAGGAGTCGAAACTATCGAAATCGTCCTTGCCTTTCCTTAGCCAGGAAATTCTGTCATTCTATTGCTCTGACTAGCTGTCTGCAAAATCCTGGAGAAAATGGTCAATGGCCCACTTATGTGAAAATGAATATATAAGAAAATTATTTCCTTTTCAGCATCCAGTGGGGCTTCCAAACAAACAGTTCCATTTTGAACCATTTAATTATATTGGAAACATCCATCCAAGGTGCATTCCTAAATTGACAATAGTTGGCATCTCTGTTCTTTGATATGTAAAAAGTGTATGAGACAGCTGGGAGATAGCATCAGTCTTAGAGGTCACTTATTCAGCATGCTGGGCTGAACTTTCTGACTTCTTGCCAGTTTATACAGTTGGTTCAAAGTCAGAGCTGCCTGTGGGATCTGCCACTGGCTTTCCAGGCAATACATTGTCTGTGCCGATTCCCCCTAGACATATCATATATATATATATATATATAATGCAGTTTTTGCATGCTATAGAGTTAGCCTTGGGCTACATAGAAACCTGCCACCACTAAAAATGTGTTATATACACCAATTCTCTCATTCATTCATTCCCGGCCTTGTCAGTGACAAGGCTTAACCCTCACCCCCATCTTGTCCTGGGTACAAGAGGCTACATTGTCTTTTAAACTCCAGTTTTGATGCCTTAATAAGGAATTTTGGAAAGAATGCAGTAACATTGTAAGTGCCTTGCAGGAAATGTGGCAAAAATCAATGAATGGAGTCTGGTAAAAATTCTGGGAAAGTTGTGTTAATGATCTACAAGGCCCTGATATAGAAGATGTTAAAAACAACATAGAGGCTTTGTAAGGATATTAGGTTGGAGGATATATTATTTGAAGACATACAAGATCCAGAAAGATTGCTAAAAACAACAAAGAATCCATGAAAATTGTGTGGGAGCAGCTATTGGAAATGTCAAAGAAACAGAAAAGGAAGAACTTGAATCTCCCTAATATCACAACTGCCAAAAGGCATAATTGAGGCAACCCTGAAGTTTGCATTTCGTTTCAGATATAATGATGTATATATAGTGAGAAAATGCTTTGAGCTATTAGGGCAATCTATAGCAATGAACTGCACCCATTCCTCCCCGAATTCCTTGTTCACATCTTAAAATTCAAGCTGATGCACCATTTAATTATTTTATATAGGGATCAATAATTTTAAGGTAAATTTTGTTGCTTGTTCTTGTTCATATATTTTTATTGCATAATTTATATTTAAAATTTGCATTTAAAGATTTAAGTGTTTCACTTACATTTCATTATCTATTATACAGAAAAATTGTGTAATTGTGCCCTGAAATTGGTGAGAGAACTAGTTGTGCTAACCAGTTTTAGTTATTTTACTTTATTTCCAATGGATAAATTTCTCCATTTAACACTGACTTAACACTCTGTTTTTATGTCCCTATTTTAAAGTGCTAAGAGAAGAATACCTTTATTGTTGTTATTAGTTTGTCCTAAACTAATATCATAGGTGATAGCTATGGTCTTTCCATCATTTTTAATGCATTTTTAGTTGTTTAATAAACACCACAAGTATCATTTAACTAAATTGATGGAGGTTAGCAAGCTTGTTACAAAATATTTACAACCTATTTCTTAGAAATGTAGTTTATGCTCTTCTGTTTATTTTTAAATTGTAACTGCTTTGAGTTTCAATTTTAAGATACTTCATTCAGCAGAGATGATTTCAGGAAGTACTCGTACAGTATTTTCTGAAAACATGAACAAAAATAGCTAAAGATTTTCTTTGTTTTTTTTTTTTTTTTATAAGGTCAGTAAAGCATTACTTCTTACTGGACCAAGGAGATTTTATCGTTCAATTTATGGATATGGCTGAAGAAGAATTGCAAAAGGACATTGATGACATTATGCCTACTCGTTTGGAATCCCTCCTAGAACTTGCACTTCGAACTAGTGTGGTGAATTCTGATAAATACAAAGATGATGTCAGGTATGCTTAGTAATCATTGTAATTTGCAACTCTGAAAACAAAGTAATAAGAAAAAATCTGAATTTCAGCTGTTTCAATATGATGGTTGATATTTTGATCATTCTTGAATCTCCAGTAAGTTTTTTTTTTTTTTCCCATGACTATTATTTTTGTCAGAGTGCATCCAATTCATATGGTTTTATTCTGTCTTATAAGTGCATTCATGGACTAACTTGATGTTGTGCATGCTGAAAAACATTGCAAAAAAGTTTACATTATAAAAAAAAACCATTTTTAATCAAACATGTTTGCTAAGTTAAATATAGCAAATTTGTGTAACTTGTATTATAGTAGAGCATCAGTTATCTGGAATAATTGATGACAGACTTCTTCCAGATAGCCAAATTTTCCGGATAATCGAACCGTATAATTTTTACTGTAAGATTAAATAAATTTAATCTTACCAGAAAAAACGATTAAACTAAATAAGATTAATTAAATTTTTAAAAAAAATTAAGAACCAATCTTGAAAAACAGAAACATCCAGACATTTTTATGATTTTTATACAAAACAGGAAAATTAGAAGGATTTTTAAATTCTCTCAGTTTGTTCGACTTACCGATAACGAGCACGGACAATCTGTGTGTCCCAGTGGCATTTGCACACATAGCAATTGTAACTCGCTCTTTTCTCATCTTAAAACTTGGTGCAGGCATTTCTCTTTTAGTGGCTAGGGTTTTTCTCGGTAATGCTTTCCATAATAAGCCCTTCTCATCAACATTATAAATGTTTTCTTTCTCATAATTTGCTATAACTGAAGCACACTCACTTTTCAAAGGACACTGCTGCCAATTCGTCTGCAGAAAGTTTCTCACCTTGAATATCTAGTTCGTGTATACCATGTCTCAGTTTAAAGTTTTTCATCCAACCTGTGCTTGCCTTAGAATCTTCATTACCTATTAATTTCGATTAAAATTCAATCTTTTTTACACAACATTGGGCCAGAAACTGTTTCACCTAAACTTCGCTCTGAAGAAAACAAAAAAATAAAGTGAGTGCACCTCTAAAGTGGCATTTTCAAGTTTTGACGTCGTCTTTCTCCTGCTAGATCCTTCTTCACTCTCCATAATTGAGACAAATTCTGTTATAGCATTGGAATTTTTCTTGATGTCGTAAATTGTTGAACTCTGCACATTAAACTCTTTGGAAAGATTTCCTAAATTTTCACCTTTTCTAATTCTGTTAATAATTTCCGTTTTTTTGTTGCAATGTTAAAACTATGCATTTTCTTTTCGTTCACATTTTACTGTTAAAAATTGAGAAAAATGATAAATCGTTTCAGGCTGATATTATTCTTACCGAATCTGGAGCTAAACAAATCTGAAATTCACTCATTTCCAAGAAAACCCAGTAGTCTCTCTGATATTTTTTTAAAGCACATTTCTGAAGGTCACAACCGTAAAACAATAAAAACAATTTTCTGTTTTCAGTTTATTGGTCTGTTTGTTTGTACAATCTGTTATAAATATCTAGTAAACTTGATCTTTTGCTTATTTTAATCAAAATTCAATTTGAAAACGTGACCACTATAACTGGAGCTTACTGTACTACTGTTAATAAAAAAAAGAAGACAGATCAACCTTTCAAATTATTCTGGATAACTGATGTTCCAGATAACTAACTTCCGGATAACCGACGTTCTATTGTATTTATACACTGCTCTACAATTAAGATCCAGACACTGCATATCTACAAATAACCTTTATTTTCAGGAAAATTAATAAAATGAACATGTGCTGAAACTGTTAGCCTTTATGAAAGCCTCTAATCTTCATGGAACACTCTCCACTAGTTTTTTGTAAATATCCTTTGATATTTTACACATTCAGCCTTCAAAGCAGCAATCAGTTCAGCTCTATTTTTTGGGCAGCTTTTCTTCACACATATCAGACAACACAGTTCATCTCAGAGGTTCTCTGTGAGATTGAAGTCAGGACTCTGGGCTAGCCAGTCCGACGTTTTAACACTCTTGTCCTCAAACCAGTCTGTCACAACACAAACGTATGATATGGAGCATGAAAAACAGCCCCAGACCATCACGCTACCTCTGCCAAACTTCATTGTTGGGACAACATGGCCAGCAGGTAGCTTTCTCTGGATATCTGCCACAACCATGCATGACCATCAAACTGGTAGACCATGTACTGTGACTTTTTACTCCAAACGACAGCTTTCCATCTTCCAAGAACCCAATTTTTACGGTAATATTAAAGATTAAGACGTGGTCTGTCATTAGTCGGGATGATCAGGTCTTATGGATGGCTATGCAGCTGTGGTAACCATATTGTGCAGTGTCCTGTGCACTGTACTGGTGCTAACATATGTCCCAATCATCTCACTGAGGGCACATGTTTGTGACAATGTCGAATTGCATTCTGAACAGACAATTCTTTGCAGAGCAGAGCTCTCCTATCACATTCTCTCAGCTTCAGAGGGTTCTGGATCATTTTATGATGGTTTCAACACCAGTCTGCTTCAATGATCATTGATCTAGTGGTCTTCAGTGCCATTGAAATGTCACATACATATAGATTGTGTATGTGGTATCCTGTTATCATTCCATGCTGAGTCTGTTAATCCCATCAATCATGGCATTTTGTATTCACAATCACACTACTGTCTCCTCGAAGGCCTTGAGCATATTTATAGTTGTGTCTGATGCATGGGTAGGACATGACCAACTATCAGTGGAAGGGTATATGGATATTAATGTTAAGGCAGTGTATTATTTTAATGTGGAATTATAAAAGGGTATTTTAAATTTACAATTGGGCAGATGTCTTCTAATGATTCCAGAATAGCAACCTTGAACACTGGCAGTGATTACCATTCTCAGAATGTTGTTATGATAGGCAGTGGATATATCACTTGTCACATTTTTGGAAAGGACTGTTTGGAGACATTTTTTTTTTTTTTTTTTTTTTTTATTAACACACAACTGTATATACATTAATCAATTTATATACAATATTTATATACAGATTTTATATACATACTCTTATATATACTGTAGTCTTTCTGTACATTTGATTGTGTGTGTCCTGATAAGAAGGGTGGCTCCTAGACATAAGCCCATCTCCACCTTTTACTCCTTTAAAATCTCAGAACGTCTGCAAAACAGGCCTGAAAAAGAGTGTTATTTCAGGCCATTTCGCCACCAGGGATTAACCAACACCTGGATCAACCATTCTCGGAGTGTGCTGTAATGCACAAATCCCGCACCTACCAGAAGTAGTGCTATACTGGTAGGTGCCAACAATCCTGCCCCTAAGGCTGCCCAAACTTGGAGGCCAGCGAAAAAAAAAAAAAAAATTTTCCAACTAAGAACAATGTATACTTGTTGAAACAAAAGCAACATTATACAAATATTTACATGTAAATAGCAAATACATACACTTAGAATGACATTAACTTAACAATAACACTTAGAAACATTAACCTGTTTCTACACCCAAAAGAGAAAGTGCAATACTATTGACATTAAACTTCCAGGTCTGAGGCTCCCAAGCCCAGATGCAATCAAGCAAAACTCCCAACATACACTGCCAGTTCATTTTCTGATAGGTTCCTTATAATTGATCTGTTAGAGAACACTGCAGCAGCAAAGACCTGCAATGCCTGAAAATTAGACACTCCGTTCACAAACTCCTGCACGTTGTTTTCAGCTAGATCGGGAATCAGTTCGAAAAGATGACGCCTCTCAACATTATAAAATGGGCAATGAAACAGTGTAATGCAGCCAAGTTTCCGCCTCACCACAAGAACACCACGGATCTGGCTCCAGACCCCATGAACATAATTTGTCTCGAAAGGACCCATGTCCTGTCAGCACATAGTTGGTGAACATTGAAGGACAAAACCATGACGAAACTGTTTTAGAAGTAGCAAAGTCTGCAGCAGGAATAATATTCCTAGTTATTACTCCCACCTCCGACGAAATCCACCGATTCCTCCAAATCTCTATTAGTTCATTCCAGATTCTAAGTTTCTCCTCCTTAACACTGGCATCCAGGTTGATGGAAATGTCCAAATAATTAGCAGGAATTTCCTTTCTCATAGCGTATAACATTCCACGATATGCAATGTAGAGATCAAGAGGAATAGATCCAGCAATTACCTGTAGCGCAGCCGTAGATACCGTCCTCAGGGCATGCAATAGGGCCAACAACATAGATCTTTGTAATGACATGAGTTTGTTTTTTATTTTTACTTTAATCACTGATCCCGACCACACACCAGCCGCATAAGCAACAATTGGCAGGAAGATAGTTTTGTAATACAGTGACATCGTTCGTTTGTTAAGTCCCCATTCTTTTTTGGAGATTCTAATCACCGAAGACGTGAATTTCTTGATTTTATCATTGAGGTGTGATACGTGCAAATGGAATCCCAACCTATCATCCAGAATAACTCCTAGGTATTTAGTGCTAGACACAAAAGGAATTTGTCTTCCATTTAACAATACTCTGGGCCGACGGTTATGATCAAAATGTTTTTAAACACCATGAAGTTAGTTTTCTTAGATGAAATTTTTAATTTGTTTAAGGAGGCCCACTCAGAAAGGTCCTCCAGAACATCTCGTATTCTCTGCTCCAGCATCAATCTAGACCCACCAGGAACTCCAACAACCAGGTCATCCGCGTACGCCACCTGCAGGCATCTTGAGGCACGCCACTGATCCAAAACTGTGTTCCAAAATATAGGACCCAAAACAGATCCCTGCGGGCACCCTCGACTGATATATTTTCCAAACATCAGATGTTTTGCACAGACCCTCACCTGCCTATCACAGAAGTAAGAACGAATTACTCCATATATGTATCTGTCACATCGAGACATTCTTAAGGATGTTAACACACTCTCCCACCACACAGAATCAAAAGCACCCTCAAAGTCCACAAACACAACCAAGGCATACTTCTCAGGAGAGGATTTTATGTAATTGATTAATGTCAAAATAGCTTCCTCAGTTGAGTGACCCCGTTTAAAACCAAATTGACAATCCGAGGTAACATGACCTTCATTCAGCATATCAACAATTCGAGGAGCCAGCAACCTTTCAAACAACTTGCCAAGATTAGCCAAAAGAGAAATAGGTCTGTATGATCGAGGATCCCCCTTAGGCTTACCAGGCTTACGCAGGATCTTAAGCAGAGCAATCTTCCAAGATCTCGGAAACTTTCTCTCGATCAAACATTTGTTATACATTTTTAACAATATATGCGGACAAAGGTCAAAAAATTTTGTCAAAACTTTGTTTTCTATCAAGTCAAGACCTGGGCATTTCTTAACATTCAATTTAGCAATGGCTACTCCAAGTTCCAGGAGGGAAAAAAGACATATTTCCGACGAACCGACATACTCAGCATTATCCAGCCGGATTGTAGATTGATCTTCTGTGTCCAACTCTCTGACCTGTCCTCGGGAAAAAGTTCCCTGACGATGTGCTCAACGGTATCATACCAGTTGTCAGTTTCCTCCCCATTGGCCACAACAGTGTTATAAATTTCTCCATGTAGACGTTTATCACGAGATATTCTATAAATCAGTCCCCAAGGATCTGAATTACCCACCTCTTTGACCAGACTCTGCCAACTCTCAATCTTAGCACGGACAATTTCCCTATGGTACTCTCTACGCAATGATTTATAATTTTCACTGAGCAATTGTACATCCTCCACTGACAAATGTCTACTTCGCTGCAGCACTCTCCTGGCTCTGTTTACCTGAGATCTTCGCTCAGTCAAAACCGGAGACCACCAAGGAACCGGGGCCACTCTAAATTGTTTTCTAATTGTAGTCTGTAGCGTTGCCTGATAAAGATGATATTCAACATGAGCTACCAATTCCTCAGCGTTAAAATCGTTCAAAGATATTGCATTGTCATCATTGTAAATAGATTTCAAGTAATTTCCAAATTTTTCCCAGTTTATCTTGTCCATAGAAAATCTTTTTAAATTTCCAATACTAAAATTCCTTCGTACCAGCTCAGGGGCAACATAAAACGAAATAGCGTTATGATCGCTGTTTACCATGTCCGGATTTACATCCCCACTCAGAATCCTCCCATCATACCCTGAGGAAACAAGAGTTACATCAATGTTTGACTCTCCATTGCATGTAGAAAATGTATAAGGTTTACCAGGTAGATTCTGAACACTGAGATTATGTAGCAAAATCATATCCTCCAAGAGAGAACCCCGAGAATCTACCACCCCGCTGTGCCAAAAACCAGATTTAGCATTCAAATCAGCCGCCAGAATCAATCCACGCTCCGCAAACCTCGAGCAAATTTTATCTATATGATGTAATGAAACTTGAAAATCTTCCGCAGGAGAGCAGTATGCAGAAACCAGGCAAAAGGAAAATTCCATCAATGACACTGAAACACAAACAACGTTTGCGGAACACTCCCCAGTAACGGCAGTCAACACAATATCCTGATTGAATACCACTATCGCAGACTTGGGAGGGGCATCCGAAGCAGCAACCACTCTACATGAAGTTGGATATCCAATGACTTTAAAGACAAGTCCTCCCACTTGAACAGAATAATATGGCTCCTGAATGCACACCAAATCAAAGCACTTTTCAATAGCAGCCACTCGGATTTCGTCAGCCACAGCTCTAGACCTTTGTGCGTTAATCTGTAAAATTTTTACACACTTTTGATTTGCAAAATTATCTGTGGTAAATTCCAGATTATTTTTCCTATTCATTGTAAGTTCTCCTGTCCGTCATTTCCACAGCTCTAATGTACTCCGGACATTCGCTGTCTCGTACCGAGTGATCACAACCTCGACCTCTCCTCTTGCAGTTAATACATTGAGGGGAACTATCCTTGTTAGGACATTCAGCATAAACATGACCACTGTTAGCACAATGACCACAGGACACCGAATTGTGAGAATATGTCTGAGAAGAGTGACCATACCCAAGACAGCGAAAGCACTTATTAACTACTGTAAATTTTCGGAAGCGATGTGATCCAAAGCCCAGAAAAATCCTGTCATTATTAAATAAACATTTGTATAGACGTGGAGTAAATCCGATAATCCAATTTGTTACCTTAGAGCGTGAACCCGAATTAAACCTAAAGGAAACTCCCTGGTTTACATCTTCTTGAGTAATATTATAATCCTGGAAGTTTTTATAAAATAAATCCTCCAAGATGTCTTCTTTAGTAAACTCTTTGGGGACTCCATAAATCAGAATGGTTGGGTTCGAAAATTTAGGCTTCTCAACAGAATCCTGCCTGCTTTAAAGATAGAGTGTCAGATATTTTACTGGCATCATCCTGGCAAGTTGTCTCAATTAAAACTGCTTTGTTTCTTAAAAGTCGAATGTTTTTGATCTTCATATTTTTAAGTTCCTTGTTGATCGCCTCCGTCACAGTAGATTTCACGTCCTGGCTCAAGGAAATCTCAGAGCCCTCAGAAGGACGAAAGATGACAATATTATTTGGATCGGATTGACCTCCATGACCCTCCGAACAGGCCTGCCAGAGCTCTCCCGACCCTCCGGGGATTCCAATACATCTGGTTCATTGACTTTAGAAGAGCCTCCCTTGACAATGTCTGCAAACGATTTAGAACTAGGAGCCAAACTCCTAGACCATGACTGTTTTTTCATCAAGCTGTCGAAGTGTCCAGCACGAATCTCAAGCTCCGCTGAACGAACTTTCAGGCGTTCATTATCTATGAGTAGTGCTGTGGCTACAGCCTCCAAGTCCGTCCACAGACCATAGATGTGATTTGAATCTGTTTTTGTAATTTTGCTGGAATCAGATGACATAAACTCTGTAAGGGCCTTTCTCATCCTAGATACAGCCGAGTATACCACGGGTGCCTCCAACGATCCTCCCAAATTTAATCCTTCAGTAAATGAGGAACCCAAAACTGAGTCGCCTCCCTGGTTTACACATGCATTCTGATTATTATCTCTGCTTACCCCCTTTGAAGGAGCCTCAACTGCAACAACCGCAACTTCCCGAGAAGTGGAAGGCTCTACAGGAAGAACCAGGGGGCTAGCTACTCTGTTCTTGGTTGAACCGAGCTCGGGTGTTACTGTTTTTTTGCTTCTATCCTTGTCCCCATAAGACCCAAGCTTAAGGGTCAAAGGAATCTTACGACTTTTCAATGTTTTGAACACTTCTGGAGATTTAACCACAGGGGACTCAGAGTCAGAAGATGTACTCCCTTCAGAATCTTCTCTTACTTCTGTTACCTTATCAGCTGTTTTATTTGAGTTGTCCTTATCATTTTTATCTGCTACAACAGGTTTTTTATTTTTATGCTTGTGACCCTTAGTACTGCTCTTAAGTGTTTTAACAGTACTTTTTCCCTTGTGTTTTTTGAGGAGTTCCGGCTTATCCCCAGACTCGCCAGAAGACACTCCCTCCACTTCAGAATCCTGTATTAGTTCCTTGTTAGGTTCTGTATCCATTTTTGTGTGTATGTGTCTTAAATGAGACAAAGACCAAGCTACTTAAAATCTAAGTGTCCTCTTCCTCCTGAAATAAAATATCTTATTTTATATGATCCTCTTCTTCTTGACCGTCCTGTTAACAAATTCACTTACCTCTCTCCTAAAATAAAAACTAATCCAATTTAAATATATATTTCCTCTAGTATTTGCTGGATGAAAATCAGCATGGAAGTTTTGGATTTTACAAAACTCAGGTTTTATAACTCAGCTCCTAATCACTAGATGGAGCTGAAAAATATCAAAAAAAATAAGTAATTGGCCAAAGATTTGACCCTCCAAAGATGAGTTCCTCGATCCCAATAGATAAGGAGATATTCAATTTTGAAGTTTTGCCAATTTCAGCCCAAAACAAGCCCGCAGTAAATCATCCTATGTTAACCTATGGGAAAATATTCCTCCATAGGAAAACATTAAAAATTCAAATATTTTTGTCAAAATTCCACTTAATATTGTGTAAATGCCACAAGTAGATGTCACTATTCCTGTTATGGGGTATCCCTGGACACATAAAAAATAATTAAAGCCAGGCAGCCATCTTTTCCCATATAAAGTCTATGGGACAATGCTATTCCTATGGGAAAATTCACTATAGGATTTTCACAATGTTATTTCTATGAGGTAATGTTTCTCTATGTGTGATGACAAAATAAATTATTGAAAATTTTAAAACAATTATTTCTGGGTAAATGCACAACCCCAACTACCAAAACTTAACCTCTAGACTCACCACTAGTTATATTTTCTCAAACACATATTTTCTAATGTTGGGGGTTGCTAAAGACACACTTTTAAATCCAAAACGCAGGAGCACATTTTAACGGCACTATTACACATTACCACCACCAGGGACTATACTGTTTGGAGACTGTGTGTGTGTGTGTGTGTGTGTGTGTGTGTGTGTGTGTGTGTGTGTGTGTGTGTGTGTGTGTGTGTGTGTGTGTGTGTGTGTGTGTATACTGGTTCAGGGTGGTTCCCAGGCAAATGCCCATCTCCACCTAAATCATTTAAAACAGAAAATCTGTAAAGTGGACCTGATAAATAAAAAGATAGCTAAGAAATAAGAAGACAAAACATATTTTTGAAAAGAGAAGTAAAGTAAAAAAAAAAAAAAAAAATTTAAGTTAAGTTAAGTTCATAATCTAAGCTAAGTTAAGTGTATAAACAAGAAATTTTGAATAGGAAAGAATAAAAGTAAATATAAGAGAGATGTTTGTGAGTGTAGTATGTTGTTTATGTCAGGTCACTTTGCCATCAGAAAGCAGCTGAACTCTTCAACTGCAATCTGATGCCCGTCCCTGGCACGTGGAGCCGGACCTGGTTCTGTCTTTAAAAGCTGAAGCGCCAAAGCGCAATTAAACACTCAACAGAGAGAGTGCTAGACTGTTGAGTGCCAGCTGTCCAGCCTTGGGCCGCCCAAACCCAAGAACTGAACAACAGCCGAACAAAAAAAAAAAAACCACTTAAGTGGTCCATGCCCAGGAGCCCCAGACCCGACCAAAAGCTTCCAGGTCTGAAGCTCCCAAGCCCTGATGCAATCAATAAAGATTCTGGTTGTAGACGGCCAATTCAATGTCCGTGAGGTTTCGTATGATAGATCTTTTAGGGAACACAGCATTTGCATACTCTTGTAAGGCCTGAAAGTTGTTAACTCCTTGCACCAATGTATATACATTATCTTCATTAAAATTAGCTATCCGTTTTCCCAAAAGACACCGTTCAGCATTATAATAAGGACAAGAGAACAAAATATGCTGCCAAGTCTCTGCCGCTCCACAAGAACACCATGGATCCGGCTCCAACCCTCGAGAATACAGTTTATCTCTGATCGATCCATGACCTGTTAGCAAAAAACTGGTATACATAGACGGACAGAACCACGACGACACCGGTTCAGTAATGGCAAAATCTGCCACAGAATGATCTTCCTGGTTATCTCTCCCACCTCTGAAGAACTCCACCGTGCTCTCCATATTCTGATCAACCCAGTCCAAATTCGAAGTTTCTCCTCCTTAACTGTAGCTGTAAGATTCAATGACATCCCTAGATATTGTGCAGGAATACCTTTCCGCATCGCATACATCATTCCTCTATAGACCACATATAAATCCAGAGGTAACAATCCAGCAATCACCTGAAGTGCCATCGTAGACACAGTCCGTGGTGCATACAAATAAGTCAGTATCATAGAACGTTGCAACGACATTAACTTACGTTGAATTCTGGCCTTGAACACATCCGCAATCCATACACCGGCAGCATAAGCAATAATTGGTAAAAAGATCGTCTTGTAATATAAACTCATAGTTTTTTTACTAAGACCCCATTCTCTTCTTGAAATTCGTACAACTGAGTAAATAAACTTCTTTATTTTGTCATTCAAATGTGCAACATGTAAATGGAACCTCATCCTATCATCCAGTATCACCCCCAAGTACTTAATGTTGGACACAAAAGGAATTTGCCTTCCGTTTAACACTACTCTAGGTGGGCGGTTATAATTAAAATGATTTTTAAATACCATGAATTTAGTTTTTGTGGATGAAATTTTCAACTTGTTCAGGGCAGCCCAATCAGCAAGGTCCACCAAAACTTCCTGTATTCTATGCTCCAACACAATTCTAGATTCACCCGGGACCCCCACAATCAAATCATCCGCGTACGCCACACGGAAACAACTTATAGCTAGAGACTTCTGCAACCACTGATCCAGTACGGCATTCCAAAAAATTGGACCCAGCACTGATCCCTGTGGACATCCTCGGCCTACATAATAGCTATACATTAGGTGCTTTGCACATACCTTTACCAATCTATCTCTAAAATATGAACGTATTACTCCATATAAATACCGGTCACAGCCAGACCTCCTCAAAACACTCAGAACACTCTCCCACACACACGGAGTCAAAAGCACCTTCAAAATCTACAAACACAACCAAAACATATTTCTCGGAAGAGGACTTCACATGATTAATTAATGTCAATATTGCCTCCTCGGTCGAATGACCCTTCTTGAAGCCAAACTGAAAATTCGATATAGCATTACCAACAGTCTGAAGGAAATATTAAAGCCCTCTTTATTCCTGTTTTTTCTGTTGAAAAATGACATTACCAGCAATTTGGGATGTGGTAAAATTATAGCCAATTTTGCAGTAAATAAACTTCAAGGCTTCTTTGTAAGTTATTAACCTAGAATATCAACAGTGCAGATATTTTTACTTACTGATATTAAGTTACTGCTTAATTATTATTTTTTTCAAAATTAGTATTTATTATTCTGCCATAGCCCTTGTTAGTGTTGGGGGAGGGCAGATCTGGGTGTGACAAACTGTTTTGTAGTACCACCAGAGGAACTTGTGATGCAGGTCTGAAAACTGTAAAGCCAAGTCTGATTCCAGGATTTTCAGCCCATGCAGCATGCAAATCAGCCCAGAACACACGTTTGTGAAATGTACAAATAGTGAATGATAAAATCATATAGATTTGAATTACCTTTGTGAACTGACTTCCAAAAATGTACCTAATCATATCCCAAACAACATGGCAGTAATATTGGATAAATATAATTACCAACAGAAAATAATTTCTCATTTTATCGATAAAATAACTATTTTATCCATTAATAACAATTTTTATTTTAATTAAGGGTAGAACTTCTACCATATGACTTGCTTTCTCAGATGTTTAAAATTCTTCGCATCACTGCAGAAGATCAGAAAGGTAAGAAATATGAAGAGGTACTTTGTGTTTATAAATAATATTTTAGGAAATTTTATTTTACTTCTATCAGTCCAGAAAGTAATAGAAATAGCTGTGTAAGAAGTGCTCCTTGATTTAATTTTTCTCGTTTGTGTCATCCATGTTTGCAGTAACCTTATGTAGCATAAATAATTCATTCCCTGTACCATTTCATATTATTTGCTAGTGACAGCAGTGTTTATTTTTGTTGCTTACATGCGCCTCCATAGCCAGGTGGGAAGGAGCAGCAGTGCGTAGCATACGCTTCTTGATTAGACCAGGGTTCAAGCCCGTCACCACCAAATACGGAGGATGCGGACCACCGCATATCCCAGAGCAATATGGCCTTAGTTGCTAATGCTCCTAATAACAAACAAAAACAGAGTTTGTTGCTTACATGCTGTATGATCAGATCTTATTTTAATTTAGCTAGTGTTGCACATACTTTACAAAACTCGACTCTTATCCATTTTGTTTAATGTAAGAAATTAAAAACTAAGAACCACTAAATGACAATGTAGTTGGGGGGGAGAGAAAGCTTTAGTGAAATGACAATTTAGTAAAATTGTCATTTCAGTGAAACAAATTTAAAATACTAAAATAAAAAAATAAAATTCAGGAGCTTGAACAGAGAGAGCTTTCAAACTTGTCCTCATGCTGACTGCAACTAAACAAATACAATAAACCCCCGCTATTCGCGGGGATTACATTCCTGAGAAATGTCGCGAATACCGAAAACGCGGATACTGAGTTATGGCTCCCATAGTAATAAAGGGGTTCCGTTCCAAAGTATGAAATTTATAAGAAAAACTAGTCTAAAATTTTGTCTATGTATGTATTATATGTACCTTCATAATATGACTATGTACATAGACAGTACATAGTTAAATGCAAGCATATAGCATCGAAATGAAAATAAGAAACAATTTAATATTAAATGTAATATTTATTAGAAATTTCAAACAAATCTTTGAAACCAGCGCCTTTGCTAGCAAAAAAACTTATCCCGCCAGTGCTATCACCAGTTTCGCTAAAGTGTTGATAAAGGAGTTTTGCCTTTTCACGAATGATGAGTGAACTTAACGGAATTTTATTTTGAGTTCAGTCTTCTGTCCACAGATTTAAAGCCTTTTCCATTTTTTCTAATTTAACATCACAGGTTACAGAGCAAATTTTTGAAGTAATTAGTGCGTTTTCACGGACACTGGCGGATTTTTTCTTCCGATTTCTTGATTGATCGTACCGTTGACTCACTGATTTTATAATGTTTTGCCACTGAGACACTTTCAGCATTAGAAATTTTATCTAATAACTCAATTTTATTTGCTAATGTCATCACCTTCTTTGATATTTTCACATTTCTCTTGTTATTCGTAGCCAGTACGGGTTAGAAAGAAGTCCACAATAAAGTCACTTTCTTCCGTTAACACACTCGAAAAAGTCTGTTTTACACTGCAAAACGGTAGATTTATCATTTTTGTAAGCATGTCAATTTATAAATTTATTCAATTTATAAGCATATAACTTAAAAGCAAACGACGAAACCTTCCATGACAAGTGCATAGCACACACTGAACAAGGATTAGCGAGAAACATCCACGCTCGCGATTTTGTCACCCCTCTCCCCCCCACCCACTGAGCGCTGTTTTAACCGGGAAAGATAATTTTAGCCACGCCCATATTTTTTTATGGCGGAAAATATTCACGGCACTTTAAAATTCACATTTTAGGTTTCATTTTATATTAAATCGGCGATCGCGAATAGCGGGGGTTTACTGTATAGATTATTTTAAATGACATAAGGAATGCCAGGAATTATAGACATTGCTACTTGACTCTATACAAGTAACTCTATACTTTTGCAAGTAAGTTCCATATTTTTGAAATACGATTCATAATCAGCTGTTTAAAAGGATCATTTTTGGGTATTTTTGTCTGTACCAAGAAACCAGTGATTTAAAAATCCTTAACATTGAATCCAAATTTGTGATAACAATAATATCCACTCTGTTAATATGGGTTATGTTTTGTATTGTGGCAATGAAGCAGTAGCTCCAGCTGTTTTTAATATTGTTTTCATGTTAATAAGCTCATATACCCAAAATGACTTCAATTCTGAATCTAGGTGATGTACTTCTGATATAGTGTTGCAGTTTTCTTAACAATATATATTATAAACAATATTTATATCTTTGATATCTAAGTTCTGTTAAATCTTATACCTATTGAATATCATGTGTAACTTTAATATTTTAAGATGAAGAAACTGTGTGAATGTTGGTATCTTTGAACACTTTCTTAATATAATGCTTGTGGTCAGGATGGTATGGAATAACAACTGTATACTGGAGGTGGGAGGTGCACATGCTAACCTACATAGGGGTTCAGACAACAGTCGGTCACTACCCTCAGAAACCACTGTATTTTCTATTACTGGAGGATACATTTTCAAGAGGTGTGGAAATTCCTATGCCCATAGGGAGCCAATATTTGCTTATTATTATATTTATATCTATTTATGTCTGGTTCCTAACAAAAGTGTTACAGTACTGTCTATTGTGATAGAGATGCATAAACTTTAAGTGTTTGGTCTTGATTCAGCAAATCTTGGAGATTGAATGTACTAAAATCTTTTACTACATTAGTGTATACTTCATTAGTGTATGATATCAAACAATGCCATACTTTACCTTGTTGAAGTTTTATGCTAGTAATGAGTTGGTGACTTGAGCAGTGTTTAATACTATAAACTTAAAGAAAAAACCTTAAGGAATGCTATTATTTTAACTAGATGCAAAGAAAGATTTGTAAAGATAGGTGTTTTATGTGATCTTTTGTATGACTAGAGATCACAGGAGTTTATGAAGTTATGATCTTTTTGAAGTTATATTTGTTCTGTTAGGTTGATTATTTATGATGCATTCAGTAGATAAGTAAAAGTAGAGAGGTTGAAGGGTACATATGAATTAATGAAATTGTTGGACATAGTGTACACGTTTGCAAGGATATTACCAGCTCCTTGACAGAGCGTGGCCATAACAGTGCCTCCCACATAGATACCACTCAGATTCCCTCCAGTCACTAGCTAGCAAAGTATATAGGCATCATGATTATAAGCTAATTGATCCAGAAACCTAGAGGGGTCACTGATATTTTCAGTATAGTAATTGGCTTGCAAAAACCATTTTTGAGCCATACCCTTGAAATGAAAGGAATGTTGGATTGTGCTGCATGATAGAAGAGATGAAGGTTGCTGGAGCTTTGCTGTGAAAATTAAACATATGTTTCACTAATTGAAGCTTTCAATAAGCAGAGTATAGTATTGCACTGGATGATAAGTCATCATATACTAGGACACTACATTTAAATCCCTTATGTTGATTCACACTTGACTGGTCATCTCCAGTATACTAAGTGCAATGTTTCAACTTTGTACATGGAGGTGTATGCAACATTACTAACAATCCCACCATTGTGAAGGATACAAGCATAGGATTTAGTACTACTTGATATTAGGGTGCTACACTTCAACTTCAACCACTGCTTAAGTTGGTTCCCACCTGGCTGGCCATCTCCAATATACTAAGTGCAATGTGTCAGCTTTGTAGGTGGAGATATATGCAACATTACTAACAGTCCCGCCATAAGTTCTTATACCTTTCGTGTTTGGAATTATTAAAGACCAAAACCTTGCAATTTCAGATAGACAATAAAAGGATACTCTAAACAAACAAAAAGTAGTAGATAAAATAGATGATTTTGAGACATGATTGTACATTCTTTTCTTCCCACTATAGAATGTATAGTAAATGCTTGCTTTAATGAAGCTGATTTCAGAAATAACGAACAATGCAACTGAACATCTGTACAAGACCTGTATCATTCTCTATGTATTTGTGATCAGTAAAAATATTTTCACATTAAAGAAGCCATGATGGTGAGGAAAATCCTGCTAAAAAGCCAGGATTTCCCTCACCATTGCTGTCTTCCAAGCATGCAGACACCAGCTGATACCAGAACTTACATCTTCATATTTTACAGAGATAACTGTTAAGTTGTATTCCCCAACATGTGACTGACACATTTAAAGCATTTGACTAACTCTCATTCTTTCATCTTCATTTCTCATTGGAGTAGCATACAATGAGAAATTACTGATATATGTTTTTCGACAATGAAATCTTCTTATCACTTCCCAAGCTTTGTGTTGCTATCCATAAATGATTGATGTCTATAACTGTCCCTCAATTTGAATTTATGGCACCACTAAAAGAAATGTGGGGGCATAAATCCAAATTGAGGAAGAATGTTTGCAAAATAGATGTGCGGAAGTTGCCTTTAGCAAGCAAGTGGTTGATTGCTGGAACAAACCTCCATCTGTTGTGGAAGTTAATAACTTAAATAAATTCAAAGAACTAGACAAAACTATTTGAGGGAATGGATAGGTGGATGGGGAGGTTCGTTTTTTTTTTTTTTTTTTTTTTTTTGCTGATGCTGTATAATCTTGCTTTCTTGCATCATGTGCCACTGCTAATACAGTCAGTCCTCGTACAGCACGATAGTTGTGTTCCTAGAAACCCTCGTGCAATGCAAAATCGTGCAATATAAACAACAGGCCCTATGGGAAAAATAGAGTTAGGTGCCGACCACCCAAGATTGAACACACATTTGTAACCAAAACATTACCAAACATAATAAATAATCATAAAAAATACATAGGTATTTTATTACGTAATAAAATATTGCTAATGGTTTTGCTTCTATTGTAAGCAAACTTGTTTTTTGTTTGATTTTCTATTGAAACAGATGACAGCCATTCCATCTCTTCCAATTCTTTGTGTCTTAATCTAGTGGATTTTAATTACACTTTGAGTTGTTCCTGCTATGAAAGTTGTGTTTATTTTCTCTGCATTCTTTGTAATTCTCAGCGTTGCCTCATTTAGGCCTGTAGCATGTGCAATATCACATGGTCCTTCATTTCGCTCAAAGCGTTTCACAATTTCATATTTTTTCTCTATCGACAGAGGCGGACTGGCCATAAGCCTTACCGGGGAAACCCCGGTGGCCGGTGTGATTTTGGCCATAAACCATAGTATGAGACCACTATAAATTTTCCCGGGTAAGAATTTTTGATCCAGTCCGCCTCTGTTTATTGATATTGCTTTTCTTTTTCTCTCTGAATCTGCAGTGTCTTCACCAGGACGCTTCCTTTTCACACCTTTTATTTAAGAATTTTACTCATTTTTAGGGAATAAAGCACAATTACAAAACGAGGAGGCACGCTTGATACACATAAACAAAGCTGCGCACGTATAGCAACTGAATAAACACCACTGTAAAGGCAGAGATACACTATTAACCCCTCACATTTTACTAAAGCACATTTCTAGGGGTTACGACCATAAAACAATAAAAACAATTTCCAGTTGCGTTTCTGCTAGTGGAATCTGTTATAAACTGGTAGTAAATGCGATCTAATTGCATTTGCGATTATACCGATAGCTGAATTGTGTTGGTTTTACGTTATTATGGTGAAATGTGTTTCCCCTTCACTGATATAAAAAACAAATACATTTTCAGAATCTTCTCTTCATTCCTATCGTGTTGCATTCGACTGCCATTTCTTGTAAACACAAAGGTGAATCGTGCATAAGCGAATTTGGTTCGTGTTATATAAGATATCGTTCCCCTATTTATAAATCGTGTATGATCGAATTCGTGTAGTGTAAACACATGTTATACGAGGACTGACTGTACTAATAATACTCTGTTGATATACTTTTATAGCTGCTCTTGCTTTGCGTGCAGCTTAGACAGATACTTTCAGTATTGTCAGAAATACTTTTTAATTATTTGATATTTCATAATGGGCATTGTAATTTTCAAGAGGGATTTTTCTTAAGTTCTGCTTTGGATTTGAGATGCAAATATTTAGAGTTCTTTACCTAGTTTTATTTTATTATTAAGTTGGGGTTCCCCCCCCCCCATTTAAAAATCGTAGGAACTTAAATGTTTATTGAGAGAAGTTTAACTTTGAAATAGTAGTACTACTTTTTGCTACCATTACATAGTCACAAGAAAGTGTAATATAAATATTTTCTACCATTTAAAACTTAAATAATGCTTGATGCATATTTAAGTTTTTAAATTCTGTGTCAAGCATTTTTTTTTTTTATTAATCAGTTTATATTTCAGGCTATCTCTCTAAGTTTTTTTAAAATCTTTTTAGAGTATGGTGAGCTCCCTAACATGCTTGTTTCCGGGCTAGAAGCTTTTGTGTTTGATTATGAAGTACAGTGGCCACTTTCACTAGTTCTGAATAGAAGGGTAAGGCATCTTTAGATTCAGTATAACTAATCATAATTAGTAATACAGATTTATATTAATGAAAAGCTCAGAAGTACCTCAGCTTTTTTATCCCCTCTTCTTATAGAGTTTCATTATCATCAAACTCTAAAGGCTTCGCCTTGTCGCTGCAACCATACATCTCTGTCTTCTGCTGAATGTTTCATTTCCTCATATCCCCTAAAGTTAATTTTCCTCATCAGGTTTTCCAGAATTTTCTTCCATGGTCATCCCCTTCCTTTCTTTCCCAATTTTTTTCCTTCTGAGATATTCACTAAAAATTTGTTGTCTTAGGGTGTGTCCTAAAAATTTAGATTGTCTTTTTGCCACAGTTGTGAGTAATTGCCGTTTTTCTTGCATCTCGTTCAAGACAGATTCGTTGGATCGTCGCTCGGACCAGCTAATCCTCAACATCCTCCTCCAGACCCACATCTCCAAAGCCTCCAGTCTCTTCATATCTTGCTTGCATAATGTCCAGGTTTCACTTCCATACAGTAGCACACTCCAAACGAATGACTTAGCAAAGTTTTTCGTGGTCTCCATGTCAATGTGTCTGCCAGTTATAATATTTTGCTTGTTACTGAAAGCTTGCTTGGCAAGGGTGATTCTTCGCTGATCTCTGTAGCACACCGGTTGTCCTGGATAATGAAATTCCCCAAATAACAAAACTGTTTTACTTGTTCCACTTCGTTGTTCCCCATTTTGATGTTTGTTTGAGGTTGTTCATAATTCTTGGTGACAAGTATTTTAGTCTTTTGTGCATTTATCTTTAGATGTGAATCTTGTAGCCTTAATGATAGCCTTTCCAACATCTTACATAGCTCCTGCTCTCAGTCGGCTAATAATGCTATGTCATCTGCAAATCTGATGCAGTGAAACTGTTGTCCATTAACCTTGATACCCTTTGCTTCCTGCTTCATTTTTGTTATGGATTCCTCGATGAACATGTTGAAAAGGTATGGGGATAAAGAGCAACCCTGCCTCACACCTCTCCTGATCCTTGCTTCCTTTATGATACCATTAATATCTATTTCAGTACGTTGTGTCTTGTACAGATGCAGGATAAGCCTTCTGTCTCTCCAGTCCAGGCCAAAGTTTTTCATGACTCTGAACAACAACTTCTAATTTATGGTATCAAAGGCTTTTTGTATACCAACAAAAGCAATGTATGTTCTCCTATTCATTTCCATTCTTCTTTCAAGGATTGTTCTCATTGCTAGAAGCGCCTCCCTTGTCCCATTCCAATTGTGAAGCCAAGCTGATCTTGATCGATGACCTTTTCAATCCTTTCCTTGATCCTGTTCTTTACTGCATTTAAGATGATTTTGGATGCATGGGACAGTAGGGTTATAGTCCTGTAATTGGCACAGTCATTAGCATTTCCTTTCTTTGGAAGAGTGATTGTTCTGCTTTTATTAAAGTCATCCGGGATTTTGCCACTTTCATAGATTTTTTTTATCACTTGATAAAGCCTATCTTTCATGTCTCCTCCCATATGCTTGAGTTGCTCCACCTGGACATTGTCTGGTCCTGCTGCTTTCTTGTTTCTTAATTGACTTAATGCTAACTCAAATTCACTCCTTGTAATTGTTGGGCCTTTAGCATCCTCTTCCACCTTGTCTTCTGTTTCAATATAGTTGTTCTCATCAATGGTTTCTTCTCCACAATAGAGTTCTTCTAGATATTCCTTCCAACGCTCACCAATTTCCTCTGGGTCCACCAGTAGGTTCCCTTCTTTGTCTTTAATCATTTTGCTCCTTGTTTTGGGATTGTATTGTAATAACTTAATCTTCCTATACGCTTTGTCTGTTCTTCCCTTTGTCAAGTCCTCATCAATGTCTTCTGCCATTTTATTCATCCAATCTTGTTTTGCTTCCTGACATTTGGTTGTAATTAGGTTCTTTGTGTATCTATAGTTCTTCTCCACAATAGAGTTCTTCTAGATATTCCTTCCAACACTCACCAATTTCCTCTGGGTCCATCAGGACCCAGAGGAAATTGGTGAGTTCCTTTCTTTGTCTTTGTTTATAGAGTTTAAAGTCAGAAAAAAAAAGTTGTCATAATACTCAGTTTAATTTTTGATGTATCACAACTCACATTAAACAACGTAATTTTCATTGGGTTGCCAGGAATTTTGTCTCAAGACTACCCATTATTTAATGATTAAAAGCCAGATGTTAAAGGAAAATGCATTAAATGCTTTTTTTTTTCTCTCTCTCTCAGTACAAAGCCACATTCCAGTTCCCATGAATTGATGGCTGCACTTGGCCTTTCCAAAGCCACAATCATTCACCACTTGCCTTTGTCAGTACATGACCTTGACAACATCTGCACGAATTGACTGAAACATAGGCCCAACTGGTTCTGGAAGTGGATTATACCCTGTGATGAGAAGTGGGTGTTTCTGCATAATTTGTGCAAGTAGGTAGGTACCCTGCAATAAAGAACCTCAACCAGTTCAACAAGCGACTTCGGATAACAAAACTACTTCAGATACAAGGACTAATAGATTAACAGTAGCCACTGGCAGAGGTGAAAGTGATTCTTGCACTGCTTCTATTGGAATGAGCCGCAGCCAGGAAAATAAGATGCAGGATAGTTCAGAGACTGCTGGGAATCATTGGGGTACAAATAAACACATAGGTTGTGTTAGGGTAGCTAAGAAAAAGAACAGGTGCATGTATACTTGCGTGTACACCAATGCTAGGAGTTTAGTAAATAAATTTGATGAATTTGAGGTATTGCTCAGAACATCAAAGGCAGATATTGTTGGGATATCAGAGACGTGGTGTCACACAGATATAAGGAATACAGAACTGGAATTTGGGAAGTACAATGTGTACAGAAAGGATAGACAGGATAGAAAGGGAGGAGGAGTTATGCTATTAGTTAAGAAACACATAAAATCCAAGGAAGTGAAGCCAGTTGACATCGCTGGACAGTGCAGTGTCGAGTCAGTTTGGTGTGACATAAGCATTGGGAGATCAAAATTGAGAGTAGGAGTGTGCTATAGGCCTAATGACTCTGATGAGTATAATAAGAAACTGTACAGGGAAATAGAGTGGGCCAGTAAATCAGAGAGTCTTATAATGGGGGATTTTAATTTCCCAGATATTGACTGGAATTTGTGGGTTGGTCACTCACACAACAAGGCTTTTGTGCATTTATTGGATGATTGTTTTCTAAATCAGCATGTTCAGGAGGCAACTAGAGGGAGCAATACTCTTGATCTGATCATCAGTAGTGATTCTTCATGCATTAAGAACCTGCAGATAAAGGAACCACTAGGTGGCAGTGATCACAGTGTGCTGAAGTGGGATTTACTCAAAGAGGTAACTACCATCAGGGGTAAAGGGAAGGGTTTTTGTTTCGTAAAGGCGACTACGATGGTCTGAGACAGAATTTAAATTCTGCACAGTGAGACCAACTGATGATGTTACCAACAGCAAATTCAAAATGGGAAGCATTCAAAGAACTTATCTTGGAAGCTACTAGGCTTTACATACCAACTAAGCAATATTGTTCAAGGTTTAGGCCTAAATGGATGTCTTATGAACTAATGAGACATATGGCAGAGAAGAAAAATGCATGGGATAAATTAATGGGTGACATGGAAGGCTATGATAGATATAAGCTGGTCTGTAACCAAGTCACAAAGGAGATTAGGCAGGCAAAAGCAGATTATGAGAAATCCTTGGCAAAGGATGCAAAGAAAAACAGAAAAGAGTTCTTTACCTATGTAAACTCTAGAAGGAAAGGGATGAAGATTGGTCCACTGGATATTGATGGTTCAACAGTTGAGGATACTGCTCAGGTGGCTAACAAATTAAACGAGTATTTTGCATCGACATTCACACATGAGGAGTTATTCAGGAAGGGGAATGCCAGAGGTGAAGTAAACTCTGGCAGTGAGATAGGTGATTTTGTAATAACTAAGAGGAAAGAGGAGGAGAACTTGTTGAGGATAAACATAGAAAGGGCACCTGTGGTGGATGGGATCTATCCAGTTATATTAAAGGAGGCAACAAAGGAAGTAAGCAAACCCTTAGCCATAATTATGAGAGCTTCTTTGGACTGAGCAGAGGCACCCATACTGGAGATGTGCAAATGTGACCCCAATTCACAAAGGAGGATCAAATGGTAAAAATGGTAAACCACAAGTAATTATAGACCTGTGAGTTTAACTTCTGTTCCAGGAAAATTAATGGAGGCACAGGTAAAAGAAGCACTGCAGGATCATCTAGACAAGACTTCAATTTTAGCTCGGACACAGCCTGGTTTTGTTAAGGGAAAGTCTTGCCTGACCAATTTGATGGGATACTATGATGCAGTCACAAAAGAACTGGATGCAGGGAATAACTTTGATATTATATATTTGGATCTTAGCTTTTGATACTGTTGCACATGGAAGACTGCTGCACAAATTGGAGCAGTGTGGCATTGGAGGCAAATTTCTGCTATGGATAAAGGGATGGTTGAGGGGGAGAAGACAGAGAATGGTAATCAATGGACACTGCTCATCATGGACTAATGTTATTAGTGGAGTCCCTCAGGGTTCAGTGTTGGGTCCATTGTTGTTTTCTGTATTTATAAATGATATTGATGATGGTATATCAAGCTTAATGTCCAAGTTTGCAGATGATACAAAGTTAGCAGGGTTGTTAAGGACACTACTGACACTATGCTGCTGCAACAGGAGCTGGAAAGGTTGAGCAGATGGGCTGAGAGGTGGCAAATGAAGTTTAACATTGACAAATGTAAAGTACTACACATGGTAAACAGTAACCCCAGAGTAACGTATCGACTCTGGTACTACACTGACAGTGGTAGAGTGTGAAAAGGACCTGGGAGAAATTGTGCAGGCAGATATGAAGTTTTCTGAGCAGTGCAGACGGGCTGAAAGAGTAGCACATGGTGTCTTGTCAATGATATACAGGGATTTTTCTAGCAGGGATAAGGAGGTGATTATTCCCTTGTATAAGACAATGGTCAGGCCACGTCTTGAGTACTGTATACAGGTCTGGAGGCCTCATTTCAAGAAGGATGTAGAGCTGCTGGAACGAGTACAGAGAAGGGCAACAAGATTAGTGAATGGAACAAAGGGTTGCTCTTACGAAGAAAGGCTTAAGTTTTGCAAATTACAGTGTCTGGAGACGAGACACCGGAGAGGTGATCTGATAGAGGTGTATAAAGCCTTGAATGGTTTGAGCATGCTCAATGGTGATGGGATGATTCTTCTCAGAATAATCACCTGAGAGGGCATAAATTCAAATTGAGGAAAGACAGACGTAGGATAGATGTGCGGAAATTTGCCTTTAGGCGGGTAGTTGGTTGGTGGAACAGACTTCCATCCCTTGTTGTGGAAGTTGATAGCCTAAATAAATTTACGGCTCAGCTGGACAGGTATTTTGAACGAACGGAGGGGTGAAATGGGAGTGGGTTTTTTTTTTTTTTTTTTTTTTGGCTGATGCTGCATAAGCTTGCATCATATGCCTCCACTTATGCTAATGCTAAAGGTGATGTTGCATTTTTGATGGAACTGTGAGGATGTTCTGCACTTTGAACTTGTTCCAGATAGTTGTGCTGTGGATGCTGAAGGATTCTAACAACAACTGGACCACATGCATGAAATTTTGAAGCTTTGCTATGCAGCTTTGATCAGCTAAAAAGGAATACTCTTCCAACACAATAACACTCCATCTCACCGAGCACGACTGTCCCAGGTAAAAATCCAGAAATTGGACAACATCAAAATCCTGCTGCATCCAGCATGCAGCCCAGACATTACTCCATCTGATTATAGTTTGTTCCAGTCCATGGCCACATTCCTATGTGGATGGTAGTTCGAGACATTTGACATAGTCAAAGAGGCCTATCATGAGTTTTCAACTTCAAATCCAAGGATTTGTACCTAATTAAGGAGACGCCTCCGTAGCCAGGTGGGCAGGAGCAGCAATGCGTAGCACATGCTTCTTGATCCTCCGCATCCTCCGTATTTGGTGGTCACGGGCTCGAACCCCCGGTTCGAGCCCGTGACCACCAAATACGGAGGATGCGGAAAGGTCAGGAAATGACCACCGCATATCCCCAGAGCAATATGGCCTTAGTTGCTAATGCTCCTAAAAACCAAAATAACTAACCTAATTAAGGTACCAATCCTTGGATTTGGAGGGGAAAAATAGTTCTAATTTGATCTGTAAAGCAAGTGCTACTGTGAAAGGTTATCACAGCCAAATGAACTCATTTATTTTTGAAAAATGGACAGCAGAAGCTTCTAAATATACTGCCAGAAATTTCTATTATAATAATGAAGAGTGTGCTTTATGATTCTGTTCAACTGAAAAAAAAAAAAAAAAAAAAAAAAAACCCACAAAAAGTCATGAGACAGAAAAGAAGAAATGATGGATTGGTTGTCTAGGAACAATGTATCCTGTAACAAATCATTAAGAAAGGTGAACTTTTAGATTTGGTTAGAAGAAATACTCCTCTGAATAAGGAATATACATTTGATACAATGGCTGCACAGGAAGGTTTTCTAGTTTTGAGATTACCCCTATATCACTGCAATATCAATGCCACTGAATATGTCTGGGCAGAGGCAAAATAATTTACCTAAAACTTTAACTGATATTTCCATGGAAGAACTATTAAAAAACTTTAGAATTAACAAACAAAGGGATTAAATTAGTTTTGAAAGAGCAATGGAAAAAGTATTGTGCTGATATGATGATATTGGAAGAAGAAGAATACTGGAAAAAAGATAACTTAATGAAAAGGTGTGTGAACCTTTTGTTATATCTCCTGAAGATAGTGAAGAAGCAACAAACCTATAGTTCGGAAGCAATTAGTTGTTCCAGTCATAAAAAAAAAATATATATAAAAGAAAAAAAAAGAAACAGTTTGTTACTAATATTAAGTATTGTGTTCAGCAGACAACTACTATGCAAGTTCCCATTTTTGCTTTTTCATATTTATATATTTTTAAATATTATTAATTTTTATATTATAATATTAGTAATATAATATTATGAATTTAAAATTAATATTTTTAAATGTTTATTATGAAATAATGTTTGTTTCATAAAAGTTTCACTCCTCCCACAGATATCAATCCAGCCTCAAAAAGAAGAGCCAAGAAATGTAATTGATGAATGTTTTATGGAGGCATAAAAAAAATGTATGCAAAAACAAACTAAAACACAGTCAGCCTTGGTGCATAATGAAAAAGAAAGAAATCTCGCTGAATTTGTGTATTTATCTATATGTGTGCACCACTTGTTACGGTGATTTTTGTAATCCTGTTTGCTGGATAAAAATCAAAAAAAAAAAAAAAAAAACATTTTTATTCTTACATCAAAATTAAAGAATATCATTACAAAGTGCACAGTTTTAAATTATTTCTTGTCTATTCCAAATGTGCTGAATAGTGTACTAAGTGCAACTTAATACACTGTTCATTATCTACTGTATTTGCATTATATACATTTCATAAAGGAATGAAATCAGTATTAAAACCTTTGCATTCAATGTGAATAGAATTATCAGAATGTATTTGGTTGCTTATGGTGATCTTTAGAAATTTTACATACATTAACATGGAGGCTACAGTGAGTGGAGGCCCACTGAAGACATTTGATAAAGGCATTAAGTTATTGCATCAAACAAAATATTAATTATTAATATACACTCCAGGTTTAAAGCTGAAAGTACTGTAGTCATTAAAAACAGTTTCAAGCAATACAGGTGAGTTAGCCAAAGTTTCTGTTAGGATTATCCAGAGAATTAGAGCTGAAATGACTAACCAGAATATTAAATATTAAAACAATTGCTGAAAATCAGCATTAAACAAAAACTGGTAAGCATACATAGTTTCAGAAGTATGGTGATGTTACTTTTCAAATTGTTGAAAGTGTGAAATTTCTACTGAAGGGTTGAAATTTCTAATGCAGCAATGAAAAAAATGAATAACTAAAAACTTCTTAATTCCAGCCTTAGTGCATTTTAAGTAAAATTGGATTAATTTATAATAAATTAAATATATTTGTACTTTAATTGAATGTGATAATAATTTGGGAATGGACATATCTGCAAGCTATTAAACAATATCAAGTGGAGGTAAAAAGACTTATTAGTGGAATGAAACCAGGGTCAGTGCTGGTTACAAAAAATCAAGTATAGCTTGAGTGTTGTGGAACAAATTTTTTCAAAAATTATTCACAAATTTGAAGGCTGCTTTGGGCAAAGGTAGGAGATGAATACTTATGCATGCTGGAAGTGAATGAGGCTTTGTACTTGGTGCACAAATGCATTTTTGGTCCAGAAGCAGATCTAGTATTACCATAACAAAATGGGGATAGTATGTTTTGAGAATGGGTTCAAGAAAATTTATTAATCAATGTTAAGTCAAACGGTATGTGATTGTCTTAGACAACGAGCCATACCATTCCTTTTTACCTTGAAAATAATAGATTCTCTATAGCAATAATAGGTTAAACCATAAAAAATAATGAAAAATTATTATTATTTATAATAAATATAAATGTATTTGTACTTTAATCAAGATTTATTGATTAAAATCAAGGTTTATTGATAAAATCAACAAAATCAAGATTTAATACTAACTTCGTTAAATTATATGGAATTAGTCACAATTTTAGATGATTTTTCACAGAATAAAAGGCAATGTTACCCATACAATTAACCTAAAACAGCCATGCCCATAGCCTTCCTTCTATATAAAAAAATATTTTTAATTTTTGTTGATATCAATGAATTATTCTGCTCAGCTGTTTATTACTATTTTATTTATTTATTTTTTGTTTGTAGGTTCTGGCTTGCTATCAGATGTTATTTCGACACCTTTTTTACTGTAAGCATGTAGAGAGACTTTTGGGCAGGTAGGTCTGTCAGAATTTAAAGAGAGCATGTTGACTAAATAAAGGTTTCAGGAATCTGATTTTGAAATTTTATTCATAATTTTTCCAAAATATAGGTAGTGAAGCAAAAAGTATAGCTACCTGACAATAAATCACTACTGCCATGAAGTATTAAGAGTTACTCAGAAACAAAAACTGGATAATCAAAATGTGCATAGTTTGGCATATATCTGAAGACATAAGATTTTATGTATCATGTGTTTCAATTAAAAGGCATCAGTGTCTGTCTTACTTGTTTTTTGGTTTAGGTTTGTCAGCTGAACCTTTTATGTCATATTTGAGCTGAAATGTTTCATTTTGTTGTTTAAATTGGACTAAATTGTATGTTGATAATGAATTCTTCAGTATGTGCTTAGCTGCATAGACCAGATAGCTGTATGCAGAGGAGTTATGCATTGAACCTTCTCATGTTACAACCATTGTATTTCCTTTTCCCTTCTTGAAATGAAATTAGTTCACATTTGTTTTGGAAGTACACTGACATTTCTAGACTAAATAGAGGGCAGAGAACAACTTTCCAATAAGGTATGGGTTGATATATAGCTCTTTATTAAATGGAAAGTTATGGGGCTTTTGTGAAGCTTGGAGAGGACATAAATACACCTAAACCTCTTTTTATGCAAATTTTTTTTACGCGAATTGGGATATTAAAAATAATTTTTTTACGCAATTTTTATTCATTTTACGAGACCAACCTAAAGTCTCGGTTAGGAAAAAATCTGTAATTCAAGAAAATTCTGAGAATTTTGTAGAATTGCATTCTCGTTTCAATTAAGAAAATTCTAATTCTAAATTTCCCGAATTACATAACTGACTGTGCATAAAAAAGCAGTTCTTAGCAGTTTGAATTTGGTGTTTGAGTACACAACACAGTTACCGCATTTTTTGCATTTGCATTTTTTAAGTGAAATCAAAATAAAAATCGCGTTATAAAATTAATAATTTTCAAACTTTCATTTCATTAACCGAAGATTTTAATCCAGCCCTCACATGATGTTGCCGATAACCAAAAAAATAAGGAAAGCCGTTTCCTTGGATGTAAAAATTCAAATTTTAGATTGTCTTCAAACTGGGGAAGGTGCGGTGGCTGTGGGTAAGCAATTTGGAGTCCGTGAATGAACTGTCAGATCTATAAAGAAAAATGAAGAGGCTATTAGAAAAGCGGTATGTTCTGGTACAAAATCGAGTGCGAAATTATCATCATACACAAGAAATGTTGTTCTAGAAAAGGCCGAAAAAGCTTTAGCGATGTGGATAGAAGATAATGTACAAAAAAGAATGCCAGTTGACTGAAATTCTATCAGGCAATCAGCATTGAGATTTTATGAACAGATTAAAAAACTGCAGCCAGATACTTCATCTCATTAGAGGAGAAAATATGAATTTCATGCAAGCAATGGTTGGCTGGCTAAGTTTATTAAAAGACATGCTCTTCATAATATAAAAATTAAAAGTGAAATGGTTTCCACAAAAACTTGCTAAAATAATTGAAGATGGAGGTTACACTCGTGAACAAGTTTGGAATATGGATGAAACTGGCCTTTTCTGGAAAAAAATGCCAAACAGAACTTACGTATCAAAAATGCAAAAAACTGTTGGTTGGTTCAAAGCAGCAAAGGATCTCATAACACTCCTATTTTGTTCGAACGCTTTAGGAGATGGATGTTAAAACCACTACTCATAATTCGATCATTAAGACCACGGCCAATGAAAGGCATAGATTTTCAAAAATTGCCAGTTCATTAGATGGCCAACAAAAAAGCTTGGTTGACCATTGATATTTTCACTGAGTGGTTCCACAAACATTTTGTGCCAGAAGTTAGATGCTATTTGAATGACAGGTGTCTCGTATTTAAAGTGCTTTTGATTCTTGATAATGCACCCAGTCATCCTGCCATAGAACACCCAAATGTGCAATTTTGTTTTCTGCCGCCCAATACTTCATTGCTACAACCTCAAATTCATCATTGCTACAACCTCTAGATCAGGGTATAATTGCGACTTTTAAAACATATTATGTCAGACCAACATTTCAGTTTGTTTTGAACAAACTAAATGATGATGAAACACTGTCAGTTATGGATGTGTGGAAAAAATTTTCAATTATGGATTGTATTGATCCTTCTCCACCAATTCCCCAATATAATAAGTTTGGCATGTGAAATTGGCGGAGGATTCGATGATCTTACGTCGGCAGATATCGAAGAATTGTTATAAACCTCTTAGCGAAGACGAAATAATGGAGATTGTTTCTGGAGACTCCTGAAAGCGAAGAAGTTAATGATAATGATCAAGATAATCCTACTTTTACTGCTGATATAATTAAAAGAGGTCTTAAACTGGCCAGTAATTTAGGAAATTATTTTGCCCGACATGATCCAAATGAAGAACATGCTGGGAAGTTTTCACGTGAGCTTAAGTTGTTAATGTCTTCATACAGAGAATTATATCGCGACTTATCTAAAGCATCAACACAGCGATTAATAACTGAGTTCATGCCTAAAACTACTGAAACAACCAGTGGTACTTTTGTTCAAGACATGACAAGAAGAATTCCACAAGTTGAGGCGGAAGTCGATGACTATAATACCATATCTAGTAGTTGTAATCTAGTAGTTCTAGTGATATTACAGTCTCACGAAAACAAAAGCTTTCGCGTTTATTGTCAGAAACTGATAGCAAATAACATAATTTTTTTTATAGAATCCTTAGCAAACAACTGAAATGAATATGTTTTATTTAAAGTTATTAAAATTCACTATATGTATATGTTCTCCATGAAATGTAAATAAAAATCTTATGTTGTTGTTTTGATTTTTAGGAGCATTAGCAACTAAGGCCATATTGCTCTGGGAAATGTAGTGGTCATTCCCTGACCTTTTTGCATCCTGATCCTAACGAATTTAATATTTGTTTTTTTCATTATTTTGCTTATATTTCAGGTTTGGAACCAATCTTCACTTTTTCTATCGAGTCAGTAGTTCTTTTTACGCATAATTTTTAGGAACGTATCTATCGTGTAAAAAGAGGTTTAGGTGTATATGGAAAGTTAATGTTATACAATTTAAGGTTAAGAAGTTTATGAAAAGTATGGATTTTCTTGCAGATAATATTCTGATTGAGGATTATACAAATAATTATCATTGCTGCTTAATTCTTGTTCAAATGTACATAAGGTTTTTTTTTTTTTTTTTTTTTTACAAGTAATGAAAAAAAAATTCCATTTTTTTCATGTCTACTCTATTACATCAAACATCATTTATGTGACTTAATTTGTGAATTAACTTACTATTATAGAATGGGCTTATCATTTTTTGTTTTTTGAAAATTTTGCCGCTATGGTTAACAGCAAACTTAATTATATGGGGATTGTGAAACAATTAGCCATTATAAGACTCAGTTATGCAAACTTTATACTGACTTATACTGTGTTATACTTTTATATATATTATACTTTTGAGTTATGCAAAGCCATTAGAAAGAGACTCAGAGAGGACATAAGAAGATTTAACACAAGAAAAGTAGAACAAGAACAAGTAGAACAAGTAATACAGAAAGACAAATGATACTGAATCTGAAGAATAGTGATGATATACTTATAAATAGCATAAGGCTTCTATAAAGTATTATATAAAGAGCAAGAGAATAATGCCAGCAGTGGGGAGATGGATCAAAAATTAGCAACACATATGACATACCAACATCCTTCCTAATGAGGTTGATTTTGACCTTTGATTTTGAAGAATCAAAAAGCCCCTGGTGAAGACACATTACTGTAGAGTTGTTAAAATTAGGAGGAAGAAACAAGACTCAGAAACTAGCAAGACTCTTCACAAAATACATTATTAAAGGCCTAATACTTAAGGAGTGGAATAATACAATCGTAATATTGCTGCATAAGAAAGGAGATAAATCAGAAATTGGAAATTGTAGACAAATTAGCTTGTTGTCCCACATCTACAAGTTGTTCACAAGGGTCATTACTAACAAATTAGAAAGAATATTTGATGAGAATCAACCGAAGGAGCAAGCTGGTTTTGGGACAGGATACTCAACTATGGATCACCGTCACGTAATATGAAAAGCTAATGGAAAAAGCAAATGAATATAAAATGCCATTATGCCTGGAATTTGTGAATTGTGAAAAGGCATTTGACTCCATGCAGCATAAGGCAGTGTTTTGGCACTGGAAAGACAAGGCACAGACATTGCATACATTATGATTTTGAAGAATATATATCAGAATGCTACCTCCTTTATTAGACTAGACAATGACAATAGCAAATTTAAAATTCAGAAAGGAGTTTGACAAGGGGAGACATCTCCGAAGTTGTTTACTGCTGCCCTTGAAGAAGCTTTCAGAAGATAGGACTGGTCACAGAAAGGAGTCAATGTGAATGGAGAGTACCTAAACCATTTACGATTTGCACATGACATTGTGATCTTATGCCATGATCCTGAAGAATTAGAGGAAATCTTAATCAGTTATGAAGGGTTCATAGGATTTCGGACTAAAGATGAATATTGTTAAAACAAAAGTAATGGTGAACAAGTATGCCACAAGAAGGGATATAATCATTGAAGGAGCAGAAATTGAAAACATAGATCATTTTCCTATCTTGAACAAGTCATTAGCTGTAATAATGATAAACGGCTGGAAGTCAAGAGAAGAATAAATTTCGATGGATAACAGAAAGAAGAATAAATTTCGATGGATATACTTATAAATAGCATGAGGCTTCTATAAAGTATTATATAAAGAGCAAGAGAATAATGCCAGCAGTGGGGAGATGGATCAAAAATTAGCAACACATATGACATACCAACATCCTTCCTAATGAGGTTGATTTTGACCTTTGATTTTGAAGAATCAAAAAGCCCCTGGTGAAGACACATTACTGTAGAGTTGTTAAAATTAGGAGGAAAAAACAAGACACAAGGAAATATAGTCACATACTGAGGAGCAATATCCCAATTTGTCTGAAATGTAAAATAATGAACTGGTGTATACTCTCCACCATGACTTATGGAAGTGAAACTTAGGCACTCACCAAAAGAATGGAGCCAATATAATTTGTTCCATTCTTTGAAGAATGGAACAAATTATATTGGGAATCAGACTGCTGGATAAGAAGAGGAACACATGGATTAGGCAGCAAACTCAAGAAAAGGACATTCTTATCAAAATTAAAGAACTGAAATGGACTTGGGCAGGGTACATAACTCAGAGACATGATGGCAGATGGACTAAGAAAATAACAGAATGTTACTCAAGAGGAGCTAAAAGAAAACCTGGAAGACAACAATGGAGATGGACAGTAAATGGATGGCCATTGCACAAAACAGAAGGTGCTGGAGAGGCCTTTATCCTGCATTGGATCGAAATGGCTGATAATGATGATAATAACAAAGGCTATGAAGAAAGAGATCCACTCTTGATTGCTTCTTTATTCGTCCTGTTGAGTTAATGGCTGGAAATTCTAAGCCTAAACCCTTTGTGGATGATATAATTTATTAAATGGTACAATGTTTAAATATCATGTAGTAATATGTTTGTGGTAATCATTCATATATTTCTAGTACTTAGGCTGGATATGTTAACACTGTGGAGAGGATAATCATTGTCTAGAGATTATATACCTGATAGTTGTTTTATAGTTGCAGCTCGGAGTATCAAAATCTATTAAATTTTTGAATGAAAAGTAAATCTCAGTGAGCTTACTGTGTGCAATAATAATGTCAACAAATCCACATAACGAATGCTTGAATTTATCAAACCATTGAGAAAAAAAATGTGACAATGGGATTTAGATTTACTGTGGTAAACTACTGCCTTCTTGACTTTAAATTTAAGAATGTCATAAATAAAATAAAATAAAATAAATAGTTATTTGTTTGACAATAACTTAGGTTTGTTTTTTGCCTTTTACCTCTAGTGGTAGGAGTAGAAGAAATCTCTGCATGAACTATGAGGGATTCAAAATTTGTATTCACCCAGAAGTAGTTGCAATACAAATTTGAAACAAACATCGTGTATTGTGCTTTTTTTTTTTTCCCAACATGGTCAACAGACAAAATGACACATTTCTGCCACCCTTCAATACACTACAAAACTGCAGGCCAGTTTTGTAGAAGTCTTCTGACTGTCCTTCAAACTACAACTTAGCAGCAGAAATCACCTCATCATCAGCAGCAAAGTATTTTCTACAAAGAATGAATTTCAGGGCAGGAAAGAGGAAGAAATCAGAGGGTGCAAGGTCGGGGTTGGGGAATAAACGGGAGGTGGCAATATTTCATACCCACATTCATGGACACACCAACCTGCAGTATGTGGGGAATATGCAGGGCCATTATCACAGAGCATTTGCACAGCTTTCCCAGTCTTTTATAGCAGCATGTAGCTTAATGAGGAGGTTGGAATAACATTTCATCATCACAGTACAGCCCTTTTAAAGGTGATTTGTTAGTATTACATCATGCTGATCACAAAAAACTGACAGCATTATCTTGCCAGTACTTGAATGCACCTTTGCCTTTTTTGTGAGGGTGGTGATGATTCTGCATGTTCCATTGTTTTGACATTTGTTTAGTTTCAGGATCATAGTGATGGATCTAAGTTTCATCCATGATGACTGGCCATGAAAAAACTCCTTTTGCTTTTTCTGGCACACCGACTATGTTTCATATGCAGCATATTGTGCCTTTTTTCTTCTTCTGGTAAGGGGTCATGTCTTGTAACTCATCTAGTAGATACGTTACTCATATACTGTTGATGAATGATGATGTTCTTTGTTCTTCACAGATATTTACGTGGTTTAGAGTTTTCTTTTCTTTTTTTCTTCCCCCCCCCTCCACATTGGTCTTTGTAATAAAGTTATTCAGTGATTATAATTTGACTTAAGAACTAGAAAATTAGGATTACAGAGTGCATATAAACTTTGCATGGCAAAACATTTAATAGCTTACTGTAAAGCTTGGACACAATCTACGGTTAAATCTGCATAACTATGCAAGATAAAGCTAAGCTAAGAAAGATAAAGAATATGCAGTTAGATTGTTTTATTACATTTAATGATTACCACTTCTGAAAGCCTTTCATTTTTTTTGTTCAACAAACAAGCATATTGACCAGTGAGAACACAGTATTTATAGACAATGATATTTTTACACTTCCCAACCTTAGTCGAAAGCAACTCAGCAATATGCTTGCATCTCTCTTTCTCCAGAAGCTTGGGGTAAGAGATATGCAAGTATATTGCTGGATTAAGATGCCAAAATATACAAAATAAACTTAATACAGTATACTCTGCAACAGAATCTAGACAAGTTAGGTAGATGGGCTGAGAAATGGCAACTGAAATTTAATATTGACAAATGCAAAGTACTGCATATGGGTAGCAGTAACCCAAGAAAGAATACTTGATGAGAATCAACCGAAAGAGCAAGCTGGCTTTAGCACAGGATTCTCAACTAGGGATCACCTTCACGTAATTTCACAGCTAATGGAGAAAGCAACTGAATATAAAACACCATTATACCTGGCATTTTCGGATTATGAAAAAGCATTTGACTCCATACAGCATAAGGCAATGTTTCGGGCACTGGAAAGACAAGGCATAGATACCCCATATATTATGATTTTGAAGAAAATATATGAGAATGCTACCTCCTTTATTAGACTAGACAAAGACAGTAGCAAATTTAAAATTGGGAAAGGAGTTCAACAAGGAGACACAATATCTCTGAAGTTGTTTACTGCTGCCCTTGAGGAAGCTTTCAGAAGATTAGACTGGTCGCAGAAAGGAGTCAATGTGAATGGAGAGTACCTAAACCATTTACGATTTGCAGATGACATTGTGGTCATAAGCCAAGATTACAAAGAATTAGAGGAAAATCTTAATCAGTTATGCAGAGTTAGTAAGGATTTTCGACTAAAGATGAATATTGCTAAAACAAAAGTAATGATGGACAAGTATGCCACAGAAAGGGATATAATGATTGAAGGAGCAGTAATTGAAAAGGTGGAGTCATATACTTATCTGGGACAAGTCATTAGCTGTAATAATGATAAATGGCTGGAAGTCAAAAGAAGAATAAATTTTGGATGGATATCATTCAGAAAATATAGTCACATACTGAGGAGCAATACCCCAATTTGTCTGAAACGTAAAATAATGAACCAATGTATACTCCCCACAATGACTTATGCGGCGAAACTTGGGCACCTTGGCCAAAGAATGGAAGAGAAGCTGACAACTACACAGTGAAGAATGGAACAAATTATATTGGGAATCAGACTGTTAAATAAGAAGAGAAATACGTGGATTAGGCAACAAACTCAAGTAAAGGACATTCTTATCAAAACTAAAATGGTCTTGGGCAGAACATATAGCATGAAGACAAGATGACAGAAGGACTAAGAAAATAACAGAATGGTACCCAAGAGAAGCTAGAAGAAAATCTAGAAGACAACGATGGAGATGGACGGATGAAATTCATGAGTTTGTGGATAGTAAATGGATGGCCATTGCACAAAACAGAAGGAACTGGAAAGTTGCTGGAGAGGCTTCATCCTGCAGTGGATTGAAAATGGCTGATGATGATGAATCCAAGAGAAACATATCAACTGTATGGTACTACACTCAGGGAGATTGAGAATGAAAAAGACCTGGGGGTAATTGTGCAGTCGGATATGAAGTTCTCTGAGCAGTGCAGATGGTCTGCCAGAGTAGGTAATGGAGTTTTGTCAATGTTATATAGAAATTTTGCTAGCAGAGACAAGGAGGTGATTATATCTTTGCATAAGGCAATGATTAGGCCACATCTTGAGTACTGCACACAGGTATGGAGGCCTCATTTTCAGAAAGATGTAGAGTTGCTAGAATGAGTACAGAGAAGGGCAACAAGATTTGTGAGAGGAACAAAGGGATTCTCTTACCAGGAGAGGCTTAAATTCTGTAAGCTGCAGCATCTGGAGACTAGGCACCTAAGAGGTGATCTGATTGAGGTGTATAAGGCCTTGAATGGTTTGAGCAGGCTCAATGCTCATGGGATTCTGCCATTTGCTGAGATTAAGAATCTGAGAGGGCATAGATTCAAATTGAGGAAAGACATTTTTAGAATATATGTGCAGAGGTTTGCCTTTAGCCAGCAGGTAGTTATTGCTGGAACAGACTTCCATCTGTTGTGGAATTGGATAGCTTAATTAAATTTAAGGCTGAACTAGACCAGTGGACCCCAACCTTTTTTTTTTTTGACTCGCAAACCCCTTTCAACGAAAAAATTTTTTTAGTGAACCCTTTCGATATAATATTTTTAAAGCAAACCACTAAGCCTATATTCTCTGAAATCAATAAATATTTCTGAATTTTTATTATAAAATATTTCCAGTACTACATAGCGCAATAATAAAAATTATTATTAAGTATGATTTATACTTTGTAAAACAGTTATTAATCTGTCCAAACTAGATTTCGAACAGGCTAAGAGTAGAAAACTTGCTTCTTGTCCAGTGGTAGCAGACCATTCTGGTCTCTTGCCAAAACTTTTGGCTGCAATTTTTGCCCATCTCTGTTCTCACTTCTGTCAAAACCAGACGGTTCTGTTGCCCCATCAGCCAAAGATAAAGCTGGCCAGCTAGCATCCTATTTTTCTTCAAACTCATGTATTGATGATCTTGGTAAATCACCTCAAACCATTCCCAGTACACTCCATTCAATGCCTCCTGTGGTCTTCCGTCAAAAAGATGGCAGGATTTTGATGAATCTGATGCTAAGAAATACCAGGTCCTGATGGTATTTCTCTACTTGTTCTCAAAAGCTGAGCTCATGAATTAATTCTGTTCTTTTCCACTTTTTTCCTTCCTTATTCCTTATTTTCACTTCCTTATTCCAAAGGTGTTTTTCCTTCTGCTTGAAAATTTGCTGATATCCAACTAATTCCTAAAAAGGGTGACAAATCCCTCCCATCCAATTATTGTCCCATTGCAATTACTTCCACTTGTTCTACAGTAATGGAGAAATCAATTAACTGCCAACTTAAACTATCTAGAAACATTCCATCTGATCAACGATCGCCAGTATGGATATCGTCAGTGTCAATCCACTGGTAATATTCTGGCTTATGTTACCCATTTATGGACAAATTCAATGGAAAAGTTCGGTGAAACACAAGCAGTTTCTCTTGACATCTCCAAGGCTTTCGTTCATGTTTGGCATAAAGATCTTCTGACTAACCTTCCATCCTATAGTTTGCCAGCTGTTTTTTGTAATTGAGTATCTAGTTTTATCTCTAACTGCGCACTGGTTAATGGTAGATGGCTGTCTGTCTTCTAATTACTCCACTAATGCTGGTGTTCCCCAGGATTCCGTTCTTTTTCCCAATCTTTTCTTCTTGTATATTAATGACCTTCTTCCATTGACCAGAAATCCTATCCATAGCTGACGATAGCACATTGCATTCCACCTTCAAGTTTGAGAAACCTTGCCCTGCTCAAACATCTTCAACTTCTCGAATATCCACTACCATTTCCTTAAATGCTGATCTCCAGGAATGGTAGTGGGGCAAAGATAACTTAATTTCAATCCTTCTAAAACTCAGTCCTATCTTATATCTCGCAAAAAGGATTCTTCTGCTCCTATGTTTTTCTTCAAGACACTCTGATTTCTAGGCAAGATCTTGGGGATTACCCTGACTTCTAATCTCTCTTGGAATTACAAATATTGCTTCCTCTGCATCTTAAAAACTTGGCTTTCTCTCTTTCTCTTGCCATTACTTTTCTTCCAACCTGTTGTTGATTTTGTAGAAATCACAAATCCGGCCTGCCACGGAATATTGTTCCCACATCTGGGGCAGTGCCCCCAAAATCTCTCTCTGGCTTCTAGATTCCATTCAAAAGAGGGCAATTAGGTTAATTAATGTCTCATCTCTAACAAAAAAAAAAAAAAAAAAAAAAAAAAAATTGTTAGGGCTCACCCAGAAACGATTACATCTACCCATATATTTATTGTGTCTGTAAATTGCATGTGTTCTCTGGTTGATCTGCCTGTTTTGCTGAAAGAAAAAAAACCCTGTTTTTTTTTTGGGGGGGGGGGGGAACCTTGCCATCTACGCCTGAGACCGACTAACAGCCACGGAGTAAAAAAAAAAAATGCCCATTAAAATTCCTTGCATCATAGACGGGATTCAAACCCAGGCCTTTTCCACCCAGTGTGGGGAGGACGGTGATGATACCACTGTGCTACCAGCGTAGATAGTCTCATCTCTAACAGAGTGTCTGCACCCGCTGGGCGCCTCCATAGCCAGGTGGGCAGGAGCGGCAGTGTGTAGCACACGCTCCTTGATTAGACCAGGGTTCGAGCCCGTGACCACCAAATACGGAAAGGTCAGGGAATGACCACCACATATCCTCGGAGCAATATGGCCTTAGTTGCTAATGCTCCTAAAAACCAAATAACAACAACAACAAATCCACTCGCTGTCTCATTGATGTACTGTTTCTGCTGCATGCCTTTTCTACAGATACTTCCATGGGCACTGTTCTTCTGAATTGGCTTCTATAATTCCCGCTCTCTCTTTCAAAGCAATCTGAACACGTACCACAACCAGTCAACAACCTTTTCCTGTCCAAGTTCAAACTCACAGAACCAACATTTCTTCCTTGTTTATTCATTCAACTGCCTTTTTTTGGAACAACCTTCCGTCATATGTATTTCCAAAATTACAATCTACAGAAATTCAAGTCTAACGTCAACAAGTATCTTCTTTTAACTTTTCAGCCTTAAACCCATGCACGGTACTAAGTACTATAGATTCTAAAAAAAAAGTACCTGTACATAACAATTGTGTTGAGAATCAAAAAAAAAAAAGTGTGGAAAACATATTTATTTAACATGATATACTGTAAGATAGTAAACTAACTATAAGGAATTGTGGGAGATGTGTTTTCTTTCTTTGGCAATTCTTTACTTATTTAATTTTATTGTTTATTATTATGTATATATTTTGTAGTTTAAAATAATATATCTATGTAAATAAATCTAAGAAGATGCCATTATAGAATTTTTAGTGTGAACCCCCTAGAACACTCTCGTAAACTTCCAGGGGTTCGTGAACCACTGGTTGGAATCCGCTGAACTAGCAAACATTTTATGCTTGCTATACACATCCAATTTGTCTGATATCACTTCTGACATGTTATTGATATCTTAAATTTGATTAAGAAAAGCACCCAAAAAACTTGCAGTTGTATAATACTTTCATAGAAACATGTCTCAAAAATGTGTTGTTTCAGAAAATTAGAAAACCTGAAGCAGAATAAGCAAAGTGCTTTTTTTCTCAAGACCCCCACTATGTATAGTGGGTCTTGAGAAAAGAAGCACTTTGATTGTTCTGCATCAGAAGAATTTTATTTGATGCATGTAGTCACTTCTTGAAATACCCTTACATGTTGTTCTTAGTAAGGGTGTTTCAAAATTCCATACTCAAAAGAAAGTTCTACCCCCCCCCACACTACAAGAATGGAATTATTTTTGATTGGTTGTTTTTTATTAGAATAAACACAGATATGTATCTATTATACATGTTCCAGCTGAAGTTTAAGTTAATCCTATGCCTGCCAGTGGGGGGAGGAGAATGGCTGACTTTTTTTTTTTTTTTTTATTCCAGTGCATTGTTTTAGTGCTTTAAAAAAGGAATAGGTGTAATAAGTACAATGTTTATGTGATGCAAAAAATTGATGATTGTTGCTCTTATTTCATCATATTTGTTGATATTAGAATGATTCACACCTTTACTGGGTAGAGAAAAAAGTCAGATTTGAAGAATAATCAGTTAATTTATTGTACAGTCCAAGACAAAAGAATGTCACAATCCTTATTTACTTGAAGATACTCTGAATGGATACAAACGCTTGACAATTTTTTTAATGTTTTAGAGCCCTATTCGGATAATATACCACTTCATTTTCAATTTCATGTTTTTTCCAATAAGACAGAACACTGATATTTTGCAGGAGCAGTCCATGCTTGTATAGATGAAACAGGATTCAACAAGGCTGGTAAGACATGGTTCCATTAAATGGTTCCCTTGAACTTTTCTGCTTTGGGAGGCTTAAAATCTGTTATTTATAAACCTATGCCACATGATGTTGAACAGGAGGCTAATCAATATGAGTTAGAGTTTAGATCCTTAAATTAAAACTGTTCAATTCCTCCAACATAGGACTCTGATATGCAGAAAACATGATATGAAATTTGATGCTGTGTTAGTTTCCCTTTTCATTATGGCGTCAAAAAACTGTATACTTGAGCCTCTGTAATTTTACAAATGGAAATTTTACAAATTTCCATTTGTAAAATTACTAACCTAAAATTATACAAATAGTAATTATTAATAAATTAATAATTACTATTTGTATAATTTATTAACCTCTGCTCTAGAATTTAGATAGTTAAGTTTTGCATATTTATGCATGCATAGCTGCTAACTCTCAAGATTTACAACAGAGAATCTTTCCTTTTTTTTTTTTTTTTTAATTGATTCATCTTCATCTCACTGCCATAATATATTTCGTGACAAAGTGCTTCCTTCTTTTTACAAAAATTCAGTTTTCACTGTCTTCTGACAAAAAAAAAAATAAATAAAAAATAACAACAACAATAATACAGGCTGGCCTCGATTAACTTGATTAATTCATCCTGCGAGGGCATCGCGCAAAACAGAATGCATTAATCGAATATAAAAATCAATACAAAAAATTATAATTGGGCCGTGACCTTCAGAAATGTCCATGAAGAATTTTAAAAATATCTCTTAAATAACTTTTTAACTGTATACCATCTAAAAGATAGTGAAAATAATTATAGAACTATTTGTTACAGAAATATTTGAAGAGAGTCGTTTTAACAGTGTTGGCTTTCTTTTTTTCATCAATCAATTTCCATTAGCTGACAACAATCTTCTCTAGGCCCTGGTGAAATAAATATTGCCAAGCACCTGAAACCTTTCGTTTGAGGTTCTCTGCAGTACGAAAGATTTCATCTAGTTCTTTTACCGTTATAACATTTCATCTGGCTCATTTAAAAATTAAAATTTTTTTTGCATTTAAAAATTCTAATTTTTAAATGTAAATGGACAGCCAATAAACGCTTGTTTATTGCCTGTCCAAGGTGCACTAAGCTTAGTGTGCAATTCAAATCTTTTTCAACTGGCACATAAAAAAAGATTGCATTAATTGAACTCGCGTTATATGATGTCTCACTGTAATAAAACTGTGTTAAACTTTTCAAAAAAAACATTGACTATGTCACTTCTCTCCCCCCCCCAAAAATTTCTGCTTATTTTTGTTAGCAAAAATTAGCAGAAATTTCATAGCCCATCAGGTGTGTTATGATAATCCATGTTGCAAAATAAGAAGCACACAGTAATAGCATTGTTCTCTATGAAAAAATTAAGGTTTGCCTTGTGCGCCATATGTAAATGTGATATTTCAATTTATAGCGATGGAAAATATGTTACAATCAGACATATGAAAACTAATAATCATAACAGCAGCAGCATTCGGTGCATAGAAAGAAGTGAAAAAATAGCTGTTACATTTCATGATGACAATGATATCATACTTGCGAAATGTTTATTTGCACATTCTGGCATGAGACACCTTCCTCTGAGTTGTGCTGATCGCACAGTTGCAGTGTTTCAAAAATGTTTCACAATAGCAAAATAGCAGAAAAATATGGTTGTGGTTTGGTTTTTTTTTTTTTTTTTAGTGAATATGCGGTGGTCATTTCCTGACCTTTCCCGCATCCTCCGTATTTGGTAGTGACGGGCTTGAACCCCAGTCTAATCAAGAAGCGTGTGCTATGCACTGCTGCTCCTTCCCACCTGGCTACGGAGGCGCCTCTGTGGTTGTGGAAGAACAAAATCAGCAGGCATTTATCCATGCAATTTAACAATTACATGGATAGGGAAGGAAAAGTTGCCATCTGTAGCAACTGGAAAATGGACCATTTTCAGTTGCTACAGATGGAAATAGTCAAAGCAAATTTTGAGGGATTTTTTTTATTTTTTTTATTGATGACAAAAATCAAATTTCCTTTGGTTATTGCCATCAATGAAAGGTGACTTCCATTGATCACAATCTTTGTCTTAAACAAGTACAATGTTTGGTGCCTTCTTCTTGTCAACTTAAAAACATGTGGGCTTCAGTCAAAAATCTGACGCTTAGTATTAATTATGTGCCTGTTATGGTAGGCCCAAAAACTGGAGTAACTTGAGTATTAAAAGAGGAAGTAAAGCATTTGGTGGTAATAGGCTGTACTTGTCATGAAATAAATTTGTGTGCTGAAAATGGAGCTGGAAGCCTTCCTATGAAAGTGGATCAATTCTTGGTGAACATTTAATATTATCTGGAAAGAAGTACTAAAAGATAAGATAGATTTAAACAATTTCAACTGGTGAATATCACTGAAGTAAAAATTATTTTGAAATATGAAAGTGTGCACGTATTGGCTCTCTTAGTAGTGGCAATGATTCAAGAAAACAAGCTTATACATCAGCCAAAAAAAAAAAAAAACTTTACATATTACTTGCCCATCCCCTCTAATAGTTGATCTTGTTCTTCCTTTAATTTATTCAAACTACCCACTTCAACAATGCCAGATGGAAGTTTGTTCCAACAATCAACTAACCACTAGCCACTGCAAATTTCCACACACCTATCCTCCATTTGAATTTGTGCCACCTATGTGTAGTCGGAGTGAGAGGAAGGATTCTGTTAGCACTGAGCTTATGCAATCATTGTCTTAAACACCTCAGTCCAATCTTCTCGCAGGTGTCTTGGTCTCCAGACCCTGCAGTTTGCAAAAATGAAGCCTTTCCTGATAAGGGCACCTTAAGGGTGCCCTTACCAAGGAATAAAATAGGATAATCACCACCCTAAGGGTGCTCTTTCTGTATGGCACTGCCCTGCACCCATTTCATCGGATCCACATCCTAAAATGCGGCTTCCAGACCTGCATGTAGTACTTAAGATATGGCCTTACCCTTGCTTTATAAAAAAGGATAATCACCACCTTATCCCTGAAGCAGTTTACAGATGAAGTTAGAAGTGGTGAGAAAAGTAGTATGAGTCCTTTTTTCATAGTTCTCTATCACTAGTGTATGGCACTAACTTATGTTCAAATCTAGTCGTTGGTTAAATGTGTAACTGGAGTGGTAATCTTTGACAAGTGTTTGCAGATAAGGTTAGAAGTGGTGAGAATAGCAGTAGTGAGCTCTTTTTTATGTACAAGTGATCACTAGTGTGCAGTACTGACTCCTGTTCAAATTCAGTTCATAATTTTTGTAAGAGGACAAATTGATGAACTCAAGAAAAAGGACTTCTGCATTGGCCATTTTTTTGGTAATGGCAATCCTAAATAGGCAAAGCGAGCTGATAATTCTAGGTATGCTATCCTCACTCAAGTAGAAAATTTGTTGTTTCTTTCTTCTGGCTTGAATAAAGCAATATCTTCTTTTTTTTTTAATGTTATACCAATGTTTGAAAAAAAGAAAACAGCTCTTCAATCCAACATTATCTATGGGTAATGAATTCATACACATGGATGTGTACTTCACATCCATGTGTATGAATTCATTACCCATAGATATGTTGAAGAATGTTATTTGCAAATTCATTTTACCAACAGTTTTCAGATCTTCCACTTCCGAGTTGGAAATTGATTACCATAGCAGACTAAATGAGAAGGATGATTCTGATTTAGTAATAGGCATTTCTGCTGTCAAGGTCCTTGGATAGTCTAAAACAAGTGGAGAAGATTCTGTTCTTTTGCTCCATGAGGAAGTACTTTATAGCTGCATATGACTACATGGTGTAGAATTTCCCATTGAAACTTTCTTGATAGCATTAAAAATAAGGAAATAGATGTTTTGCAGTATGAGTTCTGTCAGGTTCAGTATGAAAAACTTACCATATGTTATTATGAAAGAAGAAAGAATTGATGTACAGTGCGGTCCTTAGTTGAGGAACTGACAAGTGCATGAAATATAATAGATTATCCCAAGTCATACTTGGCATTTTAACAATTTTTCATGCTAAGTGTTCAGCAAGGTTAGGAAAAGAAACACTGATCTACTCTGTCTGGGGAAACTCTGGAAATGGTACTGACAGCCAAATTTAGACAACAGGGCCATTGTTACAAACAAATCTTTGACCCAATATTCCTGAAAAGGGCACAATTTGTCTAACTGAATATGTAAACAGAAAAATGTTGGGTAAGCTAATGTTTAAAAGCATATTGTACTGTTAAACTCCAGTGGTTGTATTTTAATATATGTTGTATATTTTGCCAGTGAAATTAAATTTCTAATGCAGTGTGGACTTAAAAACCTCCTGCATTTTCTGAAAAATTTCCTGTTTTTCACCTGTTTTGGCCCAAAAGCCTCCTCTTACAAATGCCTGATCTCCAGTTTTTTGAAAGTCAAAAGTTGGCTGTTCTCTGCATACATAACATGTTTTCTTACCTTTTGTTTTCTTATGCTTGACCAACATGATGAAGGTACGTGTACTTGGTATACATATGCAGTTGAACTGCATTGCAAACTGGTTAAGTGGGATGTTGAAGATGCATCAGTTCAGCACACTGCAACTTTGTAGTTTTAAAAGTGACAGTGCTTGTTTGCAATGATGGAAAGTTCGCCAGACTTTAAGTTGTTGGAGACGGAGATGGAACTAACTACAACACTGGACCAACAAAACTATAACAGAATCATGGATTATGGGAAGTTCAGGTGTGTTTCGAACTGAATTTTACATCTTTACTTGCATAATTTATTAAATGTCATATAAATATCTGTGGAAACCCACATTCATTTTAGTTTTCAGCATTTTATGTTGAACATTCTGGCTCACTTATATTCATGTAATATACGAAACCAGAGCTCATACCAAACCAAAGAATAATTGCCAATTTTTTGATAATTATAAATGGTTTAAATATAAAAAAGGTTATATTTAATGGTGGATATGATCGTATTAAATAATATATTTATTTGCAAAGCATTGAAATTTTAAGAAAATTTAAAAATGAAGATATTAGGAAGATAATTCATTTATTCAAAATCTAAATGGTATTGACATATACAAATATTAAAGATGTTCATTTTTATATTTCAGTGTGTGGACAATGAATAAGATTGCTAAATCCTTTTCTCTTGATGCTTCTTGTTCATATGCATCAGCCTTTGCCTTGAGGCAACGCATGCTTAACTTTATCCAAAATCTAGAATATTATATGATGTTTGAGGTTATTGAGCCTCACTGGCATACATTCTTGACTAAAATACAAGAGGTAAGTTTAATGTATATGTTTCATTGAATTATTATTAAATTTAAGTAATTAGATAATTAACTAATAACTTAAATTGTTTATTTGTTATATTAAAAGCATTGATGCCAAGGTACAAGAAAGCCTACATGTTGGTACACATCACTAGTTTAAAATGTTGCCATTGGTTGCTACAAATAGGGAGGGGGGATTATTTTTGCTAAGTTTAATGTTAGTGTTGTCTATGCTACTGCTATCTTTATGGGTATAGGTAAACCACTTAAACGAAGAACAAACAAAACATTTATAAGTCATTCTCTTTAAATTGTACATTAATCCAGAAAGGGGAAAAGGTTAACACCATAAAATATTTCCATCCTTCAGAGCAAAGTTATAGTTTTCTGTTGATATGCACTATGATACTTCAGACTGTTTGACAAAATCTTATGATGTGAAAATTTTCGAAAGATGGCCACTGCATTATTTTATTGCAACAAATAAAATAAATGGTTTAATTTGATTCTTCATGGCATATGTTGATTGAGCTGAAAGATTGTGCCTGGCACACGCATATGCTTTTATTTATTATTGTTACAAGGTGTTATGCTTGTTCTGACAAAACTTAAAATTGCAGAATTTCACTCAATTCTTGAAACTTATCTATATTCATTTAACTCCATTTAAATAACAATCACTAAAATTAAACATATTCTCATTTTCATAACAGCTAACTTCTTTAAGTTACTAAAACAAACTTATTTTAAAAAACGTACTTGTTTATTATTCTCCCACCAGGTTTACAACATCACCACTCTAGCAGTTCAACCCTCATCTCCACTAAACTTATGTATGAACTGCAAATGGTGTATATATATATATATATATATATATATATATATATATATATATATATATATATATATATATATACACATTAACATAAAAAAAATAAATAAAACAAATGCCAGTATCATGCAAACCAGTAGAGCAAAAGTAAAAATAAACTATACATAATAAAACAAAACAAAGGGGGAGATGAGAAAGGGTATTGAAGATGGAATGTACCAATTAATTGAAATTTATCAACGCCCACTTGATATCACCAGGTCCAAATTATGTGAAATATCACTAAAAACGGAGACGGAACTAACTACAACACTGGACCAACAAAACTATAAATAAAAATAAAATAAAATAGACTGACCATTATGGCTCATCTCGAGAGAGGACCACAAGGCCAATACTGGTCAGGGAATCATGCATTTCGAACATTAAACAAATCCATGCATATACTGATTGATCTGCAAATGCAATGGATTTGAATAATGGTGGCCCTTGTGCAGTGAAAAATTATAATCGAACAGAACCCTCACATGGCAGCACCATACCACTAACAAAGTCACTGTTAAACCAGAATGTGTACAAAAAATTAGGCTATAGAGGGCAGCATCAAGTGGGCACTGGTAAATTTTAATTAATTGGTACATTATAAATTATTTCTGTTATTTGGTATCATATATTTTGGCTTTTCTAAATTATTTTAGGAGCATTCCATCTACAATACCCTTTCTTTCCCCCCTTGTTTTGTTTTTTTATGTATGGTTTATTTTTACTTTCGCTCTACTGGTTTGCCATGCTACTGACATTTGTTTTATTTATTTTTATCTTAATTTATTATAAGCAACATGCAGTGGTTGCATTAATGCAGCCACTGATGTTGGCAATACTAATTTATTTTTTTTCCTTCTTTTTATTATAGTTAGTTAATTTTCAATCTATTTTACAATGGCAGTAGTACTGAGTCTATAAGCTAATGGGTGCTCATACACTGCCCACTATAGCCTAATTTTTTGTACATTCTGGTTTAACATTGACTTTGTTAAAAGTCAATGTTAAACCAGATATGGTGCTACCATGTGAGTGCTAGGATATGTGAGAATAGTTCTGTTCTATTATAATTTTTCACTGCATAAGGGCCCACCATTATTCAAATCCATTGCATTTTCAGATCGATCAGTGTATCAGTTCATCAATGCATGGATTTGTCTAATGTTTGAAATGAAGTGATTCTCTGACCATTATTGGCCTTGTGGTCCTCTGTTGAGATAGGACATAATGGTCAGTCTGTTTTATTTTATTTTTATTTATAGTTTTGTTGGTCCAGTGTTGTAATTAGTTTCATCTCCGCTTTTAGTGATATATTTCACATAATTTGGACCTGGTGCTATCAATTGGGCACCATTAAACTTTAATTCGTACATTATAAATTATTTCTGTTATTTGATATCATATATTTTGGATTTTCTTAATTCTTTTAGGAGCGTTCCTTCTGCAATACCCTTTCTCTCCCCCCTCCTTTTGTTTTGTTTTGTATGATTTATTTTTACTTTCACTTTACTGGTTTGTCATGCTACTGGCATTTTTTAAATTTATTTTCATCTTAATTTATTATAAGCAGCATGTGGTGGTTTATGCATTAATGCAGTCACTGATGTTTGCAATACTAGTTTCTTTTTCTTTTCTTTTTATTATAATTAGTTAATTTTCAATCTGTATAAATATACATATGCATAAATATGTATAGCAGGAAGGTAGTCAGGGTATGCTACTGCAACAAGATTTAGAAAAATTAAGCAGATGAGATTGAGAAGTGGCAACTGAAGTTTAACATTGATAAATACACAGTATTGCATTTGGATACAGTAATCCCAAAATAGCTTATCAGCTGTTGATACCAGTAGTATCAACAGCTGATAAGCTATTGATAAGCTTCACTGCATAAAGAACCAGCAGTTCTTTATGCAGTGAAGACTGCATAAGACTGCTAGGACAGCTCAAATGGGGTTTTGTCAATGATATGCACAAATTTACTGCCAGAAAGAGAATTTGTTTACAGGATAAAATAATAGAAGAAACTACTACTACTGTTTTATTCTGTAAAAAAAATCTTAAAATGTTATTGTTAGGAATATCGTTTTTTCTGCACTTCTATCTTAGTTATATGTTAATGTTTGTTTATTTTATTAAATCACATGTGAAATACATATATCATTTCAATTTTTATTGAAATCAAGAAGGAAATAAGTGAAGTTTAACAAAAGTTGAGTGAATGTTGAGATATCAACTCCTTTGACTGTTTGGTCGTCCCAGAGTATAAACAGAAAATTTATTTATTTATATGTGCAGTAAAGTAAAAAAATTCCCTTTTTTATATTATAAATTAACTGCAACAAGTTAGTTTTTTTTCCTTCTCACTTCTGTTAATCGCAGAAAATTAAAATTCAATTTAATTTGCGAAAAAAATCAAATGCTCCTGAAATGTAAGGTGCTGCTGAACTTTTTACTATATTTATTACAAAAAAAAAAAAAAAAGCCTTTTAGAAGTATTTATATGATGGTGCTTTGTACGTAAATACATTGTCTTTACATCATTTTAAGAAAAGTTATTTTTCAGGTGGCAAATGTTGATGAGGTGCTCAGCTGTCATAGTGATTTCCTGGATACTTGCTTGAAAGACTGCATGTTAACCTTTCCTGAACTTTTACAAGTCATTGTAAAGCTTCTTAAGTTATGTGTAAGCTTTGCCAACTTCATGCAGGTATAAGTATAATATTTGCTATTAAAAAATAATGTTTTATTTCTTTAGTTTTAAAATATTATTCTTCAAAATAGTGACCATGGTTCAGTTTGTTTTTAAAATTTTCTTAAGTTATGTGCCAAATACATACAATTGCATATATATTTAGTTACACTTGCAAGAACAACGTGTAATGTGCTTGATGTGTAGGCCTGTTGTATGGGATCACAATGTATCATAAAAGATGTGTTGAGAGTGCATGTCATTCTCTGCTAAATAGGCTTGAACCCATTGGCACATTTTTGACAATGCAGAGAATCACATCTTGGGGAATGTCAATGAATAACTTGCTGATGGTGTCGTTCATTTTTTCAGTTCATCATGGATTGTTTACAAATACTCTTTAAGATGTCCCTACAGAAAAAATTCAGGAGAGAAGTTTAGAAATCCAGTGTCCAGAGTTCACTTCTGCAGATGTGTGTATAGTTGTGCCATCTTGTTGGAAAATACCCTTCCCAGGTTCCACTTTTCCATTCTGTGAACCTCTTAAATGTTTCCAGATATTGCTGGGTTTTTCACTGTTTCTGCAAAGAAAATAGGCTTGGCAATATAGCCTTTTAGACCCATTACACAGTTTACGGGTAAAACGTTACATTGCCAGTTTCATGAAATTTTTAAATATTGTATACATTCTTCTCTAATTCTACAAAAATTTGAAATATTGCTCTGCAATAAAGCATCCCTGTTGTGGAATGAATGCCATGACTGCATGAGTGACTGGGCAAGCATATAATTTGTGTTATCATCATCAAGCTTCTTCCAGTTTACAAGCTGTTCATGCAAACCATGGTTAGGGAGTAATGTGCATTTTCAGAAGTTGTATTTACCTGTTCAACACTACACAGCACTGCAGAGGATGTGTAACTTTTTTTTTTTTTTAAAACCTCAAACTTAAAATGTATTAGAACATATAGTAATTGGGTTGGTTGAAGGTAAAAAAGATAAAAGAAGGTACTTATTGCATTATACAGCAGGCCCTCATTATAACACTGTTCTCTCTGTGCTGATTCGCTATAATGCTGTTCTTATATTATAACCCATATCTCACTCTAATGCTGTCACAACTCACTATATCGCTTTATTACCAGCATACAGATTAAATTTTTGGCATGTTTAACAAAAACATTTCATCTGATGTTTTGAGCTAACATTTCAAACGATTGCTTGCAAATGAATAGCAAAACAGCATTAAAAACTTTCCCACAGCGACTTGTCAAATTTTTCCATGCTGAGTGAAATTTTCTTCCACACTAATTTAATTGCAGTGAGGTGGCTTGTTACGTAGTTCCGAGATCAACATTTTAAAAAATTATGAAGTATATTGCTTGTACTATTTGTGTTATATGCATTTATAGAAATTGTCTAGTCATTACTCAGTACAGTGTTATGTAACACTGTACTGAGTTTACTCGAACAGACAGTTTACTCGAACATTGTATAATAATTAATGCAATGTAGTTACATTTTCAAAGATGAATAATGGCAGATAAGAATTAAAAAGCAATATCATCTGCATGCGCGGTACGAAGCCTACTAAGGTAAGAAACTGATTGAATTTGAAAATTGAATTATACATTTTGAAGCAAATCGTTTCTGTTCAAGAACAAGTGGATGTGTGCAATCATTTTTGACAGGCAGATTCAACTGCAAGAACAATTATAAAAATTAAAGAATTAATTTTAGCAGTGGAAAAGACAGCTGTTCCACTGCAAGCAACTAAATTGGTAATGGCTACGCCGGCTATTATAATTGAAATGGAGAGACTTCTAAATAATTTTATTGAAGATAATATCAAATGCACATATTAAGTTATTGCATTAAGGCTTGAGAACGAGAGTAGCCTTGCGCAGGCAAAGTTTTTTACTGCTCCTGGAATAGAGAAGTTTTTTCTGTTTTATTAGCTTAAATTGGTGCCGACCGGGCGGGTAAACTGCCTGCCTGGCAACCCAAAGGTCACGGGTTCGAATCCTGCCTCGAGCTTGGATAAAAAAAAAAAAAAAAAAGCTTAAATTGGCGTATTAACTTATTTTCTAGAGTAGCTTTATATTCCTGTGTTCGGGCCCGTCACCACCAAATACAGAGGATGCGGAAAGGCCAAGGAATGACCACCGCATTTCCCGGAGCAATGTGGCCTTAATTGCTAATGCTCCTAAAAACCAAATAAAACAAAATAAACTTTATATTCCTAGTTATGATACTTAGTTTAAAGTTTAACTTAGAGATTTTGTAGATATTACTTAGTATCGGTAAAGGTATCAAATCCACGTGTTACAAGTTGCAGCTCCACTGAACGAGAAGTTCTTTAGCCATATTTAGTAGCTTTATTGACCAATTGTTATATCAAATTATTTTCTATAAGTAGCTTATAGACCTAGTCAGGATCCTTAGTTTATTCTCAATTGAGACAGCGAGATTTAGAAGTTAATCATTACTTAAGTGTCCGTAGATTTACCGTTCGTAACTTGCCATCATTGTTATACGATACGTTATATCCCGAACTAGATAGCGTAAGCTTAGTATAGTATAGTATATAATATAATATTGTCAATCAATCAGTAAAATCTATTAATCTTGTTAAACTTCATTGTCAATTAAATTGTACTTTTTAACTAAATACATATAACGACTTAGATTACATATGTAACATAATTAATTAATACATAACTTGATATGAAAGTTATATAAACGGAACTCATAGATAATACTCGATGGCACCTCTGTAGCCAGCTGGGAAGGAGCAGTCTAATCAAGAAGCGTAGCACACGCTTCTTGATTAGACCGGGGTTCAAGCCCATCACCACCAAATACGGAGGATGTGGAAAGGTCAGGGAATGACCACCGCATTTCCCGGAGGCAATATGGCCTTAGTTGCTAATGCCCCTAAAAACCAAATCACACACACACACACACACACACACACACACACACACAATACTTGATACTGAAAAATATATACAGTCAGTCCTCGTATAACACGATAGTTGTGTTCCTAGAAAACTTCGTGCAATGCAAAATCGTGTAATATAAACAACAGGCCCTATAGAAAAAATAGGGTTAGGGGCCGACCACCCAAGATTGGACACACATTTTTAACCAAAACATTACCAAACACAATAAATAATCGTAATAAAACACTTACAGTTGAAAAATGTAAAATTAATAATTTAATCATTTAAATTTAGATTCTTACCTTAAAAGTAAATGAAGACAGCTTGAGGGAAAGGGGTTGAAACAGCGTAATTATGGGGAAAGTGGCGGCAGGTTGTCATCATTATCGGAACTGGGAGGTGGAGGAGATGGCCGATGAGGACTTTGGACGAAATGTGGTCACGCCAGAACTAGAGGGCTGCGGCTCATTTTCTGTCTCTTTCTTGGGTGTTTTCATAAAAAAGACATCTAGTTTCTGTTGTTTCGCAATCTTCCTCCTTTCACAAAGCAGCTGCTTATATGGCTCCAAAGCAGATCGAATTGTATGAAGTGCTCTTCTGCTTCTTTCTGCATTATAGTCGTTATCTTCTAGCCATTGCATACTTTTCTCAAATGGATTTAAAACTGAAGATAACTCTGAAGTAGAAAGCGGTTTTATGGTGGCGTTCAGGCATTCAACTTCGTCTTTCTCATCTTCCACCTGCCCTCCAGCAACAAGTTGTTGCAGTTCTTCAGTTGAAAGTTCTTCTTCATGAGACTGAAGCAACTCTTCTAAATCATCTTCATCCAATTCCTCAAAGCCAACCTGCTTTGCGAGGGCAACACAATGTGCTATTAATTTAGGAAGCTCATTTACAGGATCAAAGCCTTTAAAATCACGAATAAAATCTGGTAAAAGAGGCCGCCATGTAAGCATTCTTTTGTCACTTCATTCCAGGCCTCCACAATTATGTAAATTGCATTCTTAATGTTGAATCGCTTCCAGAAGTCTTTAACTGTTGGTGCATTTTCGCTCTCTGTTTCTGCTATCAGCATCTTAAATGTCTGTCTTGTGTAATAGTGCTTAAAAACAGCAATTACTCCTTGGTCAAGTGGCTGGATAAGAGATGTTGTGTTAGGCGGTAAAAACAGGATTTTGATGTTTGGTGACAGTTCAGCAAGGGTTGGAGGGTGACTTGGTGCATTGTCCAAAATAATTAAAATCTTAAAATCCAAATTTTTCTTTTTGCAGTAGCTTCGAAACACATCCTCAAACACATGTAGTAGAAGTTCAGTGAAGATCTGCCCTGTCATCCACCCTCTTCTGCTGTTCCTAAAGTAAACACCCAGGGTAGTCCTTGTGATCCCTTTTAACACTCGTGGATTGGCTGCATGATAAACTATAACAGGCTTCAGTTTCAAGTCGCCACTTGCATTTGCTCCTAACATAACGGTAAACCTATTCTTAGCAGCCTTGTAGCCTGGAGCTCGTGCTTCCTCTCTTGAGATATATGTTCGTGATGGCATTTTTTTCCAATACAGTCCGGTTTCATCAAAGTTGAAAATTTGGTCCAATGTATAGCCCTCTTCCTCAATTAGTTTTTTCAGTATCGGCGGAAATGCCTTTGCTGCTGCTTCATCTGCACTCGCAGCTTCACCTGATAATTTCACATTATGGAAAGCGTGACGTTTCCTGAAATTGTTGAACCAGCCACTACTGGCAGTAAAGGGAGGCACTTCTTGAGGGTTTTCAGCTTTATTTCTCAGGTCTTCAAATATTGCCAATGCTTTTGCTTTTATCGTAAGCAAACTTGTTCCTGATCTCTTCTTTGTTTGACCTTCTATCCAAACAGATAAAAGACGTTCCATCTCTTCCAGTTCTTTGTGTCTTGATCTAACTGATTTTGTTACACTTTGTGTTGTTCCTGCTATGAAAGTTGCTTTTATTTTTTCTGCATTCTTTCTAATTGTTCTCAGCGTTCCCTCATTTAGGCCTGTAGCACGCACAATATCGCATGTTCTTTCATTCCGGTCAAAGCGTTTCACAATTTCATATTTTTCTTCTATTGATATTGCTTTTCTTTTTCTCTCTGAAGTATTTTCACCAGAACGCTTCCTTTTTACACTTTTTTCAAGTATTTTACTAATTTTTTTGAGAATAGAGCACAATTATAAACTGAACAAAAATGAGGAGGCAAGCTTGATATACATAAACGCACAGCGAACAAGTAGCAACTGAATAAACGATGCAACGCCCGTGTACAAACTGAATAAACAATGCAGTAAAGGCGAAAACACACTATTCTCACATATTACATGCTTATGTTTTACTAAAGCACATTTCTGGAGGTCACTACCATAAAACAATAAAAACAATTTGCAGTTTCCAGTTTATTGGTGGTTCCTACTAGTGGAATCTGTTATAAACGGGTAGTAAAAGTCGATCTAATTACATTTGCGATAATACCGATACAGTAGCTGAAATTCTGTTGATTTTTACATTATTATGTTAAATGTGTTTCCCCTTCCACGAAATCATAAAAACAAAATTTCAGAATCTTCTCTTCATTCCTACTGTGTTGTGTTCAGTTGTGGTGATTCCGCCGCGTTCGACTACCATTTCTTGTAAACACAAAGACGAATCGTGCATAAGCGAATTCGGTTCGTGTTATGTAAGATATCGTTCCCCTATTTATAAATCGTGTATGATCGAATTCGTGTAATGCAAACACGTGTTATACGAGGACAGACTGTATAGCGTTATAACTGTGTTAGGATACAAGTTTAGGGTTATAATTTTGTACTGAAATTTAAATTTTATTGAAATTAAATCGAAATCATGATTCAGACTAGAGCAGCAAAGCAAAAGGCTCAAGCTAATGGGAGTGCTGTGGCTCAGGGGAGAACTGAAGGGGCAGTTGCACTCTGAATCACAGCCTTTTAAAATGCACTGCTTGCATGATGTTTGTGGAGCAATCAGGTATGGGACATGATATTGCCATGGGGAATGTCTTTGTGTGTGTGCACGATGTAAGGAGTGTAAGGAAATCAGGTGAAAACTCGGCGTTGTTATGGGCCTATATGAGAGCTTGAAGGACAGGGTGGACGCCCTCGAAGGATCTAAATTGAGGGACAATCAAGCTCTCAGCTGCCCACATCAACGCCAGAGCTTGCACTTGGTCATCACGCAACACAGCAGCAACCCCAGGCAGAATGCGCTGGTCCCACAGGAACTAGTAGTTGTTGGTGACTCTATTGTCAGGGAAACGGGGAACATGCTTTGTAAAAAGGATAGGTGGAACAGGACCAGGTTATATCTGCCAGGAGCAAAGGTTGATGAAGTTGTAGAGCGGATATCATCTTTTAAAAGATGTTATATACGTTGTAGAGCGGATATCATCTTTTAAGGTGATATAGTTGCACCTGTTGGCACTAATGATATTAAGAGTAGGAGACCGGCAGAATTAAAAGTACAGGTCACTGTTGAAGAACTTATCTTGGAAGCTACTAGGCTTTATATACCAACTAAGCAATATTGTTCAAGGTTTAGGCCTAAATGGATGTCTTATGAACTAATGAGACATATGGCAGAGAAGAAAAATGCATGGGATAAATTAATGGGTGACATGGAAGGCTATGATAGATATAAGCTGGTCTGTAACCAAGTCACAAAGGAGATTAGGCAGGCAAAAGCAGATTATGAGAAATCCTTGGCAAAGGATGCAAAGAAAAACAGAAAAGAGTTCTTCACCTATGTAAACTCTAGAAGGAAAGGGATGAAGATTGGTCCACTGGATATTGATGGTTCAACAGTTGAGGATCCTGCTCAGGTGGCTAACAATCTAAACGAGTATTTTGCATCTCCATTCACGCATGAGGAGTTATTCAGGAAGGAGAATGATGTAGGTAAAGTAAACATTGGCAGTGAGCTGGATGATTTTGTAATAACTGAGAGGAAAGTGGAGGAGAGATTGTTGAGGATAAACATAAAAAAGGCACCTGGGGTGGATGGGATCTATCCAGTTATATTAAAGGAGGCAGCAAAGGAAGTAAGCAAACCCTTAGCCATAATTATGAGAGCTTCTTTGGACTGAGCGGAGGTACCCATAGACTGGAGATGTGCAAATGTGACCCCAATTCACAAAGGAGGATCAAATGGTAAAAATGGTAAACCACAAGTAATTATAGACCTGTGAGTTTAACTTCTGTTCCAGGAAAATTAATGGAGGCACAGGTAAAAGAAGCACTGCAGGATCATCTAGACAAGACTTCAGTTATAGCTCGGACACAGCCTGGTTTTGTTAAGGGAAAGTCTTGCCTGACTAATTTGATGGATACTATGATGCAGTCACAAAAGAACTGGATGCAGGGAATAACTTTGATATTATATATTTGGATCTTAGCTTTTGATGCTGTTGCACATGGAAGACTGCTGCACAAATTGGAGCAGTGTGGCATTGGAGGCAAATTTCTGCTATGGATAAAGGGATGGTTGAGGGGGAGAAGACAGAGAATGGTAATCAATGGACACTGCTCATCATGGACTAATGTTATTAGTGGAGTCCCTCAGGGTTCAGTGTTGGGTCCATTGTTGTTTTCTGTATTTATAAATGATATTGATGATGGTATATCAAGCTTAATGTCCAAGCTTGCAGATGATACAAAGGTTAGCAGGGTTGTTAAGGACACTACTGACGCTATGCTGCTGCAACAGGAGCTGGAAAGGTTGAGCAGATGGGCTGAGAGGTGGCAAATGAAATTTAACATTGACAAATGTAAAGTACTACATATGGGAAACAGCAACCCCAGAGTAATATATCAAATCTGTGGTACTACACTGACAGTGGTAAAGAATGAAAAGGACCTGGGGGTAATTGTGCAGGCAAATATGAAAGTTTCTGAACAGTGTAGACGGTCTGCAAGAGTAGCTTGTGGTGTCTTGCCAGTGATATACAGGAATTTTTCCAGCAGGGATAAGGAGGTGATTATTCCCTTGTATAATGCAATCGTTAGGCCACACCTTGAGTACTGTATACAGGTCTGGAGGCCTCATTTCAAGAAGGATGTAGAGCTGCTGGAACGAGTACAGAGAAGGGCAACAAGATTAGTGAATGGAACAAAGGGTTGCTTAAGAAGAAAGGCTTAAGTTTTGCAAATTACAGTGTCTGGAGACTAGGCACTGGCGAGGTGATCTGATAGAGGTGTATAAAGCCTTGAATGGTTTGAGCATGCTCAATGCTGATAGGATTCTCCCTCTTGGTCAGAATAATCACCTGAGAGGGAATAAATTGAGATTGAGGAAAGAAAGGTGCGGAAATTTGCCTATAGCCAGCGGGTAGTTGGTTGGTGGAACAGACTTCCATCCCTTGTTGTGGAAGTTGATAGCCTAAATAAATTTAAGGCTCAGCTGGACAGGTATTTCGAATGAACGGAGGGGTGAAATGGAAGTGTTTTTTTTTTTTTTTTTTTTTTGGCTGTTGCTGCATAAGCTTGCTTTCTTGTATCATATGCCTCTGCTAATGCTAAGTTAAATATTATTAAATAAAAAGCGATTAGCCTATATGATGATCTGAAGAAATCTCACCCTAGAAAAAAAAAAAAAAAATGTGGAACTATTTAAAGCTAGCAAGGGCTGGTTCAATAGATTTAAAATTCAGTGAGAAGCTGTCAAGGAGGAGTCGAAACTTTCAAAAAAGAACTTAAAATTATTGAAGAGAGGTGTTATACTTTTTAACATAGATGAAACAGGACTTTTTTGGAAACAAATGCCTAAAAGAAGTTTCACATCAAAAGAAGAAGAAAACATGCCAGGCTTGAAAGCGGCGAAGGATCGGTTGACTTTATTGTTGAGTTGTAATGCTGCGGGAGATTTTAAAGTAAAACCCCTTTTAGTTTACTAGGAAGAGAGCCAAAGTACAACCCAAAATCGACCAAAGATACGAAAAGTCGACAGCTCATGGCCATCAGATTAATAGATTCATGATTTTAATTGATATTTTAAGTTTAAATTTTGACTGCTTCCATAATTATATATGTATGTAACGAAGTTTATTTTATATGTACAGATTTTTAATATTAAAAAATTTGACTGTCATTTGGCGTCTTTTCACTACCGTTTATTATTTGAGAGTCGCGATGGTATAGACCGTGACTTACAAATACATATGTTACATTACGGGGAATATGGTGCTCGCTTAGCGCTGATTCACTTAGCGCTCTGTTTTTCCAGAACAAATTATCAGCGTTAAGCGGGGGTAATTTGAATTCCTGTAGATTGTCATTTTCAGGAAATGTGTGAATGGAGTTCGAAAACTTAAGTTGAAGGGATTAAATGAGGAACAAGAAAAGTCTTGTGAAGTTTGTCATTGTGTACTTTGTTGCAGACTCCGGGGCTCCACCGTTCTTTTCATAGCGAGCCAAAACTCTGGCCGTGTCAGTGTAGTGTAGGTTTGTGTAGAGTGGTGAGTTTGTCTGCTAGATTTGTTGGCCAGTGGGGGGGGTGGGAGAATAATGGGAGAAGTGGGTTGAGTAGGTTAGGAGAGGAAATAGAGATAGATAGGTGGGGGTGAAAGCAATAGGCATTCCTATAGAGGTCAGAAGATATCAGGTAAAGAGTTCAGAGATAGGTGTAGTAGATGGACAGTGGTATCCAGATTGCAGTAACTTGCTGACCCCTAGTGGGGTCAGCAAGTTACTGCAAACCTCAGAAGTGATAATCCCACCCTGGTAACCAAGGTCGCCTAAATTCCTACCCCTAGGAGGAGTTGGCTTCGAAAATCCTGCTCCAGAAGAGCTAGCATGCAGTAGCTAAGAAGGATCCTATTCAGCATTACCAAAAAAGCAGATCACAAGACAGATCCCGCCCCAGAAGAGGGTCAGCAGTCAAATTTGGGAGTCAAATCATTGTGTCAGCAAAGTAGAAGTTCAAGAGGATAGTTGTATGCAGAGAAGTCCTGCCACAGAGGGGGGTCAGCAATAGGTGTTTGGTTTGAAAGAGACAGATATCATATCCCAATTTGGTCAGTTTTGACTGATGAGTTGTCAAATGATAGTCCTGATTTGGACCTGAAGAGTCTCTAAGCAGGTCAAAGTTTATTCACAGGTAGATGTCAAGCCCAGGAGTGAGGTCCATTCTTGGCCTTCTGTAGCCTCTGGCGTAGATATAGTACAGCGGTTTCCAACCTTTTTTGACTCGCAAACCCCTTTCAACATAATATTTTTTTTCGCGAACCCCTTTCAACATAATACATGTAGTATCTTGACATGTATAGTAGCCAACATAATACAGTAAACCCCCGCTATTTCGGGTATCAGTATTCGCGATCGCTGATTTAATATAAAATGAAGCCTAAAAAAATGTGAATTTTAAAGCGCCGTGAATATTTTCAGCCATACAAAAACATGGGCGTGGCTAAAAATATCTTTCATTGTCAAAACAGCGTTCAGTGGGTGGGGGGGAGAGGGGTGACAAAATCGCGAGCGTGGATGTTTCTCACTAATCCTTGTTCAGTATGTGTTATGTGCTTGTCATGGAAGGTTTGGTCGTTTGCTTTTAATTTATATGCTTATAAATTGAATAAATTTATCAATTTATAAATTGATAAATTTATTCAATTTATGTAGATTTATTATCACTTACAAAAGTGATAAATCTACTGTTTTGCAGTGTAAAACAGACTTTTTTGAATGTGTTAACGGAAGAAGTGCCTTTATTGTGGACAAGTTCTTTTTTACCCGTACAAAAATATGGCTACGAATAACAAGAGAAATGTGAAAATATTAGCATTAGCATTAGTAGAGGCATTTGATGCAAGAAAGCAAGCTTATGCAGCATCAGCCAAAAAAAAAAAAAAATAAATAAATAAAAAATAACCACTTCCACTTCACCCCTCTGTTCGTTCGAAATACCTGTCCAGCTGAGCCTTAAACTTATTTAGGCTATCAACTTCCACGACAAGGGATGGAAGTCTGTTCCACCTACCTACCAACCACCCGCTGGCTAAATGCAAATTTCCGCACATCTATCCTACATCAGTCTTTCCTCAATTTGAATTTATGCCCTCTCAGGTGATTATTCTGAGCAAGAGGAAGAATCCCATCAGCATTGAGCATGCTCAAACCATTCAAGGCTTTGTACACTTCTATCAGATCACCTCGCTGGTGCCTAGTCTCCAGACACTGTAATTCGCAAAACTTAAGCCTTTCTTCGTAAGAGCACCCCTTTGTTCCATTCACTAATCTTGTTGCCCTTCTCTGTACTCGTTCCAGCAGCTCTACATCCTTCTTGAAATGAGGTCTCCAGACCTGTAAACAGTACTCTACGTGTGGCCTGACCATTGCCTTATACAAGGGAATAATCACCTTCTTATCCCTACTAGAAAAATTCCTATATATCATTGACAATACACCATGACCTACTCTTGCAGCCCGTCTGCACTGCTCAGAGAACTTCATATCTGCCTGCACAACCACCCCCACTGTTAGTGTAGTACCACAGAGTTGATACGTTGCTCTGGGGTTGCTGTTTCCCATACGTAGTACTTTACATTTGTCAATGTTAAACTTCATTTGCCACCTCTCAGCCCATCTGCTCAACCTTTCCAGATCCTGTTGCAGCAGCATAGTGTCAGTAGTGTCCTTGACAACCCTGCCAACCTTCGTATCGTCTGCAAACTTGGACATTAAGCTTGATATACCATCATAAATATCATTTATAAATACAGAAAACAATAAAGGACCCAATACTGAACGCTGAGGGACTCCACTAATAACATTAGTCCATGATGAGCAGTATCCATTAATTACCACTCTCTGTCTTCTCCCCCTCAACCACCCCTTTATCCATAGCAGCAATTTGCCTCCAATGCCACACTGCTCCAATTTGTGCAGCAGTCTTCCATGTGCAACAGTATCAAAAGCCTTTCTAAGATCCAAGTACATAATATAAAAGTTATTCCCTGCATCCAGTTCTTTTGTAACTGCATCATAGTATCCAATCAAATTGGTCAGGCAAGACTTCCCCTTAACAAAACCATGCTGTGTCCGAGCTATAACTGAAGTCTTGTCTAGATGATCCTGCAGTGCTTCTTTAACCAGTGCTTCCATTAATTTTCCAGGAACAGAAGTTAAACTCACAGATCTATATGAAAGAAGGTGATGACATTAGCGAATAAAATTGAGTTATTAGACAAAATTTCTAATGGTGAAAGTCTCTTCAATGGCAAAACATTATAAAATCAATGAGTTAACGGTATGATCAATCAAAAAATCGGAAGAAAAAATCTGCCGTAGTGTCCGTGAAAACGCGCTAATTGCTTCAAAAATTTGCTCTGTAACTCGTGATGTTAAATTAGAAAAAAATGGAAAAGGCTTTAAATCTGTGGATAGAACACCGAACTCAAAATAAAATTCCGTTTAAGTTCACTCATCATTTGTGAAAAGGCAAAACTCCTTTATCAACACTTTAGCGAAACTGGTGATAGCATTGACGGGATAAGTTTTTTTGCTAGCAAAGGCGCTGGTTTGAAAGATTTGTTTGAAATTTCTAATAAATATTACATTTAATATTAAATTGTTTCTTATTTTCATTTCGATGCCATATGCTTGCATTTCACTATGTACTGTCTATGTACAGTCATATTATGAAGTACATATAATACATACATAGACAAAATTTTAGACTAGTTTTTCTTATATATTTCATACTTTGGAACGGAACTCCTTTATTACCATGGAAGCAATAACTCAGTATTCGCGTTTTCGGTATTCGCGACATTTCTCAGGAACGTAACACACCCCACCCCGCGAATAGCGGGGGTTTACTGTATATTTAAAGTAGTAGTAGCAGTAGTAGTGGCACGTAGTTTGGTGGTCACGGGCTCGAACTGGGGTTCGAGCCCGTGACCACCAAATATGGAGGATGCGGAAAGGTCAGGGAATGACCACCGCATATCCGCGGAGCAATATGGCCTTAGTTGCTAATGCTCCTAAAAACCAAATAACAAACATACAAACAAACAAGCTTAAGACTGGTGATTGCTACATCTGGAATAAAACGTTTGGTGGTGGTCCTTTGTTGGTGTTATCCTAGCATGACTGCCATAACTGATAAAAGTGGGTTTTTTTTTTTTTATGTTCCTCTTTACCTCTTGTATATCATTAGACACGTCCAAATTGTATCTCAAGATGGTAGAAGAGAACTTTCTGAAGTTGATTGAGGCCACAGCAGATGACCTCCAAGGCCAGGGGCAAAGTGCCAACGAGGACCTGGAGGACTGAGGTGCTCACAGCAGCACACCCTGGATATTGTGAGTAACGTGGTACTTTGGATACTCTGCAGCTTATTTGAATTTTATATCAGGGTGGCTCTGTGGCACCAAGCCGCAGCACCATAACAAATTATAGGCAAGAAAACAGCTTTATAAAGCTGCACTAATCAAGTACATCTTGATTAGTGCAGCATACTTCCTGATTTTATTGCAATAAAGTAAGTTTGCAGTCCAGGATGATACCCAGATAATTGAGCTCAGGGACAAGTCTTATAGAAGCTGTTCCAATTTTGATGGTTGGGAGTCTCCTAGTGTCAAGGTTTCCTCTTTGAGAAAAATCATTTTTGTCTTTTCATTAGAAATTGTGAGTTTGTTCTGCACAGTCCAAGAATACAGCAGCGAGATAGAAGCATTAGCTCTATCTTCAAGAAGATAGAGCTAATGTTGTCCAGGACAGTCAGTACATGATCATTGCAAATGTTATGCAGTCAGCCTGGCCCAAATCCATAGCAAGAAACTCATCAAGCACAGATACAGATTGACCACAAAAATGGGTGAAGTGGTGCATTATAACCATAGTCAGTTTTGCACCATAAAAAAACAAAAACAACCAAACACAAAAATGGTCCAAGTACAGAACTCTGGGGGAAACCTCTGGTGACAGGTCTTTAAGATAGGGAATGCACAAGAAGTCTTCTTCTGAACACCTTATCTGCAAAGTTTCATGAACTGGGGCAAGTCCAAAGGCAGACAACTTTGCATTAAAACTATCATATCCGGTGAGCAGACAAGAAATGAATAATCCTGGGATGAGCCATCTGAGCTGTTGTTTATTGAATTCCTTAGCAATACCTAAGGTTGTTATTCCATGATTGTTGCCAGAGCGTTACTAATTCCATTCTAATTCTGTTCCTCTCCACTGAGATCTGATTAGATAAGTCACCATGCCTCGAGTAGTGCAAACAATTCCTTCTAAGATGGTATTTGAGATGGTAGGAGACCTCAAGGTAAACCAGTAATTTCCTGCAGGGCCCGGGTTGAGACCGTCCTGCAGGCTCTGAAAATCATTAGTAAAATTGTTCTTTGAGCCTGAGTGAAATGTTTTTTCACTGCCAAAATATCAATATGATGTCCCCAAGCACCAGAGCTCTGTACTTGGAAGGAAGATGGAAGATACAGTCATAGTAAAGTTTAAGTGTGTGCTCCTTAAAGACCCATCCCTGCAGGTAACCCTAAGAAGCTTGCCAGCACATACCTCTTGACCTTTTATTCAATAAATTTGGAATGGGGAACCAAAGAGAGTTTGGCATCCAGGAGCACACCTAAATATTTATGTTTTTTTCATATTTGATCTGTTCCTTTCTGTATTTGATCTGTGGTGATCTTCAAACATTTAGATTTCCCTTAAGAATCATTTGTCTCCTTTTTTAGAACATAAACTGAGAACTTACTGGTGCAGCACCATTCAGAGAGATTATTCAGCATATCTGTGTTCTCTAGCTGTAACCTTGAGTACCCATATACAATCATCTGCTTAGCCAAATTTGGCAGTGTTTGGATGTTGTTTTGCCAGCCATTTGTCAAAAACAGCATTCCAGGAAAGGAGTTTTTGACAAATGGCTGGGATCATTCCTAGATCCTAGAATTTGACAAATTCTAGGATTGAGCCCTGGGGGCACCCTCTAGTTATTGGTTTGGAGCTTTCATCTATGCCAGGTTTAATAATAAGCTTTTTGTTGTCCAGGTAAGTCGTCATCAATCGATATATGGGACTTGACACCCCGGCCTCTCAGAACCTCTCCAGGACACTCTGCCACGAAAGGGTGTCAAAGTTCCATTTGAAGTCCACAAAGAGACAGGGCATATTTCCTGTCAGTAATGCTAGTGCCATCACAGACCTGATAGCATTCTCAGCTCTTTTGCATTTCTTGAAGCCATATTTGGTGGTGCAGTGAAGATTTCTAGATTGGTATGCAGTCGTAAATCTGACTATGATAAGTTTCTCCAGGATTTTGCCAATATTAGAGAAGAGAGCTATTGGCCAATAGGAGTCAGGTTTGTCTCGATTTTTGATGTGAAAACATCTTTGGCAGCACCTACTAAATTTTTCAGACTGAAGTAAAACTGATTGGTAAAAACATGTGAGATGGAAGTGACACAAATGATGTCACTTCCTAAATGACGCTAACTCAATCACTAACGTTGATTCGGTAGAGTAAGTAGCGAGTAGGAGCATAAAACATTACATCATTCATAACTTCAGTTCTGTGTGTGCGATTTTAAAAATTTAAATGGTTTTGATTTTCGTCAAAGATGTTTTCACATAAAATAAAATATCTTTTGTGTATATAGGGCAGCTTTCCCAAACTGTGTTCTGAGAGATGTGAACAAGTGTTCTGTGAAAAATCGTAATTAATAAATTAAATAAATTTGCATATTTGTAGCGTACACCACTATTATATCATTATAATTTTTAATATAATTTTTTTTGGTTATTAATATACTGGCATAGACTAATAATCAAATAGACTGCAGAACACTTTATTTTGGTGGACTTTGGCATAGAGAAGTATGTGTATAGGTAATGACATCTACAAAAAAATTACAATGTAGTGATCTAATATTCCATTCATATGAGATTTAGCCTGGACTACACAGGTTGATGGAGAGGGGGAAGCAAACTAATATCATAACTAAACTCATTTCCTTGTATAAATTTTTTTTGATAATTTTATCAATATTTTGAAATATTATTATTAAAATAAATGACCATGGATTTGGTTGAAAAAAGGAACTTTAAAACAAGAAGCAAGTACTTCTAGTATTGCAACTGTGGTCGATGAAAACGAACACAATATTGTCACACATCAAAGTGAAGATGAACAATCGCAGCCCAAAAATCCCCTAATAAAAGACCAAAATTAAAGTACGATGACAGTTATTTGAATTTCGGCTTTACATGTGTTGAAAATAAAGATGCTCCTGATCTACAGTGCATCGTATGTAATAAAATATCAGCAAACAGTTCTTTGGCTCTCACTAGACTTGTGTTTTGTAAGTGTTCCGTAAATATATTGTGAGATGAAAAGTGTTTTGTGACTGAAAAAGTTTGGGAAACACTGATATAGGGTACACATGAGTTCTTTTAGGATGATCTTGATCTGCACTGTTTTCCACAAGGAGGGAACACTCCAGCACGAAGGCACAAGTTAAGGAGATTATGATTTTGGGAGAGATGACCCAGATCCATTTGATAACATCAGCCTTCATGAGATCAGGTCCAGGACACTGCCCCAGTCTGGTTTGTTTTCACTGCAAAAAACAATTTCCACCTTTAGGAATGATTCCTTGTGCAGACTGCCTTGATGTATCAGGTGATCTAGATGCATAAATGGTTTGTAGGCTACTCTCTTGCTGGAATAAGTCGTGTTGCATAATGACATCCAGCGTATTGTTCGCAGCTTGCAACCAAGTTGTTGGCTCAGGTTTACCCTGAATTTCTAGTCATGAATTTATCCATGACAAGCTTGTAGATAGCTTCCAGGGATCCTCATTACCAGTCCTACTGACAGTTTCCCAAACTTTCTTTTTTCCTTAGTTTACAGAGAATGGCAATGAGATTGATGAGAGAAACAAAGGGTTGCTCTTACCAAGAAAGGCTTAAGTTCTGCAGATTACATCGTCTGGAGGCACCTGCAAGATGATTGTCTGATTTCAATGTGTAAGACCTTGAATGGTTTGAGCAAGCTTGGTACTGATGGGACTTGAATTTATGCACCTGAGGGGACATAAATTCAATTGACAAATAGATGTGCAGAAATCTGCCTTTAGCCAGTGGATAGTTGATTGCTGGAACAAACTTCCATTTGTTGCTGTGGCAGTTAGCTTAAATAAAATGGATGGGTGAAATGGGGGGGGGGTTGCTTATGCTGTATAAGCTTGCTTATACTACCTCTACTAATGCTAGATGATTCTATGGATGATGACCCACCTCTTTCTTTGTAGACTTCCTGAATTCGAAGTATTCCATCATGTGGTCTGCTATTTCTCTTGGAATTTTGGTACTGTCTTCTGGAGATACTCATATGATCTAAGTTGAGTTAATCATTGGTCCACCTGTGGATGTGGAGAGATCTGCATTTTCTCCTGGGAATGCAAGCTTCACAGGCAGAGATGATGAGTTTTTGGAATTCTAATGCTTGTTCTTCAGATAGAAGGCTTTTTAACCAGTTATGTTATCTGTAGTAGCAAAGTTTCTGATGTGGAGTTCAAAGATATCCCAATCTGCAAGTTTACTGTTGTATCTTTTGTATTCAGGAAGGTTTCTTGTTCTTCCGATATTGACAGGTGGAGCAATGCTGAATGTGATGGATTATGGTTGCTTCCACTCCACGAGGTATGAACTTGCCAGTCTTGGACTTAGTTGTAATTTCTTTCATTTTCCAGACTAACAATGAAATTTCATTTGTCAGACTAATCAATGTAGGAGTCTCCAGTTGGTGCACGCACGTTGGGAGATATCCCGAGGTATTGCCAACTTTCAGGTCATCAGCATTAATGAGTTTCTCTAGTAGGTCTTTACTGTCAGTCCAAGGGCTATTCCACAGCAAGGAATTGCTGTTAATATCAGTTGCAATAATTATATTACCATGGCTCAGCTTCAAGATTGCACATAAACTTATTAATATTTATTTTATTTGCAAGAATGACTCATTGTTAGAAGCAGACAAGGCCACAAACACATAACATGGCAACAGTTACAAGCAAGGCTGACTGATTAGATCATGAGTGCTTCTCTCCTGCATGTTCCTGTCCGGTTCCCAGAAATGTCAACCTTAATCTCAGTTCTGTACTTAGGGAAAGGTGCATGAGGCGGTAGCCTGGGGCCCACAGATATTGGAGGTGGGCCCCAGGAGAGAGAAAAAAAACACGAATCTTTATATTTTGTAGTATTACAACTTTTTTGTTTAAACAGGTCGGTAAAAATAATTGCCCCCCCCCATTATATTTATATATGCAAGGTTTTTTTTTTTTTTTTTTTACTCTGGTATCTTTAAAGATGGCCCTGCAAGAGTTTATTGCCTTAGGCCCTGAGAAGTGCAAGTATGGTCCCGCTTAACCTTCAGTTCGCACGATACCGTTTGCTGCTCTTGCTTTTGACTTGACATCGGTGGATTCCTTCGAACCAGTAATGGCTCTGTGTTAATTGTTAAGCTTTAATTCTCTCTGGAGAATTATAATACTTTTTCCATTTTCTTGACTGATTTTTCTCAGGATTTGGAAAAACAAAAATTTCCCAAGATATGCTAGGAAGGAATTCCCACATGGAAACACTAGCACTGACTGAGTATGCACATGCAGTGTTCACAGCTTGCTGACTGAAATGAGACCCAAAGAGTCCGAGATTCTGCTGGGGTCACAACTTAAGCACTCCTATCTAAACATATAAACTTGACCACTGGATCTGACACTACCTGATTTGACTGCAAACACCTAATGGTGTATGATGCTGATGCTGCTACAATGTGGGATGATTCCAGAATAGATCTCCTGGATGGTTCCTCAGTGCATGCTGGGTGTCATCAAAGCTGACACCCAGTGTGGTGTGGGATGAATTCAGGGCATCTCAGCTGCCAAAGCAACCCTGAATAAGCAAAGGACTTCACAACTCTAAAGGTATGAATTGCTGATACCATTAGGTGTGGGATACTGATGCTGTCTCAGTGTAGGAAAAGTGCCTGGACTCTTAGGCACCAAACTGACAAAATGGTGTGGGACTACAGGGGAAGTCAGATCTAGAGGAACCCTACTATAAATAAAGGACTAATCAAAGATCTATTTCAGGTCACTTTGACCCCCCCACCTGACTGATGCAAATAGCAAGTACCACTGGATATCTGGAGAGGAGTAGTGGAGGTCAGCTACTTGCATCAGCCTGGGATGAATCTTATAGTAGCCACCAGGGCTATGCTGGCACACCCCCATTCATCTATGTTGATAGGGGTCCAGCAGTATATTCTGCAACTCATGGCCAGAAGTTTCACTCTCCCGTTGGCCATGCATCTTTATGACCATGATGTTAGTTTCCCTGTGTTTAGATTGCTGCAGATGTCTTCCATCTTGTCATGGGATTGCAGCACCCATGTGGCGACCTTATGGGTTTTACCCATGACCTTTACTCCCCCAACATCCCTCCCAACTCTACCCCCATATTTCTTCCTACTGACCTGGCCAGCCTCCCCATTGCAAAGGATGGTAACTAAGAGTTTGTGGCCTCTACAAGATCCCTAGGCTAAGTGGCTGGATGAACACCATAACAACACAACCCTACCATCTAGCCTCTACATAGTTCTGTATTTGTCGTGGAGTTGGGGGAACCCCCCAGTGCTGCTAGTCAAATTGCACTATACACTATGTCCAAGTAATTATCACTTTAAAATCAGCACAAACCAACCAACCAACCATGTTCTTTATACTTAATATTTGTCAACTTTTTCAAGATCTTGTGTTTCTTTCAAATGTACAGAGTGGGCTACTGGAATTGACCCGTATTTATTTCCAATGTGGAGCAACACGCCTTTGAGACTCCTCTTTAAGTCAATAAAAAGTCTCCACTCTGTAGGATTAACTAATTCCTAAATAGTTCATTAAGTCATTTGTATTACTGCAAAAAAATAATACAATCGTCCTCAGAAAAATAGAGGACTAGTTGTCATTCTATGTGTCTGTACCATGATGAAAATGCCCCATGAGCTAGATTTTTTGACTTAAGTTTGGAACCAAGAAGTTCTGTAGATTCCTTTGGTAAATTTAAATCTCTTACCACATCATTGAGTCCATGCTGTAAAAACAGTTCAGGGCTGGACTCAGTGTCTCTAGGTATGTTGACTTCAGTTTTGTCTTCAGAAGCTTCACTTTCAACACTCTGCTGCTACATTCTCCAGTATAACTGGAGCATGGAATTGGTAGGTCATCTAATATTTGTGTATCCTAATATGGAATATTAGGATACACAATGCCCTTCATACTCCTTGTATTTTATCCCTCTACATTAACTAAGCAAAAGTAATGGTCATCACAGTGGTTTGTAGACCTCTGCCAAATCATGGAAATTGCAAATGGCATAGTCTTCTTTTTAACACTTTCCACAATCGCAATGCTCAACACAGAGTTCAGCAGACTTTATGTGGTGCCATCGTTTATTTTGGTCACCAAGTTTCACTCCAAAATAAGCACAATACACATTTTTACAAATTCTGTAATATCTTGTTTTGCTTGAGGACTACATAACTTTCACAAATATAACAAAACAAGTTCAGATTGTTCAAAGACTTGCGTAAAGACTTACTCACTTTTCAGGAAAAGTCTCACACAATAACGTCAAAAATAAACTGAGCACTAATAAATACTGCTGCATGGAGCTCTCAAGGTCAAGAAACAAATGACAGAGCAATTTTGCCAAGATGTGAAGATTTAGTTTACAAATCCCCAGCATTTACATCTAACTTAATACACTCAATAATACAACTCATGACATCAACTTAAGCATTTGTGAAAAAACTTGATATAAAAATACAAATAACATTTCTGAAATCAGCATAAAAAACTGAGTTAAAAACAGCCATTAGTTTACAAACATCGAAAACCATGCAAAGTGGTGTCATCCATCACAAAATCCGTAAATGCTGGTCATCGGGTAACCTCCAGTCGGGCAAAGATAACTTAGTTAATTTTAATCCTTTTAAAACTCAGTCATCTCTTAAATCTCGAAAAAAGGAGTCTACTTTTGTGTGATGGAGGATAACTTTGTCTTGATTGATTGTTGGGGGTTTTTTTTGTTTTTTTTTCTCTCTCTTGAAAAGTCAGTTGAGGGAACAATCTGTCTTGACCTTTTAAAGCAATATGTCCTCTCACTACTGGAGAAACCACATGCAGTGTATAAAAATTACAGTACAGGCAACTCTTGGTTTCTGAATGTTCGATTTACGAACATTCGCTATAACGAATGTCACAATTCATTCAAAATTTCTACTTAAAGTCTCCAATAGATAGAGTTCCTTATAAAACGAAATGCCAAACCAGTGGCATAGCTACCATGTATGCAGGCAAGGCAATTGCCTCTGGGCCCGGGCCCTTTAGGAGCCCGGTGTCTTTGGCTGTCTCCTGTTTTTGCAATTTTCATTAATTAAGTAGGGACCTGAACATGTCCTTTGCCTCCGGGCCCGAAAAAAAGTAGCTACGCTAGTGTGCCAAACATATAGTGAACATAATTGTAAGATTGAAATAAATAAACATTTTAAAAAATGTATTTATTACAATTAATTATCAGAAAATTATTATATGATAATTATACTGAACTGTCCTTGTTTAATAAAACTAATCTAGGCAGTAAAAAAACATCGGTTTACATGCCATGCTGCATAGAATGTTGAACTCTGATGAAGATATTGACAGTAAAAGTTGAATACATATGTATGTACAATACGTATATTATGTTAGTACTCATTTTCTTTATTTCTATTTTGTAACCCTTTGTTTTTAATTAAAATTAACAAGTACGATATCTTGTTTTTTTTATTCTTTCTTGTTTTATTTTATGTTATGTATCGTATATGATAACCATAATGCATACATATATTATAATAAAACGTATTGTATAGACCATTTGATGTTTAGTACATGGTTTTAATCCTTTAAAATGGCTGCTAACGTGTACGATATGTATCATAAAAGCTGAGGAATGCAAGATACACACGTAATGAACAACATCTTGGAACGGAACTCGTTTGTAAACCGAGAGTTGCCTATAATCCAAAGGGCTTTGTTCTTGATCAGTCCATGATTGATTGATTTATTGATCGTTGGATCCCCTTCCCCCTGAAAAGTCAATTAAGGGAACAATCTACCTTGACCTTTTAAAGAATTATGTGCTCTCACAGTAGGAGGAATATCAGAATATTTTTTCATAAGTACTGGGGCCCCCATTTCATTGATATTTTGATGTATGTGACACTTCATGCCATTTTCCTAATTGTCGGAGCTGGCTAGTATGAAAAGCATAACAGTTCCGTGTCTTGTTTTGCCTACATTGTTAATTATTTTAATCAGATTTTGTCATTTCATATCGTTTGACTATTTTTGATTGGTTAGACATCTTGCTATTTCATTTATTGTTTTTTTGATGTACAGTATTGTAATAAATGTATTGGTTTTGGTTAACATATAATGAATGTTGTTCTGGAGAGTGTATTTGGTTTTAATTGAATAAATAAATATTATTGCCATAAACACTGGAAAAAATTTATAATCAGCATGTGTTTTAGGCAGATCAGAGAAAATAAATATTCAGAAAAATAATTTTTTCATTTATTCGAAATAATTTTTTCTTATATAAATTTAGAAGACGCACAAGTATGCTGTTGAAGCTGAAATATCAAGTATGGGAGAGAGTCAGCTGTTTACTGTTCCTGAAGAACCTGAAAAAGAGGTTGGTTAATAGTACTTTTTTTAAATGATTTTTGTAACTTTTCTAATTAGTGCTATAGTATTTGCTTATATTGAGTCTAATTGTAGTACACCAGGTTTGTCACTTGTTTTGGAGATTGGAGGAATTCTTAAAGGCCTCTTCAGTTTCAGGTTATAGCTAACTAACCACATCTAGAGATCAGCAAGTTAGCAGGCAAGGCTGTAGTTTACCTCATCTCAAGTGAAGGAAATAGTTTTTCCTCCATGAGTTAATTCAGCTTTTTCAGTCTGCAGAAAATTTAAATCTGCCTGTGAAAAATACTGGCACAATATGCCCGAAGTTGCTGTAAAAACAACAGGTTGTTGGTAAGAAACAGTAATCACTTAGTTAATTAATAGAACTTAATTTACCATTATTTTGAAATTTGACTTAAAGAAAATAATAGCAAAGCTTAACTGACGGTACTCACCTCAAATAATCCACTTAGTTGTATGGTGTTTAAGACAAAGTTGTGGAAATTCATTTAAGTTGCATAGAAATGGAATTTAAAAATAAATAAGAGTAGGGATTATTAAAAACCTGTAATTAAAATTTGCCCAAAGGAAGAATTGCACCACATCATCCCCTGGTTGTCCTACAAATTGTTGAAACTATGAAGAACTAATAAATGAAGCCAATAGTCATAATGGATGGGTTTCGCAATAACGTCTTCAGTTGGCAATAATAAGAGAGAAAAGGGATTGTATATTTAAAGAAATCCTAAGTTCCCGTGATGCATTCAGGACACGTGGGAACTTGACATGTGCAAGGTTCCGGACGGGTGAAAGGTTTGCTGGGACTTTCGTATTCAAAACGTTAAACTTGGTGCTATGGTGACACCATTCTATGACAAGTGCTTCGTGTTGGAAAATTTTATGACTTGACTTTAATTTTATAATTGTGATAGCTGAGTCAATTGGGGGGTTGTGGTTGTGGGAATGTACATGCTGCGTGAGTTCGGTGCCAGCTAGATTGGTCTTAAAGCTGTTATAGTGATAATATGCACGAGTGTTAGAAGTTTTAATTGTACTGTATTTAGTAGTAGTACTCCTGAGATAGCATGCGTTACAATTTGATTGGCATTTAATCAAGTAAACAATGTTGTTAATGTCACATATTGGATATTCGTGCGTTTCTTTGTATGTGTTAAACATAGTCCCCAGTTTGTTGTATGATGAAAATATTAATGTTATGTCTGTGTTGATGAAGCTGTCTGGCGAGTCGACTGTGATAGGGGAGGACAATACATATGTTTCGTTTTTTGTTCTGGTTGATGTTGTTAAATACATGGGTTGATCTTATTTTCTGCAACGGAAATTGTATGTTGAATCAATTGTAAAGGATATTTCCTAGCAGTGAACTTTTTTATAAGATATTTTAATTCTGTAGCCAAATCATTGTGTGAAGAACTGTATTTAATAGCGTTGTAGACCTGGTTGTAAAGAACAAGCTTTTTAGTACTTAGTGGGTGGTGTGGTTGAAAGTGTAAATATTTTCCTGTGTGTGTATCTTTTCTATAAATTTTGGTTCCTAGCTTTGTATCTGTTTTGTATATTGTAAGAGTGAGGAAATTAATGTTTTCATCTTCTATTTCAAGGGTGTATTTTAATCTTTCATGCACAGGTAATTCCTGGGTTTACGAGTTTTTTTTTTTTTCTCTCTCTCTAAGTATCAACAAAATCGAAAATATGAACATTAATTGCAAAAAATGAATGTTAAACATAGATACTGCATTTCAAACCACACGCATAACTATACAATAAAGTACACTCCGCTTTACGATATTAATCCATTCCAGAGACACCATCGTATTGTAAAAATATCGTAATGTGAACCCAATAACACATTGTTTTTTGGTAATTCGTTCCAAGACCTCCAAAGTTGAAATTTTAGCTATATAACTAAGCTGTTTATCTCTCTAAAACGTCATTTTATAATGTAAATTGCATCTGTTAACAATTCAAATCATTAAAATGCATTTCACTTTCATCATTATCATATGTTCCCGTTATAAGAATCAGTTTTGAACACCTTTGTGATTTTTTTCTAAAACATTTTTTGAGGTCATGACAACGAAACAAAAACAATTTGCACTTTTGGGTTTGTTGGGCTTTTCTGTTACTGCAAGCAGTTATAAACAGGTAGTAAACTCCATGTTATTGCATTTGCGAAAATACCGATAGCTGGAATTGTGTGGTTTTTTGGTGAAATGTGTTTCCTATTTACTGAAATCTTCAATTGTATAAAAAACAAATTTTCAGAATCTTCTCTTCATTCTATTTTTTCGTAAACTTGTTACTCCACGCAAATCGTGTTAGTTGTAATTTGTGCGTGCCATTAAAAAATGCTTATGCATGCTATCGTGAAATTTATAAAGAAAAGAGAAGATTAGTAAGTCAAGTAAAACCGAAATGAGCTCTAGAATGCTGTTAATGCCAAGGGAAGTACGCTCGACCAAGGTGTTGTCTACTGTTAAAAGTTCTCATAAAGCATTTAGTGTAAAATCCAGGTGTACATTATATAAAGAAATGACATCAAAAGAGGCTAAGATGTCTTTTCCAGAAATTGTGGTGGTATTTATATGTTCAAAGCTTTGGCTGGTGTTACAAACTCTAAATTTTGAAAATCTCATAAGGGGTGATATAATTTTAACTAAGAAGGTTGATAGGTTAGCAAAAGCGGATTTATTGAAAGAAACAATTGGCTGTAAGGGGTGGCCAGGTTTGTGAAGTTTGGCAATGCCAAACATGTGTGGAAGAACGTTGCTACATGTCAATTTGCTGTAGCTTGTTTAGGCTAATTTCCTTATTGGATCTTAACCTCGTTAGGATACTGTCAAGTTTATTCTTTAATCTGGAGCCATTGTACATATTGTCGACTTTATAGGTGTAAATACAGTTCTTTACATGATGATTATTTGGCTACAGAATTACAATATCTTACAAAAAAGTTCACAGCTAGGTGTAACAGCTTCAAAACTAATCAAGCTGACACCGAACTCACACAGCATGTATATTCCTACAACCACAACTCCCTAATTGACTCAGCTATCACAATTATAAAATTAAAGTCAAGTTATAAAATTTTCCAACATGAAGCATTCCAAGTCATAGAATGGTGTTGCTGTAACACCAAGTTTAACGTTTTAAATATGAAACTCCCAACAAACCTTCCACCCATCTGGAACCTTGCAAATGTCAAGTTCTCCCATGTCCTGAAATGCATCATGGGAACTTAAGATTTATTTAAATATACAACCCCTTTTCTCTTATTATTGCCAGCCGAAGATATTATTACGAAAGTCATCCGTTATGACTATTGGCTTCATTTATTAGTTCTTCATAGTTTCAACAATATATAGGACAACCATGGGATGAAGTGGTGCACTTCTTCTTTCTTTGGGCAAATTTTAATTACAGGTTTTTAATAATCCCTATTCTATTTATTTTTAAATTCCATTTCTATGCAACTTAATTGAATTTCCACAACTTTGCCTTAAACACCATACAACTAAGCAGATTATTTGAGGTGGGTACCATCAGTTAAGCTTTGCTATTATTTTCTTTAAGTGAAACAGTAATCATTAATGTGAGGAAATACTTAGAAGGTTCTGGCTTGTAGAGCTGGCCAGCTGGACATTTTACAGGGGATCTTAACTGATTTGTACCACTCTGAAAGTGGTGAGTAAAATGACTGAGAGAAGCATATTTTCACTGATAAGGGAAACAAGGAGCATGGGGCACAAATATAAAATCTTAGGAGGCAACAGAAGGCTGTAGCTTGTAAAGTTTGCCTTTGGGCAATGTATTGTGATTGAGGAGGTGAGGGTGGTATGGTTCAAAGAAAAATTGGATGGTCACTCTTTGGCGACAAGAAAAATATGAATAATCTGGAGTGTGTTTTTAAACAGGTGCAGAAAATTCCACTTCCTTACATCATTTGGCCATACTGATAACTAAAATTAAACAATATGATCTAACAAAACACAAAATAAAATGCTGAGTCACTCGACAACTGTAGAGACAATGAAGGAACATATCCAAAAGCCAAACAGATTATAGCAAGAGAAATTTCACTGTAATATAAGAGACAGTCCTAAAAAGAAGATTATAGTATGCACTATTGTTCCTTCTAATTTGTTTTCTCAGTGCATGCATTGATTTTTCTTTGCCCACATACCTTATGCTGTTGTGTAACTGGTCACCATACAAAAATAAGTAATGATGATAATCATTAATAATAATAATTATTACATGCAATTTTTACACATGAATTGCAAATAAACAATTTAATAACAAATAATTATAACTACAGAGAACATCAGTTATCCAGAATAATTCATGTTCGACCTCTTCCAGATAGCCAAATTTTCTGGATAATTTTTCTGGTAAGATTAAATAAATTTAATCTTATCAGAAAATAAATTTAACCTTACCTTACAATTAAATAATTAAAATTAATTAAATATAAACTAATCTCAGAAAACAGAAACATCCATCCAGGCAGTTTTATGATTTTTATACGAAACAGGAAAATTAGAAAGATTTTTAAATGCTCTTGGTTTTTTCGACTTTCCAATAACGAGCACGGACAATCTGTGTATTCCAATGACATTTGCATACATAGCAATTGTAACTTGCTATTTTCTCATCTTAATTTGTTATAACGAAGCAAACTTACTTTAAAGGACACCGCTGCCGAGTTGTCTTCAGAAAGTTTCTCATCTTGAACATCTAGTTCACGTATACTGTGTCTAAGTTTAAAGTTTTTCAGCCAATCTATGCTTGTAATAAAATCTTTATTACCTCTTAATTTTCAATTAAAATCCAATGCTTTTTCCAGTAAGATTAAATAAATTTAATCTAATTATTTAATTAGATTAAATTTATTTTCACACGACACTGGTTCACCTAAAAGAAAACAAAACAATAGTGCATTCTCTAAAGCGGCATTTTCAGGTTTCGATGTCGTCTTTTTATTGCTAGATCCTCCTTCACTGTTCATAATCAACACAAATTCTGTTATAGCATTGGAATTTTTCTTGGTGTTGTAAATTGTTGAAGTCCTCACTTTAAACTCTTTGGAGAGATTTCCTAAATTTTCACCTTTTCTAATTCTATTAATAATTTCCATTTTTTGTTTCAAAGTTAAAACTACGCGTTTTCTTTTCGTTCACATTTTACTGTAAAAAATTGAGAAAAATAATAAATTGCAGTTTCAGGCCGATATTATTTTTACCAAATCTGGAGCTAAACTAATTTGAAATTCACTCATGGTTTCCGAGAAAACCCAGTAGTCTCTCTGATATTTTTCTAAAGCACACTTATGAAGGTCACATAGAATTCTAGAGGTTACAACCATAAAACAATAAAAACAGTTTGTGGTTTATTGGGCTTTTTGTTTGTACAATCTGTTATAAATGGGTAGTAAACTAGATATTTCGCATATTATAATCAAAATTCAATTTGCAAATGTGATTACTATAACCAGCGCTTGGTGTACTATCGTTAATAAAAAAAAAGAAGAAGAAGAAAGATCAGCCTTTCAAATTATTCTGGATAACCGACGTTCTACTGTATTAGATTAACTAGATTTTACAAATATAAAATTAGCTTTACGAAAACCATGCTTTGACAATTTACCCACATTTTATAAACTGCGGAGTGAACACTCAGAAAATAATCTTTATATACCTCCATACATCCTATAAGTAGGACAATTCAATCAGCCGACCGTGCTAGCCGGGTGGGTAAAGTGCCTGCCTAGCAACCCAAAGGTCGCGGGTTCGATTCCCGCCTCGGGCTTGGATCAAAGTACTGCAAAAACCTTGGGAGGTGCATTATGGCCACAGAAGCCTATGCGCCAACAACTACCAAAAAAAAAAAAAAAAAAAAAATTCAATCTTATCACTGAGGGATTAGAAGTGTAATTTCCCCAAAATAGAATTTATTTTAATTGTTTGTGCTGTGGTTCTTCCAAGTTTTCTTGCAGATAACTTGGTTCCTAACAGATATAACACATAATTTGCATTTGAATAATAGAAATATGTGACACCTTCATGAGGAGGAATCCCTAGCAGGTTGGGACTTTAAGGATACCATTGATGCCTGAAAGCATTTCTGATATGAGTCGTGGGTTTGTCATTTATATAGCCTGTGGCATATATTCTAAGGTCTGTCTAGTAGTAGTCAAACAGAGTTCAAATGATGATTCTTTTCTTTGCATCCGCTTTAAGGAATGTACTGATCTCAAATTAAAACTTGGTGCATTACTAAAAGAATTTGAGTCACTGAAGAAACAAGTGTAACTGAGAGCTCGTCAGGGACTCAAGTATCTTGTGACCTGTCAAGTGATTGCACTCCCAATTCAGGTCACAGAAAATAGTAATAGAGGAATGTGATGCAAGAAAGCAAGCTTATGAGCTTATGTAGCATCAGCCAAAAAAAAAAAAAAAAAAAAAAAAATTCACACAACCATTCCCTCTAAAAATTTGTCCATTTCTTCTTGAATTTATTTAAGCTATCAACTTTCACAACAACAGGTGGAAGTTTGTTCCAGCAATTAACCACTGGCTGGCTAAAGGCAAATTTCCACACATTTGTTCTACGACAGTCTTTCCTCAATTTGAATTTATGCCACCTTAGGTTCGTAATCTGAGCAAGTGGAAGAATCCCATCAGAATTCAGCTTGCTCAAACCATTTAAGGTCTTATACACCTCAGTAGTACTGGTGATTAGTGAATGAACATTAATGATTCACAAAAGCAAGCATATACAGCATTAGCACAAGAAAAAAAAAAAAAAAATACTTCCCATTTCACCTATCAATTTCCTCCAGTAGCTTTTCTAGTTCTTCCTTGAATTAATTGAAAAGTTCTTCCTGCCAGCTATTAACTTCCGCAACCATCCTTCCCCAGTTTGAATTTATGCCCCCTTGTGTAGTCTCAGCAAGTGGAGGAATACCTTTAACATTCAGCTTACTCAATCCATTTAAGGCTTTAAGCATCTCAATCAGATCACTTGCAGGTCCCTAGGCTCCAGACACTGCAATTTGCAGAACTGAACCCTTTGTTCTCCTCACCAGTGTCGTTATCTTTCTCTGTACTCTTTCATCTGCTCTGTATCCTTCCTCAAGTGAGGCCTCCAGACCTTTATGCAGTACTCAACATGTGGCCTAACCATTGCCTTATACAATGGGATAATCACCGCTTATCCCTACTAGCAAAGTACCAGTATATCATTGATAAGACCCCCATGAGCTGCTCTGGCAGCCTGCCTGCACGAAAACTTTATATCTGACTGCACAATTACCTGCAGATATTTTTCATTATCCACTACCCTGAGTGTATTACTGCACAGTTGATAAATGTTACTCTGGGGATACTGCTATCCATATGCAGTACTTTGCTTTTGTCAATGTTAAACTTTTTTAGATCCTGTTGCAGCAGGGTACTGTCATTAATAAGCCTGCCAAACTTGGACATGATGCCTGATATGCTTTCATCGATATCATTCATAAAAAAAAAAAAAAAAAAAAAAACAACAATAGGCCCAACACATTAAATCCTAGAGATCCCACTAATATTAGTTCACAAAGAGCACTGTCCATTAATTACCACTCTCTTCTCCCTCTCACCCATCCCTTTGTCCATATTAGAAACTTGCTCTTCATGCCACTATGTTCCAGTTTGTACAGCAGTCTTTCATATGTAACAGTATCAAAAGATTTCCTGAAATCCAAATATATGATAATACTATTTTTTGCATCCAGTTCTTTTGTGACCATACATTATCCAATCAAATTGGTCAGATAAAATTTCCCCTTAACAAAAGCATGCATTGTTTGAAGTATAATTGCAGTCTTGTCTAGGTGATCCTGCATTACTTCTTTAACCAGTGATTCCATTTTTTTCCCTGGAACAGAAGTTAAACTAACAGATCTGTAGTTACTCATATCGCCCTTTGATCCCGCCCCCCTTTGTGAATTGGGGATACAATTACAAATCTTCAGTCTGCTTGAATGCAATGGATGCACTCATAGTTATGGCTAAGGGTTTGCTTGCTTCCTTCCCTGCCTCTCTTAATATAAATGAGTAGAACCCATCCAACCCAGGTGCTTTTCTCATTTAACTTCAACAATTTCTTTTCCACCTTCCTCACAGTTATTACAAAATTTAGCTTTCTGTTTTGATAAACTTCTGGCTTCCCTTCTCTAAAGAATTCCTCATATGTGAATGTTGCTGCAAAATACTCATTCAGTTTGTCAGCAATCCGAGAGCAGGATCATTAACAGTCAAGCTATCGCTATCAGTTTGACCAATTTGATTCATCCCCTTTCTTCTAGTGTTTTAATTAATAAAGAAGTCTTTGCTGTTTTCTTCGCATCCTTGATAAAGATTTCTCATCTGCCTTTGTTTGCTTAACTTCCTTTGTAACTTGTTTACAGACTAGTTTATATCTACTATAGGCTTCTGTTTATGTTGTCTGATAATTTATATGTATCCCATGCATTTTTCATCTTTGATATGAGTCTCATTAGTTCATTTGACATCCACTTAGGCCTATACCTTGAGTTTTTTTTTTTTTTTTTTTTTTGTTGGTATGAAAAGCCTAGTGGCTTCTATGATTAATTCCTGGAATGCTTCCCATTTAGAATTTGCTGATGGTAACACATCCTCAGTTGGTCCTACTGTATACAATTTAAAAACTGTCTGAGGCCACTGCACTCACCTTTATGAAAGCAAAAACACTTCTCTTTATCCTTGATAATAGTTATATCTTTAAGTAAATCCCAAATCAATGCAATGTGATTACTGACACTTGATGGTTCCTTTATCTGCATAAATGATTACTGCTGATAATGAAATCAAGAGTATTACTCCCTCTGTTGCCCCTCTAACATGCTGCTGTAGAAAACAGTCATCCAATAAATCCACAAAAATCCTGCTAGTCTGTGAGTGACCAATCTGCAAGTTCCATTTAATATTTGGAAAGTTAAAATTCCCCATTATAAGACATTCTGATTTCCTATTTCTCTGTACAGTTGTGTGTTGTACTTATCAGAGTTTTGAGACCTATAACACACTCCTACTCTCATTTTTGCTTTCCTAGTGCTCATGCCATACCAAACTGACTGAACATTGCACTTGCAACCCATGTCAGCTGAATGTGCTACCTTAAATTTTGTGTTTCTTAGCTAAGAGCATAACTGCCCCCATCCTGTCTGTGCTTTCTGTACACATTCTACTTCCCATATTCAAATTCTGCATCCCTTTTATCTGAGTGACACCAAATCTCTGATATCCCAACAGTGTCTGCATTTGATGTCTTGACCAGCACTTCAAATTTCTCAAAGTTGTTTACTGTGCTCCTAGCATTGGTGTACATGCAAGTATACATGCACCTGTTCTTACTCTTAAGTTACCCTAAAAGAGTCCATGTATTTATTTTTTTTTATGATGACTCTCAGCACTCCCTGAAATCCCCAGCTCCTTACTTTCCAGGCTGCTGCTCATTCCAACAGAAACAGTGCAAGAATCACTTTCACCTCTATGTGTGGCTATTGTTAATCTATTAGCAGTTTCTTACCCACCTAACACTGCCTTGATAGCATCAGCAAATATTCTTGCACACTTTCTATTTAAGTGTATCCCATTCCTGTAGAAGCAATCTCTTCTGTTAAAGCATAGACCACACTGAGGAAAATTCTACTCCATCAGCGTTGCACAATCCCTCCAGTGCCAAATTGATTGACAAGGCTCTCATAATATACTCCCTCCTATTATGCCTGGGCATATTTGCAGACACTTTCAAATTTAATCCTAATTCGCAAATTTTTTACCTGTGAAGTAAGTCTGCAGATCTATTCTTAATGCCATTAGTGCCAACATGTACATGTGAATGGTATTATTCCTCTTGCTAAAACTACACACATGAGATGGCATAAATTTAAGTTGAGAAAGAATGGTTACAGGATAGATGTGTGGAAGTTTGCCTTCAGCTAGCGGGTGGTTGATTGTTGCAACGGACTTCCATCTGCTGTTGTTGGAAGTGGATGGTTTGAATAAATTCAAGGAAAAACTAGCCAAATTCTTGGAGGTTATGATGGGAGAAGGGTGTAGCATTTTTTCTTTAGTATGCTTTCTTGCATCATTTATCACTACTACTACTTCTTTCATCAAACTCTGTTTGCTTATATGTTTTCCCTTCCCCTTTTCTGTATAAAATTATAAAGCATGCGAACAGCACAAACAATGTCGATAATTATCTCTTCTTCTTGACAAATAATAGTGCTCGTTAAAACTTTCGGCACCTCCATAGCCAGGTGGGAAGGAGCAGCAGCGTAGCACACGCTTCTTGATTAGACCGGGGTTCAAGCCCGTCACCACTAAATACCGAGGATGCGGAAAGGTCAGGGAATGACCACCGCATATCCCGGAGCAATATGGCCTTAGTTGCTAATGCTCCTAAAAACCAAATAACAAACAACAACAACAAAAGTTAAAACTTTAAACTTTCTGTAAACCATGCCAAATCTGCATTCAACGGTATTTTGGGTCCTGCTAATATAGGTATAAATTTTTTTTCGGTCATCAAGTGCTTTCCTTGCATTTGGTTGCATTATATGTGTATGCAAAGGATGTTTCATCACATACAAAGTTTCATCGCAGAAAAAATTTAAAGACAGCACAAATTATCAACATGCTAAAAGAGGTGAGGTAATAGATCTCAGGAGGAGATTGAGCATCTCAAGGAACTATATAAGATGGCAAGGAGAACATATTTTAATAGTATCTACAGGGAAAGCATTCAGCTTGGGATAGGTTAGTTGAATCACAGCTTAAAGATGTTTACTTGGGTTAATGCTATAAATTGGTCTGTGAGAAAATACATCCAGGCAAAACTTTTTTTGTCTATTTTAACTTTGGATAATGTTGAAACACTTACTTGATCCATTTCTATCAATGCTCTGCTTGATGGAATTGTTCATCAAGATGTTATGGTCCCTGAAAGTAATGAACAAACTATAATGAGACTTGAACGTTTAACCTCTGGTCGCAACAGTTATGAGGATTCTTTCTCACAAATTGAAATTGGAAATGCAGTAAACACAATGAAACATGGAAAATGTCCCATGACATTTTCCACATTTCATGTTTGGAAACGAGGGGGTGTTTCCAAAATCTTGGTGCTAGGTGCAATCAAAAAGATCATGGATTTGGTTTCTGCTTCATAGTGTAAATATGTTTTCAGCTCTTCATGGACTTCAAAGAGGCCTTTGACACGGTTTGGTGGCAGAGTGTCCTGGCGAGGTTCCAGGAGGCAGGGGTCTCTGTTCCAGTTTACTGGCTTATTTCAAGTTACTTTAGTGATAGATATGTTTCTGTTACTTCAGGTTATTGTTCTGTGACCAGACCTGGGGGCAGCCCCTATCACTAGGGGCTACCCTCAGGGATCCATTCTCGGCCCTCTTTGCTGGAATGTGGTCCTTAATGGGTGGCTTTCTGTGGACCAGGATAAAGTTCTAAAATTGCTTTCGCCAATGGTCTTATGTTAATTTTTGGAAAGTCAAAGCCAGAATTATAAAACAGCTAATGATATATTGGATGACTTAAATTTAAACTGTTGGTGTTTAACACCAACAGGTTTTTTTTTTTTTTTTTTAGGGATTAAAACTTTTAATCCCTAAAAAAAATCTACCGCCCAAAAAATTAATGGTGAAGCAATTAAAATTACTCATACTTATAAATATTTGGGAATTATATTGGATGACTCCTTTAATTTTGTTTATCATGCTAAATAGGTATTACATAAGATCAAGGTGTTGACAGGTAAAATAATGACAATCAGCAAAAATATCTGTGGCCTTAAGCCCTCTATTCTCAAATTGTATTATTCGTGTTTTTTATTTTTACCAATAACTTGCTATGCTGCTGTTGCCTGGGGCTCCAAAGTTAATTAGTGCCGACCGGGCTAGCCGGGTGGGTAAAGTGCCTACTTAGCAACCCAAAGGTCGCGGGTTCGAATCACGGCTCAGGCTTGGATCAAAGTACTGAAAAAACCTTGGGAGGTGCATTATGGCCACAGAAGCCGATGCGCCAACAACTACCAAAAAAAAAAAAAAAGTTAATTAGTGTTCAGTTAGAAAGTACCTTTTGCAGGCACACTGCTTTTTCTTTTGGCTGTGTCTGGGGCCTGTAAAATGGTTTCGACCTTGGCTCTGCAGTTCTCTGTTTTAGAATACCAGTACAATATGAGATAATTTTTCAACACCTGCAGTATCATCTTAGATAAAATCTACCAGCTGGTGTGGGAAATTACTTTCTGAATCTTGATTTACTGGAAAAATATGATATTGCTAGCCTTCGGAGTGAATTTTTAAGGGATTGGCAACTAGACTGGAGTAAATAAGAGTTAGGTAAAATTACAAATAAATTCATTCCTCATGTCTCGGAATGTAATAAACAGGTGAACTGGTTTAATCCTGGTCTTAATGTTACATTTCTGTTAACAGGACACGGGAAACTTAACAGCAAGTTATTTTCTTTTGGTTTGGTCAACTCTCCTCTCTGTCATTGCGGTACTCCTAAGACTGTGGAGCATCTGTTATTTGACTGTAACGTATTTTTTTTTTAGGAAAATCCCAAACACGAGAGGTATTTGAACCTGTAATACTTAGTACAGTGCTTGGGTTGGAGCTTGATAAGACGAATGAAGATACAGTGGATTCCAGTTACTTGGGCCACTGGTTAATGGGGGCAGCTGTTTATTTGGGCATATCTTAAAAACAGAACCCAATCAAGAAAATAACCAGGGTTTATTTCGCTTAATTGGAACAACATGCTGTTTAATCAGGGCAGGAGACCGCAGCACTGGAGATTACCCTACGATTGTCTCCGACCATACTGTGTGGTTTGGTCGGATTTCTGGAGGTCACAAACATAAAACAATAAAAACAATTAGCATTAGTAGAGGCATTTGATGCAAGAAAGCAAGCTTATGCAGCATCAGCCAAAAAAAAATAAATAAAAAATAACCACTTCCACTTCACCCCTCCGTTCGTTCGAAATACCTGTCCAGCTGAGCCTTAAACTTATTTAGGCTATCAACTTCCACGACAAGGGATGGAAGTCTGTTCCACCTACCAACCACCCGCTGGCTAAAGGCAAATTTCCGCACATCTATCCTACATCTGTCTTTCCTCAATTTGAACTTATGCCCTCTCAGGTGATTATTCTGAGCAAGAGGAAGAATCCCATCAGCATTGAGCATGCTCAAACCATTCAAGGCTTTGTACACCTCTATCAGATCACCTCGCTGGTGCCTAGTCTCCAGACACTGTAATTCGCAAAACTTAAGCCTTTCTTCGTAAGAGCACCCCCTTTGTTCCATTCACTAATCTTGTTGCTCTTCTCTGTACTCGTTCCAGCAGCTCTACATCCTTCTTGAAATGAGGCCTCCAGGCCTGTATACAGTACTCTAGGTGTGGCCTGACCATTGCCTTATACAAGGGAATAATCACCTCCTTATCCCTGCTAGAAAAATTCCTATATATCATTGACAATACACCATGAGCTACTCTTGCAGCCCGTCTACACTGCTCAGAGAACTTCATATCTGCCTGCACAACCACCCCCAGGTCCCTTTCATTCTCTGCCACTGTCAGTGTAGTACCACAGAGTTGATACGTTGCTCTGGGGTTGCTGTTCCCCATATGTAGTACTTTACATTTGTCAATGTTAAACTTCATTTGCCACCTCTCAGCCCATCTGCTCAACCTTTCCAGATTCTGTTGCAGCAGCATAGTGTCAGTAGTGTCCTTGACAACCCTGCCAACCTTCGTATCGTCTGCAAACTTGGACATTAAGCTTGATATACCATCATCAATATCATTTATAAATACAGAAAACAATAAAGGACCCAATACTGAACCCTGAGGGACTCCACTAATAACATTAGTCCACGATGAGCAGTGTCCATTGATTACCACTATCTGTCTTCTCCCCCTCAACCACCCCTTTATCCATAGCAGCAATTTGCCTCCAATGCCACACTGCTCCAATTTGTGCAGCAGTCTTCCATGTGCAACAGTATCAAAAGCCTTTCTAAGATCCAAGTATATAATATCAAAGTTATTCCCTGCATCCAGTTCTTTTGTGACTGCATCATAGTATCCAATCAAATTGGTCAGGCAAGACATCCCCTTAACAAAACCATGCTGTGTCCGAACTATAACTGAAGTCTTGTCTAGATGATCCTGCAGTGCTTCTTTAACCAGTGCCTCCATTAATTTTCCGGGAACAGAAGTTAAACTCACAGGTCTATAATTACTTGTGTCAGCCTTTGATCCTCCCTTGTGAATTGGGGTCACATTTGCACATCTCCAGTCCATGGGTACTCTCCTGAGTCCAAGGAAGCTCTCATAATTATGGCTAAGAGTTTGCTTACTTCCTTTGCTGCCTCCTTTAATATAACTGGATAGATCCCATCCACCCCAGGTGCCTTTCTTGTGTTTATCTTCAACAATTTCTCCTCCACTTTACTCTCAATTATTACAAGATTCTCTAGCTTACTGCTAGAGTTGAATACACCTCTGGCATTCCCCTCGCTGAATAACTCCTCATGTGTGAATATCGATGCAAAATATTCATTTAGTTTGTTAGCTACCTGAGCAGGGTCATCAACAGTTGACCCATCGATATCAAGTGGACCAATCTGATTCATCCCCTTCCTTCTAGAGTTTACATAAGTAAAGAACTCTTTGCTGTTTTTCTTTGCATCCCTTGCCAAGGATCTCTCGTAATCTGCCTTCGCCTGCCTAACCTCCTTTGTAACTTGGTTACAGATCAACTTGTATCTATCATAGGCTTCTGTGTCACATGTTAATTTGTATGTATCCCATGCATTTTTCTTCTCTGCCATATGCCTCATTAGTTCATCTGACATCCATTTAGGCCTAAACCTTGAACAATATTTCTTAGTTGGTATGTAAAGCCTAGTAGCTTGCAAGATAAGTTCTTTGAATGCTTCCCATTTTGAATTTGCTGTTGGTAACATCATCAGTTGATCCCACTGTATAGAATTTAAATACTGTCTCAGTCCATCGTAGTCGCCTTTACGAAAGCAATACCCCTTCCCTTTACCCCTAATGGTAGTTTCCTCTTTGAGTAACTCCCACTTCAGAACACTGTGATCACTGCCACCTAGTGGTTCATTTATATGCAGATTCTTAATGCATGAATAATCACTACTGATAATCAAATCAAGAGTATTACTCCCTCTAGTTGCCTCTAGTTGATCCCAGTTAGCAATTACCTGTTTATTGGGCTTTTCTGTTAGTGCAAACTATCATAAACAGATGATAAACTTGATCTTATTGAATTTGCGATAATACTGACAGTGGGAATTCTGTGGGTTATTATGGTGAAATGTGTTTAAACTTCCATGGAAT